>NC_022009.1:58195498-58199027 GCF_000317375.1 Microtus ochrogaster | reverse complement strand
TCTGTAGACCAGGCTGGTCTCGAACTCACAGAGATCCGCCTGCCTCTGCCTCCCGAGTGCTGGGATTAAAGGTGTGCGCCACCATCGCCCGGCCTTGTCCTTTATTCTTAAAGAAAATAAATAAATAACAGTTTTTTTTATTTTGTTTTTCTTATAGACAATTGCTCACATAAGAATTCAGTACTTTAGGACTGGTAATGGAGGTGGTTGTGAGAACATTTGACTAGTACCGGTTTAACCTCCATTTCCTTATAAACCTGACGTGGTAGCACACACCTGCAGTTCCAGCAAGTAGAGGCTGGAATATCCTTGGCTACACAGTGAACACAAAGCCAGTCTGAGATACATAAGACTGCCTCAAAAGTGGATGGATGGATAGATAGATAGATAGATAGATAGATAGATAGATAGATAGATAGATGAGTTCCTTAATCTTTTATTAAGGAAAATGTCCAACATGTGCAAAGGTGGAGAGACTAGTAAAATGGACACTCCTTCCGTGATTCTGCCTTGTTTCATTTGTTTCCCCATCCATTTCCCCTTTGCCCCTCATAGTAATTTGGCACATCTAGCAATTATTTATCATATAAATTATAGATTCCTTTTTAAGTAGCTTCCTTTGTTTCCCATGTTTTAAAAAATGTTCCTTTGTAAAGTCATGCTTTTCCTGCACATTTAAAAATACATTGGACTAGCATTTTTTGAAATTTTTGGTTTCGAGCCTTTTTCTATTCTTACGCGTTATTGAGGGGTGGGAAGGATGCTCAGGGGCGAAGTACTTGCCGTGCAAGCGTGAGCTGAGATCCCCGTGTCCACAGAAAAGCAGGTGTGGCAGTTGTTCGGGAGGGTAGAGGTACGTCCTGGGAGCTCCATGGCTGGCCATCTAGAGGACGCTCCAGGTTCAGTGAGACCTGCCGCACAGAGTAAGCTAGAAAGCAGTAGAGGAAGATAGCCACACCTGAGTCTCTGCACAACCACACTCAGGCACCTGCATGTACACACGTACACCACACAGGCATATACATTTGTGTGTGCATGCTCTTGTGCACACGTGTGCATTCAAACATACAGAGTGAGAATTTGAGAGATGTTTTATATGGGGTTATATCTATTGATGTTTCTGGTTTAGAAATCTATTCTGGCCAGGAGGTGGTGGTGCACACCTTTAATCCCAGTGCTTGGGAGGCAGAAGCAGGAAGATCTCTATGAGTTTGAGGCCAACCTGATCTACAAAGCAAGTTCCAGGACAGCCAGAGCTATTACAGAGAGAAACCCTGTCTCAGAAAAACAAAACAAAACAAAACAAAAATGTATTCTGATAGCCTTTAAAATCAGAACTATTACATGGGCACATTTTAGGGAAATTTTGTTCAAAACAAAAAATAAATAGTATCAATGAGAAAGAGCAGCATTATTTATCTTTGCAAGTCACTTTATTTATGCAGCCCAATAGTCCACTTTTTAAAATGGCAAAACAACTTATATTTAGACATAGCCAGCTGGATTGTCCAGAGTGGCACAGTCAGGAGCAAGGTGAACAGAAGCTGTGGCCATGGCATGGAGCTCCTTCAGTGGGTGCTTGCTGACCTTGACCCAGTGTCTACTCCTGCAGCCAGAACTTGATGTTGGAGTAGAGTGGACCAGACAGACTTTTCTTGGGGCGTTCTTCAGGGATATTGGGGCTATCTTGGGAGCTGAAATGGCTTGAGCTGTAGAGTTATAGTATGCAAGTGTGTATGTGTGAAAGAGAGACAGACAGACTTTGAATAGTTTTATAGTTTTAATACTTTTTTTTTTTTTTTGGTTTTTCGAGACTGGGTTTCTCAGGCTGGTCTCGAACTCACAGAGATCCGCCTGCCTCTGCCTCCCGAGTGCTGGGATTAAAGGCGTGCGCCACCACCGCCCGGCTTAATACTTTTTTTTTTTCTTATTTGTGAGTTGTTTAAAATAGGTGTCACTGTATAGCCCATGATAGCCTCAAGTTCACTATGTAGTCCAGGCTAGCTTTGAACTGACCATTTGGCTGTGTGAGAGACATGGGCTTCTTACTTTGCTTTTGAGTATCTTTTTTTTTAATGTGTATGGGTGCTTACACGTGTGTCTGTGTACCACTTCTATGTCTGGTGCCTGCAGAAGACAGAAGAGGGTGTCAGATCACCTGGAACTGGAGTTACAGAAGGTTGTGAGCCATCGTATGGATGATAGGAACTGAACCCAGGTCCTCTGCAAGAGCAGAAAGTGCACTTAACTACCTAACCATGTCTCCAGTTTCTCAAATATCATCTTAATGAAAGAGTTGACAGTCATCCTGGGTTATATAGTGAAACCTGTTTCAAAACAGAAAAATAAATCAGTCAAATAGATAACCAGAGTGTGCTGAGGGGGTGACTTGGTGGGGTAAAAGCTCCTGTCTCAAGCATGAGGTCCTGCATTCTAATCTCAGCATGAAAGCCTGTCACATACTGCAGGGGCCTATAATAGCAGTGTTCCTGCAGAAGGGTCTGGGGAGGCAGGAGGTTCCCAGGAATCTGGCAGGCTAGGTATTATGGTTTGCACAGCAGCAAAACCAAGAGGTAGAAGGTGTAAAGACCAATACCTAGGGTTCCCCTCTAACCTCCACACACCCACACTCACACACATAATAGAACACCCAGGGTTCCCCTCTGACCTCCACACACCCACACTCACACATGTAATATATATACATCCTGAACACACACATCACAAAGGGGACCGTCCATTAGGGTGGCCCAACAGGTAAAGGCACTTGCCACCAGGTCTGCCACCTGAGTTCCATTTCCAAAAGTCACATGGGAAGAGAGTTGACTCCACATACTCACCTGCTAACCTCTACATGCACGCCATGCATATATACACACTAAATAAATAAAGTAATAAAAGCCATTTATAAAAGACAACAAAGAAAATACAAGGCAGATCATTGATAATCCTATAGTTTAAAGCTTTTTAAATAATTCCAATAATTTGGGATTCTCTTTGCTGAGAAAAGAAGGAGGAAGGCAATTTCTGTGTGGTACCTTTGTTTAAATTCTCATGGTGACATTAAAATCAACCCATTAATCTAGCTTGATAGTATCTTTCGGATGATTGACAGAAGGGAGGCCTTCTGATGTTCCTCTAAATACAGGACCTGTGGCACAGACAGGCAGCAGTGTAAGACCTGATGTAATATCGGTATAGTTTGTGGTGGGCAGTGTTTTGTTTGAGACGGGATCTCACTGTATAATTCTGACCCGAAACTCCCGCATAAACCCTGCTGGCCTTGAACTCACAGAGATCCTCCTGCCTCTGCCTCTCATTGGGATTACAGGTGTGTGCTGGTCTGATCATCACTGTACAGATTTTAGGGGTTTGTTCTTAATTGTTTCAAATCTGAGGGCAGAGCCGGGCGGTGGTGGCGCACGCCTTTAATCCAGCACTTGGGAGGCAGAGGCAGGCGGATCTCTGTGAGTTCGAGACCAGCCTGGTCTACAGAGCTAGTTCCAGGACAGGCTCCAAAGCCACAGAG
>NC_022009.1:58186027-58195338 GCF_000317375.1 Microtus ochrogaster | reverse complement strand
TTTTTTTGGTTTTTCGAGACAGGGTTTCTCTGTGGCTTTGGAGCCTGTCCTGGAACTAGCTCTGTAGACCAGGCTGGTTTCGAACTCACAGAGATCCGCCTGCCTCTGCCTCCCGAGTGCTGGGATTAAAGGCGTGCGCCACCACCGCCCGGCTACATCCCCAGATTTAAAAAAAAAAAAGTGTGGTGAATGGTAAATCTGGGGAGCTTAGCGGCTTTTAAAAAGCCAGGAATTATGTTCTTCTCCATGGTCTTACGCCATGTTCCTTTGGTGTGCTTATTTAGGATGTCCATTCATGAACAACTACTTGTTAACGTGCAGATGTTAGCCCAGTGCGTCTGTGATAGAGCCGTCCTTTCTTCTCCAACGCCACAGTTGGACACCTGAATGTAGACATGTGATCTCTGGGTCACCAAGTATGGACTCTGGTTATGAAGGTGAAGGAATAAGGAAAGTCAGTAAGTTCAGGAAGGCTGGAAACTTAAAACAGTCACCCCTTGTAGTGGCCTTCATGTCTGCATTCACACAGCAGCCGTGCTCATATTGAGCATTCCTTGTGAGGGCCCGCCCGCCCGCCCGCCTTTCCTCTCTCCCTGGAATATTTTCCCTGTTTCTGCATTGCTCTTCATTTTTTTTTTCTCATTTGGTTTTTACTGGATCTTTACTTTTTGTTTTTGTTTTTTTGATTTTTTTTTTTTTGAGACAGGGTCTCTCTGTGTATCCTTGGCCATTCTGGAACTCATTCTGTAGACCAGGCTGGCCTAGAACTCTAAGAGATCCACCTGCCTCTGCCTCCCAAGTGCTAGGAGTAAAGGTGTGCACCACCACCACCCAGCTTTACTGGATTTTTAGAAGTTTATTTTATGTATACAGGCATTTTGCCTGCGTGTGTAACTGTGCACAACATGGAGAACACTGGATCTCCTGGAACTGGAGTTACAGATGGTTGTAGGTCTCTGTGTGGGTGCTGGGATTTGAACCTGGGTCCTCTGGACAGCAGCCAGTGTTCTTAACTCCTGAACCATCTCTCTAGCCACTTTTCCTGGAATTTTACCAACTGGAGTTCAGTTTCTTTTATGAGATTTGATTTGAAATAATGCACTTTTTTTGTACTTCCTTTTAATGCATCCATGAATTTCGTTATATGCAAGGCCAGGGGTGTACTTACAGCTCTTTTAGCATGACATGGTGACTTTTAGCTGTGGAGAATCTCTTAGGGCAGTTCTGAGAGGAATGCTGGATTGAGAGGCACATGTGGATGGAAATGCAAGAAGCTAAGGGATAAAGCCATGTCTAGGAGTTACTGGGTTACTAAAAAATGTAATAAGATATTTTTTTTATTTAATAAAGGTTAAGTATGCCCTGTATTCCTGACAGCTTCCACATTGGATTATCTTTGCTTTAAGAGATTAAAATTTAATAAAAAGCATGGCGGCTCATGCACTTTGGAATCCTGGCACTTTGGAGGCAGGAAAATTGGGAGTTCAAGGTCATTCTCTGCTTACAAATCCAGGTTGGCCTACATAAGATCCTGCCTTAAAAACCTAAATGAATGAATGTAACACGAATAATAAAAACTCAGAGACAGGTATTGGGGTTCGATATAAAAGTTCAGAGAAGCGCTGGGCGGTGGTGGCGCACGCCTTTAATCCCAGCACTCGGGAGGCAGAGGCAGGTGGATCTCTGTGAGTTCGAGGCCAGCCTGGTCTATAAAGAGAGTTCCAGGACAGACTCCAAAACCACAGAGAAACCCTGTCTCGAAAAAAAAAAAAAAAAGTTCAGAGAAGCAAAGCAGCAAGCCACTAGAGAGCTCTTACCTCTATGAAATCTTCACACTGAAAAGAGAGCGAGTTCCTGTCTCACCCAACCTTAAATTCCTCTCCAGTGCTAGTCTTAAAGGCGTGCACCACCACTGCCCAGCCTCTGTGACTAGTACGGCTGCTGGGATTAAAGGTGTGTGCCACCACTGCCTGGCCTCTATGGCTGACTAGTGTAGCTAGCTTTGCTTTTCTGATCTTCTGGTATGCTTTATTTATTAAAACGTACACAAATGGACAAGTGAGCAAACAAATGAATAAATATAGCAGCATTTTAATATTTTGCAAATATCAGTTTATTTAACAAATTAAAAAAAAATTAAACGATGTGTACGTTTGTGGGAATGGGTACGTAAGTGCAGGTGTTGTCAGAGGCCAGAGATGTTGGTGCCCTGGAGTGATGTTCAGGATCAAACTCAGGTTCTCTGGAAGAATTGTCAGCCCCCGGACTTCTCTGTAATCATGGAGGGGTTCCCTTGCTGCTTTCTTCCTGCTTCCTGGTCTTTGAACAGAAGGTTGGATCCGATGGTTGCCAAGGCCCGTTCGGGGCACTTTGGTGTTAAGATCCTGTTGCCAAGCAGCTTCTTTATCTAGGAAAGGGAACTAAGGGCAGATTGTCCTGTGGTGCGGTGCAGAGCTAAAGGAGGAGTCCTGAAGGCCAGGGGTGGAGAGGAAGTTGTGATTTGGGTTTGTGAGGTTGCAGTCTGAATACTGTGCTGTCAGGTTGGGAGGCAAGAAGAGAACATCACCTCCTTGCCAGCCTGGTCTACAGGGCGAGTCCCAGGACAGTCACGGCTACACAGAGAAGCCCTGTCTCGAAAAAACAAAAATGAGAGCACATGCTGCCCCGGTGATCAGTTTTTTGGCTGTAGATGAGAAACAGAATGAAGAATTTGAGTGGGGTGCTGTGCTGTCTCACATGTGGACCCCAGCACTCCAAAGGACAGCCTGGGCTACATAGTGAGTCCCTGGCCAGCCTAGGCTACATAACCACATCTCAGACAAACTAACAAATAAGGAAAATAACAAGAAGGTAGGGGCTGGAATGGATGGGGTTGGCCCGAATTCTCAGGTAAACTTATTTTATAGGCTCATGGGGATTTATTGTTCTGTCTCTTTTGTATATGATTTAAATTCTAATTCTAATTTTTTAATTGACACTCTACAGCCAGGTAAGGTGTTCTCCCTGTAAGCATGAAGAGCTGAGCTCAGCTCCACAGCACCCATGTAGTAGATGAACACAGAGGTACACATGTGTAATCCCATGCTAGGAAAGCGAAGACAGCCGAGCTGAACATGTGAACTCCAGGGTCACATTCCCCTAAAGCTGTCCTCTTACCTCTACATGTGTGTGCCATGACATGCATGTGAATATACACACATACATATGCTAAATAAATAAATATAGTAAAGTTATAATAATAAAATAGGAAATAATTGAGGAAGACATCCAGTGGCAACATCTGGCCTCTACATGCAAGTGCACGCACACACACACACACACACACACACACAGAGAGAGAGAGAGAGAGAGAGAGAGAGAGAGAGAGAGAGAGAGAGAGAGAGAGAGAGAGAGAGAATTGGTATCTTAAACAAATACACAGAGAGAAAGGGAGAAAGAAAGTATCTTAAACAGACTTAAACAAGTACACTTGGGCAGGGGAGATGGCTCAGTGGTTAAGAGCACTGGCTGCTCTTCTAGAGAACCCAGGTTCAATTCCCAACACCCACATGGCAGCTCACAACTGTCTGTAACTCCAGTTCAAGGGGATCTGATACCCTCATACAGATGTACATGCTGGTAAAACACCAATGCACTCATGTGTTTTTTTAAATTTAAAAAAAGTCCACATCCACTTTCAGGGTAAACGTTGCGCAGAGGGAGATTGTGAGACAGTGCATCCTTGGTGCTGTCCTCCCAGAGCAGCATCTTTCTGAGCATCTCTCCTAGAGAAGCATTGTCCACTTAGGTTCACTCAAGATGCAAACAATTCAGGTCCTCGTTATAGTGTGAAAGTCTCCTTTAAGCAAGTATTTTGAAAATACTGGAAGTTGCTGGGTGTGGATGCAGATGCTCTGACTGCTAGAGGCAGAGCCAGAAGCAGGTGGATCTGAGTTCAGGCCAGCCAGGGTTGTATAATAAGACTCTCTCAAACAAAACAAAGCATCCCCAAGCCCTGGAAAATTGTCTTGTCATTTGTACAGTGGCCTATGTAGACCAGACTGGCCTTGAACTCATGGAGCTCTGTCTGCCTCTGCCTCTTGGTGCTGGGATTAAAGGCATGCGCCACCACCACCTGGCTGCCTTTTCTGTTTTTAAAGCGATGAGATTAAATTTTTGAGTGGAGTAGGTAGCATGGTTCATTTGGCTTCCAAATAGGATGTAGAAGGGCTTCCTATTGTATTGCATTGCTTCTGGTTTACAAAAGTTATTAACTTGAAAACCAGCAATAACAAAACCCTATAACCTGTATGTGTGGCTCCATGGTGTAGTGGGAACTGAAGCTGGCTTGGCTCTGGCTTCTAGCACAGGTGCGAACTGCAGATTGGTTCTGGGGTGGGGAGACTTCCACGCAGGGAAGTGGAGCCCAGGAGTTTATGTCCTCCACAGTGCTAATTGGGAAGTGTGAGGTTCGGGGCTTTCCATCCTTTGTTAATAAGGCCTCCAGGCGCATTTCCTCTGTGTTCGTGCAGGGGCCTGAGCTGTGGAGCAGCTGCGGGGAAGTGAAGTGTGATTTCCTGTGCTCAGGAGTGCTGGCTTCTCGTTTGGAGGTTTTATAATTGCAAGAGCACATGAGCATAGATTGAGCTATCGCTTGGCGGGTTAAAGAGTGGGTTTGTTTTGTTGTTCTGGAATTGCTGCACTTATGCCATCAGCAGATTTGCTCAGGTGACTTGAATCCACAGACAGTTCATGTCTCAGCACCCAGCATTTAATGGCTCACTGTCTGGTGCTTTGGACCTAGAGTGGAGCGATCACATTCCGCCATGTGAACAAGAGTCCTGCAGCTCCTTTGCGTGCTCCAGTTGTACACATGCGTGTGTTTTGTTGGGCTGAGTGTTTATGTCAGATTCTCTGAGATGAGAAAGGCTGCAGGGAATAGTTTCGGGGGAAGGTACGGCCCAGCTTGTCAGGTAGTGTGCCAGAGTGGCCAGGGCCGTGGGAAGAAGTCAGTATGGTTGGTACCCAGGAACTATCCGACTGCAGCTAAGATACTTTTCCTGTACCTTCTGTCGGTGTCTTGAGGCCTAAAATATTTATTCTTTTTTTCCAAAACTGTTTTGGATGCTGGTATGGTAGCATACTGCTCTAATCTCAGCAGGAGAATCAAGAAGTCAGGACCAATTGGGACTACATGGGTAGGTGGACCCTATGTAAATAAGAAAACAAGCAGGTTCATCTGGTACCACCCTTGCCTACTCTCTCCTTGCAGAGTAAGAAATAAATGTATCTCTTTCTAGTGGGGGGGGGGAGACCCATAAAATATATGTAGGAGCCTGTACTGCTTTAGACATAGGCCAGACCTTTGCAGGGAGGAGATTATGATGCTTTCGCACTAAGTCACTTGCCAAATGGCAAATGTTCATAGCATAGGCCTCCACACCTTCTGTCAGAGATGCTTCAGATAGCTAGGAAAAACTAGTTATTAAGTACCAGACTAACCTGACAGGTCTCCTGTGGAACCTTTGGTTACAGTGCTGATGAGGTTCCTGCATCCCTCTTAGCTGTGAAATCAATGAAACTAGAAACTAGTATTTAAATCCTAATTTAAGTTTATTTCTGTTGCTTTGGGATAAAACGTTTAACTACATTTATTTAATGGAGTGTATGTGTGTGTATGTGTGTGTGTGTGTGTGTGTGCATGTGTGTGCACCATGATGCAAGTATGAGGGCCACAGGACAAATTTCAGGAGTCCTTTCTGTCCTTCTACCACGTGGGTCCCAGGGACTGAAGTCTGGCTGTCTGGTTAGGCAGCAGTTGCCTCTTTCCACTGAGCAATCTCACTGCCTTGATCCTATTTTAAATGCAAGATCACTGTAGCCAACTGTTTATGAACCATTTCTAAGTGAGTATTCATTATGAACTCAACATGTCAAAAATAAATGATTGCTAGGCCTGGTGGCATGTGCCTTTAATCCTGGCACTCTGAAGACACAGAAAGGCAGATCTCTGAGTTAAAGGGTCGACCTGGTCTGCGTGGGAATTCCAAACCAAACTAAGTTACACCGTAAGACTGTCACAAACAAACAAACAAGCAAACCCAGCGGATTTGTAGGTGCTCTGTCCTTTGCGTTTCCCCTGTGGTTTCCTCTTTATCTGCTGCCTGGACCAAAATGACTAAAGCTCATTTTGTCTCCTTTCTAATCCTTGACTTTGTATCTAATCAGTCTCTAGTCCTGTTTTTGGATTTTCTCATGTCTGCCTCTACTGTTCCACATGCACTAATTCTGTATCACCCGGGCCTTTAGTATTAACTCGGTTTGTGGATTCCTGCCTGTTTACCTGTGTAACTCTCTCCTTCCAGCACCTTCCCCCAGTTCTGTTGCCAGGTTAGTCTTCCAGAACATCGATTTGATCATATTCCCCTCTGGTCCAAAAAAATGTGGTGCAGTTTCCCACCCTGTGATGAAGCTGACTTTTCCTAGTTTAGCCACGGCCTACACTTCAGGCCCTGACTCTCAACCTCCCACTCCAAACACTGCTTCAGCCAGGACTCACCAGCGCTGAGCTCTTGTTAGTTCCCCTTCAGCCAGGCCTCACCAGCGCTGAGCTCGTTAGTTCCCCTTTCCCTTCCCTAAAATGTGTTCTTACCTCCAAGGCCTCAAGGCTTCCTAAAGTGCCTTTTCTGTCTTTCTTGACTTTTTACAACTATTTTTTATTAATTTGAGAATTTCACACAGTGGATTTTGATAAGATTCACCCCCTAACTCCCCCCAGATCCGTCTTTTACCCTGGAGTCTAATATGTGTTGCCCAGCTCCTCCTGGGTGTGGGGCACTGTCCTAGAGTGTGGTCTCTGTACCAGGTGTCACACAGTTAAGGGAAACTGATCCTTCCGGCAGTTGTCAAATGCTAGCATCTCCAGCTGAGCGTGGACTTCATTCCCACCCCCACCTGCCTCCATGCTGGGATTTTGTCTGTCATGAGCTTGTGAAAGTCTTGTGTGTGCTGTAACCGTCCCTGTGGGCTCAAAAGGGCAACTACCCTATTGTGTCCAGAAAACACTTTCCTTGGTGCCATCCATCAGCTCTGACTCCTACAGTCTTTCCCCCCTTCCACAAAGATCCCTGGGATCTGAGGGGAGGGGATTGATAGAGATGTCCCATTTAGGGCTGAGCACTCGGAAGTCCCTCATTTTGTGTGTGCTGACCAGTTGTAAGCCTCTGTGTTAGTTGACTTGTACTAAAAGAAGCAGCTTTAGATGGTTTGGAGATACACTCTATGGTAAAGCAGGAAGCCATTAGAAGTCGTGCTAATATTATGTCCATTTAGCAGAATAATAGCAATAGATTCTTCCCTAGGGCCTATGACTATCTACCCACTGATTCTTGGCCTCTGTAACAGTTTTGGCTGTGGCTTTCATCTCATTTGGCCTTAAATCCAATCAACCAGAAAGTTATTGATTACTCCCATAACATTTATGCCACGATTGTACCAGTAGACATATCTCACCAGGCAGGTTGTTATTGCAGCTTGAATGGTTCACAATTGGGTGAGATTAATGATTACTTTTTCATCCAGTAGCATGTATACTGCCTTCCACCACTATAAAAGCTAGCCAGCAGAGACTTTCAGGTCAATATCCACTTGGTTTCTCCGTGTTTATGTAAGGGGATTCAAGTAAGTGATCGATTGATCGATTCTGCAATAGGATTTTATCTCCAAATTCTGGAGGGTAACTAAGAGCAGTTGCAACAGCCTGCAATGTTTGGGGGTCTGTGGGACCACATTGGCTAGCAACTCAGAAGGATGTAATCCATTCCTGCAACTGAGGCTTTTAAACTCTCTCTCTCTCTCTCTCTCTCTCTCTCTCTCTCTCTCTCTCTCTCTCTCCAGCAGTAAGTTAATTAAGTTAATTTAATTTAGTTATCCCTCCCTATATTCCCTCTTCTACCATACTCCCACCACCGCCCATCCAGCCCTTTCTGTCCAGTAGTCCCAATATCCCCTTTCCCCTTTATAGTTGTAGTCTCTCTTCCCTTCCTTATCTTTCTTGACTTCCTTTGAACTTGTGGCATGTATTAACCCTATAACAAGTCTGGTGTGGGATTCCCCTCTGTATGCTATGAATATGTCTCATTGCCTTTAGTTAATGAAAAACTGCTTTCGACTAATGGCTTAACAGAATATAGCCATGCTGTAAAAGATGTGTGTCTATATCTCTATATAGATAGAGATAGAAATATATAGATATCAATATCTAGAGAGAGAGAGAGAGAAGGCAGAGTCAGAGAGGTGCCATGTAGCTGCCAAAGGAGACAGATACCCGGGAACCTTATCAGTAAACCACGAGCCTTGTAGTAAAATACAAAATAATGGAAATGGGTTTAATTTAAGATATAAGAGCTAGTTATCAATATGCTTAAGTGGTTGGCCAAGCAGTGTTGTGATTAATACAGTTTCTGTGTGGTTATTTTGGGTCTGGGCAATGGGGAAACGAACAAGCAGCCTTCACCTACACAACTCTGTTCTTGTAGGGTTTTTCATATCAGTATTTGTTCTCACTCTGGTGATACTCCAAACTCTTTGAGGGACGAGCACCTTCTGTAATTTCCAGGAGACATGGTATGTGTAGGTTTACCACAAATACGGTTAATTATATGTCAATGGGCAGATGTTTACACTTTGTCAAAGCTGTGTTTATTTAGCTTTATCAGTTAGTCGTAACTTTCTAGAAGAAGCATTTTCTCTACGGGGAAGGAAGCTGAGGTTTAGAGAAGACACGAAGTTACCAATGTTATACATCATGAGTGGTGAAACCGGGATTCAAACCCAGGTCTTTGCACTAAATAATGCATGCTGCCTACATCGTGTTAGTAGATCTGTCTCTTCATTATGTTGATGTATATTCTTGAGGATAGAAAAGTAATGCTTAGCTTGAATATCTGCTTAGTCATGACAGAGGAATAGGTATGTGAATATGAGTTGTCGTAATTTTAGCAGGAATAATGAAATCAATTTAAACTCTGTCAAAGGTCACAGGAACATAGAATTTCCCTTGATGCCGTCGATGACTGCTGGGATGACTCATCTCCCAGCTCTTGGCTGGTCTTTAGTTATTCATTTATTTGTAAAGTGAGACATGCAGGGAAAGCACTGGTGAGGTGTGCAGGGTTTCTCACTTGAGCTACTGAGTGTTACTGGGATATCCCTGGGATTCCTACCTAGCGTTTTTTTTTAAAAATATTTATTTATTTATTTATACAGTATTCTGTCTGCTTGTATGCCTGCAGGCCAGAAGAGGGCACCAGATCTCATTACAGATGGTTGTG
>NC_022009.1:58183323-58185922 GCF_000317375.1 Microtus ochrogaster | reverse complement strand
CAGCCCCTACCTAGCGTTCTTATCTCTTCCATCCACTGTTCCTTTTTCACCCATCCCCCCTTTCTGTCTTTTGTGCTTTTTTTTTTTTTTTTTTTCTGATAGGAGCTCACTGTGTAACCCAATTGGATCTCAATTCATAGCCTCAGTGTCCAGTTTTGTGATTTGATTGCTAGAATGTGCTAGCAGGCCTGGCCTTGGAGCTACTGTAAAATCACTTAACAGTTTCTCTTATACGCACTCCCTTCTTGAGTTTTTACGGTTCTCTCCTTTTTATGTCCCCCATTCTCTTTTGGTTGTGTGTCTGTGTTTTCATTAAATGAGAACAGAAAAACCAGAACAACAACAAATAAAAAACCAAAGCCACAGAGAAACCCTGTCTCGAAAAACCAAAACAACAACAACAAAAAAACAAAAACAAAAACAAAAAAAAAACAAATAAAAAACCAGGCATGGTGGTAATCTCAGTACTTAGAAAACAGGCAGGAGGATTCCTTTCTTTCCTTTTAAAATTAGTGTTAAACTGAGTTAGACAATAATTGTCTCATTTGTATGAGAATGTCTAAAGCTAATGGCTTTTGAGGACATGGCGGTAAATCACGCTTTATAAATGAAGATCTCACTTGGCTCAGTGAAGTCGGCCGTTGAGGGTAGAGATTGTGTGGAGGACAGAAAGAGTGAGTCCCCTCTTAAAACCAAAGAGCTGGGTGTGGTAGTGCACGCCTGAGGCCCAGCACCCAGAGGTGGAAGGAAGATTTCTGCTAATTCAAGGCTGGCTTAAGCTACTTAGAAAGAAAGTTTCTGGTCAGCAGGCTATGATATATAGGGAGGCGAAGATTATTAGTCTTAGCAGGCAGCTATCTACTCTACTCTTGTATAGATTAAGGAGAACATTTATCACTAGAAAACAGGAAGTAGGGATAGTTGTTCTAATAGCCTGGGGTCTCACTTCCAATCAAGCAATACCCAACGTTACCCTTGGGGGCTGGGGAGGTGGCTCAGTCAATGAAATGCCTGCCAGAGGACTTGAGTTTGCTTTAAATATGTCTGTAAACCCAGGTTGGGTGCGGGCACAGAAACAGTCAGGCAGTGGTAGCTTTAATCCCAGCACTCAGGAGGCAGAGGCGGGTGGAACTCAGTGAGTTCAAGGCCAACCTGGTCTACGGAGTAAATTCCAGGACAGCCAAGGCTGTTAACACAGAGAAATACTGTTGGCCGGTGGGGTGGGGGAAATGATTTTTGGTGAGCAGTTATTTTGGCAAGCAATTGAATGGGGCTTTTGTAGTATAGACTTTTTGACATGAAATCATCCGATCTTCTGTTTGTGTGTGTGTGTGAATGTGTACATGTTCATGTGCCTTTGCCCAGTGTGTATGTGGGATGTCACAGTAGACTGTCTGCTTTACCACTCTCACTGTCTTATTCCCTTGAGAAAGGTTCTCACACTGAGCCTGGAACTAGGCTGACGTCCAGCAAGCTCTGCCTGTACCCCACCCCACCCAAGCTCTGGAGTTAGAGGCTTGCATGGTGCCGTGTCTGGGTGAATTTATGAGTGCCATGGATCTAAGCTCAAAACTTCATGTTTATGCAGCAAGTACTCTTACCCACTGAACTATTTCCCTAGCTCCAGTTTTTTGGTGCCTCTAAACTGGCTCTTTGTGGTAGGCAGTAATAGTCCTGTTTTACACCTGAGGAACTGGAGACCTAGAAAAGTGAGGCGGTTACCAAGGTAACAGCCAGCCCAGCAAACAAGATGCAAACCTAGCTGGCTTTATTTCTAGTATAGCCTCTTTCCAGCCCTCACAACTTCTCTACCAACTAATCATGTATCTGATTAAGATAATAATTATATGATACCTGCTAGGAATATTCTTAAGACTAGCCTCTCTCCCAGTGCAAGTAATTCCAATCAGACCAAATTAGATCGAATCAATGCCCATGTTTACTACAGTGCTCCTGGGGGGCCCAGAAAGCATGGCTGGGCGGGGGCATGCAAAACCCAAAGACCACGTGGTTTTTTTCTCTGCAGCAGCCTAAATAGCCTGTGGGAGTAGTCCTGACCCTCCCTGGGTAGGGGTCAGCTCTTGGCCGGCTTTTCCAGAGGTGGAGTCCTGGACCAAGGAACGGGGGCTTGGGATGGCGCTTTCTGCTCCATTGGCGCCCTGAGGGGCTGGGGGTGACGCTTTCAATCATCCCAGGCTCCTTGGATATAGGGGTGTCAGAGGGCTGGGGTCTCACTTCCAATCAAACAATACCCAGCGTTACTCTTGGGGGCTGGGGAGGTGGCTCAGTCAATGAAATGCCTGCCAGAGGACTTGAGTTTGCTTTAAATATGTCTGTAAACCCAGGCTGGGTGCGGGCACAGAAACAGGTGGCTCTTTAGAGCTCATTTGCCAGTCTAGTCAAATTGATGAGCCCAAGTTCAGTGAGAGACCATCTCAAAATTAAAATGGGCAATGTTCTAAGAAGACACATGATACTGACTTCCGACCTCCACAGACATGTGCATGCATTCACCCACACTGATACCCAACAGCTAGAACACATTCACACTTCATCTGCCAAAAACACACGAGAGAGAGAGAGAGAGAGAGAGAGAGAG
>NC_022009.1:58142241-58183223 GCF_000317375.1 Microtus ochrogaster | reverse complement strand
GGAGGAGGAGGAGGAGGAGGAGGGAGGGAGGGAAGTTATTCTTTAAAAGGAAATAAAAATGTTGAGTTTGCCCAGTTTTTCAGGATAAACGAAAAATCTGTAAAGAGTATTAAAATGAGTCCTCAATAATCACATATGTGATTACCTTTCTTTGGGAATTAAAAGAAGTGTGTGCATGTGTGTGTGTATGTATGTTTGTATTTGTACACGTGTTTATTTGGTACCCATAACTGCCCATGTGCCATGGCATGCATATGAAAGTCTGAGGATGACTTGGGAGGCAGTTCTCTTCTGCTGTGTGAATTCTGGGATTGGAAATCAGGGCACCACACTTAGTGGCCAGCTCCTTGACCCACTGAGATGTCTCTCACTCTTCTCTGGGAGTTCCTTTTGAATGCTGCTAGCTAGCATCCCTTTGTGCAGCTCAATAGTGACGTGTCGTATAGTGTGACAGTGGTTCTGCTTGTGTATGTAAGCCCGTGCAGCATCAGTGCGTGCTGTTCTGCCTCTCTCTGCTCCGTGCTCAGCTGCTCTTCACACCATGTCTCGCCCTTATTTGATGAAGAAGTAAGTGCTTGTTCTGGTGCCTGTGTGAGGGCCTTTCAGTGAGTCTCACCTGTGGAATACATTCACTTGGTCTTGAAATCCCCCAAAAGGGACTCAGATACTCTTGATTCTGGCCGAGGAAGAAGGGATGGTAAACATCATTATATTGTTTTATAGATGCTTCCTGGTTGATGGTGTAGCAGAGGGGATTTCCACCATGTGTAGCTTAGACACACTTCCTGAACCAAACACAGACCTGAAGGAGAAAACAATTGAGGTGTGATAATACGTGCCTGTAATCCTAGCACTTGGGAGATGGAGGCTGGAGGGTCAGGAATTCAAAACCATTCTCTCTCAGAGTGAGTGCAAGGATAGCCTGGGCTACACGAGTCCTGTCCTAACACCCACCTCATCCCCTGGAAAGTCATTAGCGCTTTTGGGGCTGTGCAGCACTCAGATCTTGTTACTTGCCCGTCTTTGCCTGATTTACTCCTTTTTAACTTGGAAGCAAGATTTTTCAATTAAGAATATGTTGTCCTTTTGCTAAAGATATGATTTGAAAGGAAAAGAGAATGGATTCTAAAATAATATTTTTATTTAATTTTGAAACTATACTTACCTGAGTTAAATCTGTTTACCCAAAGCTTAGGCAAAAATTTGGCTCATCCATGCCCCTGACAGCAGGGTCAGCTCCTGTGTGCTTCCCAGGTAGGGGCAGGGCCCACTCTTCCCCATGCCACCACATGGCAGATGGGGAGGGTTTAGCTCTGCTGCTCTCACAGCCTCAGAGATGGCTCACTTGCATCCCTGGCAACAGCTCTAGTGTGCTGCAGCTGGTGAGGGTCAGTGCTGTCTCTACTCTTGTGGTCCTGGGGCCAGCTCTCTCACCTGCCATAGGTTATGGGTAAGGGAGGGGGAGGACATCTTTCTTTTACCCATGCCACCACATGGCAGACAAGGGAGGGGTCTGAGTCAGATATCCTGTTCTCACACTGTCAGGGTTGGCTCAACAGTGTTCTCTACCCCAGGGTCAGCTTGACCCTGGACATCACTATGGCCCCCTTGGCAGCACAGGCCACGTAGATCAGCACGGCCCCAATGGCAACATGGCCCTTGGGCACCAACAAAGGCTGAGATGCCTGACTAGACCCTGGGTATCTGCAGAGTCCTAGACATCACCCCAGACCCCAGCTGCTGCAGGGCCACAGACCCAAACATGGCCCTAGGCAGTGGCCTGGGCCAGGCATCTCCATGGCCCCAGGTGGCAACACAGGCCACCCAAATCAATATAGCTCGGGCAGTGGCATAGTTCTTGGATACCGACATGGTCTCAGCTGTCTGACGAGACCCTGGTCATTCACACAGCCCTTGGTGATGACAGGAACCACAGACATCATCTCAGACACTGGTTGCTGTAGGGCCATGGACCCAGACATTGCCATCTGCAGCCTCCCTGGCCAGAATGACATGGCCCCAGGTGACAGCACAGGCCGCTCATATCAGCTAGGCCTTGAAGGTGGCATGGCCCTTGTTGTTAGATTTTTGTACCTATGAACATTTTAATAGCAAGCTGGGGAAACTGCTACTGCCGTTTATTAACCGGGATATTAACCACACCCTATTTGTTTCCCTGCTATATCACAAACACTCGTCTCTGTTATCTTTCCACTGCTGTTGTAGCTAAGTGCGTCTATTCCATAAATACTACATGGAAATAGCGCCCTTGTCAGACAATTGTGTTATTCCATAAATACGTCTATTCCATAAATACTACATGGAAATAGCGCCCTTGTCAGACATTTGTGTTATTTTGTGGTCTTTGTTTTTAAAGATTAAAAAAATTAATTAGATTTATTTGTGTTTGTGTGTATGGATGTGTGCACGCGTGCACACCCAAGCATGCCTGCCTGCACACATGCCATGGTGGAGGTCAGAGGACAACATGAGGGAGTTGTTTCTTTCCTTCCATAACATGGAATTTAATCTGGGGATTAAATTCAGGTCATCAGGCTTGGCGACAAGTGCCTTTGCTTGCTGAGCCATCTCACTGGTTCCAAGATTTTTTTCTGTATGTTTAGTGTGTGTGTGTGTGTGTGTGTGTGTGTATGTGTGTGTGTGTGTGTGTGTTGGCGCAGGTACCCCTGCTGGAGTTACAGGACGTTGTAAGCTGCCCGACTTGGGTGCTGGAAAGGGAACTCAGTCCTCTGCAAGAGCAGCACACGCTCTTAGTCACTGAACCATCTCTCCGGCCCCTTTGCTTTGTGTTTTAAGACTGAGTCTCCTTTAGCCCTGCTGGCCTGGAACTCACTGTAGCCCAGGCTTATCTGAATTCCTCATCTTCCTGCCTACACCTCTGTATGCTGTGAATGTTTTATTACCATTGGTTAATAAAGAAGCTGCTTTGGCCTATGGCAGGGCAGAATATAACAAGGCAGGAAATCCAAGCAGAGATAGAGGAGGAAAGAAGGTGGAGTCAGGCAGATGCCATGTAGTTACCAAAGAAGGATGCCAGGACCTTACTGGTAAGCAACAGCCTTGTGACAATACACAGATTAATAGAAATGGATTCATTTAAGATGTAAGAGCTAGCTAGGAATATGCTTGAGCCATTGACCAAACAATGTTGTAATTATTATAGTTTCTATATGATTATTTGGGTCACCGCAGCCAGAAATGAAAGAATAGTCTCCATTTACAAATGGCTCCCAACATGGGCATTGAAGACAGATATTTATAATTATAGTTTTCCTTAGTTATAAGAAAAGATAAATTAGATCAAAACTTTATACTCACAAATAGAATATTTTTTTAACTTTTGCCTAGTACAAGTAGACTATTATAACTGTAATTCTTGCTTGATACCGGTTTTGTTATATGTAATTTTACTATGTTAAAGTTAAAACCTTTTTATTTATACAGAAAAGGGAGATGATGTGGGAATCCCCTCTGTATGCTGTGAATGTGTTTTATTAGCATTGGTTAAAAAAGAAGCTACTTTGGTATATGCCAGGGCAGAATGTAGGTAGAGAAGACTGAACTGAATGTAGGGAGAAAGAAGCCGGAGTTAGGGAGACGCCATGTAGTTGCTGAAGGAGAAGAATGCCAGCCACCCGCCAAGGAAATAAGTCATGTAGAAACTGAGGTAATGCCACACCTTTGTGGCGATACACAGATTAATAGAAATGGGTTAATTTCAGACATAAGAGCTAGTTAGGAATATGCTTGAGCTATTGGTCAAACAGTGTTGTAATTAATACAGTTTTTGTGTGATTATTCGGGTCTGGCTGACTGGGAAATGGAAAAGCAGTCCCCGTTTACATGAGTACTGGGGTTCCAAGCATGGACACTCTGCCTGGCTACTTAATTCTAATCTCTAAAATCTGCTAAACATGTTTTTATGAACTTATTATATATTTGTAGCTCTTAAATATTGAGCCCCTAGAAGTAAATGGTGTGTTCCCTGTGTGTACAGCCCTTCAGGGTAGACCCTGTTATCTGTCTATGTCAATGAGGGCCAAAGGAGTTACCACTTGCTCCATCACCAGAGTGGAAGGGCTCTGGTCACTCCCAGACCGGTGTGAGTCCCAGGCCTAGCCCATTTCTGTGCCATATTGTCACTCAAAGATATTAGTCTTGTCATTTTTATTTCACTTTTCACTTTATTGTATTCATGTGTGTCTGGTGTATGTGCGCATGCCGGTGTGCATGCTGGTGCATGAGTGTGGACATGGTGTGTGCTGGTGCACACGTATATTGTGGCCAGAGGCCGAGGTCAGGTGTCTTCCTTGATTGCTCTCTCTAGTTTGGCTAGTCCATCTCTCCTGCTTGCTTCCAGAATCTGTCTATGGCCTGAGGGCAGATTACAGGAGGGCCACTGTACACAGCCGACATTTATGTGGCTGCAGGGATCTAAACTCCAGACCTTACATTTGTGTGGCAAGTACTTTATTGATACATTGAGCTGTTTTCCTAGCCTCTGATTGCCCTTTTTAATAAAGAATAGCTCCCCTGAATAAAAAATGTTGGAAGGCCATTCGGGAGTGACTTGCAGGTGTTCTGCCTAACCCCTAAACTTCTGTTGTTCCTCCGAGTTCCTTCACCCTGGGCCTGCCTTCCTTCTGCTCTTCTGCCCGCTCTCCCTATACTTCAGTACCTCTGGTTTTCTTTAGCACATGCGTGCCAGTGACTCCCAGGTCTGTGTAGCTCCAGCCCTGCATGCTCCCCAGACCTTACACTTCCTGGTGGATATCTTACTAAGTACCAGACTTGCAGTGCCAGGCTGAGCGGGAAACTTTTCCATTCTTCAAAATGTCTTTATGTTGCTCACTCAGACGACAGATAACACAGAGTGTTTGAAGACACAGTCAGTTATCTTCTTGCTGTTGTTGCTATGGAGAAGTTTGCTTTCTGTTCAACTTCTGCTCCCTTGCGCAGGGTCTCTATTGTTTCTCTGACAGTTGTTTTTCTCTCCCCTTGTTTCACTCTGATGCACCTAGGTGAGGGTATAGTCATTCTCCCCTTGGGATATATCAACTTCTGGAAACTGAGCTTTCACATCTTGACTCAATTCTACATAATTCTCAGCCTTCATGCCTTCAAGTTTCGCTTCTAATATTCCTACTGGATGCTCTCGTTCCCCGTCTTTCTTCATTTTTAATGTATTTCATTTACTCTATACATTTGAATTATATTTGGGGCAACTTCTTTATATTTGCATTCTGCCTCTTCAGATGTCTCACTATTTTATTTATTTATGTATTCTTATATTTATTTGGTGTGCATTTCCGCACCATAGCGCTCATGTGAAAACCAAGGCCCCTTCCTGGAGGCTGTTCTCCCACCTGTGTGTTCCAGGCACCAAACTCCGGTCATCTGGCTTTGCCCACCAGCACCTTCCCCCATTGAACCACCTCTCAGGCCCCAGATGTCTGTTCTTTATCTTCTTAGGGCTCCCCTCTCCCCACACACAATTGTTTAGTAGTTTGCAGGCCGTGGTTCACCCGTCATAAGTGTGCAGTTTAATGATTTCTGAGAGAGTTTATGTATTCATGTGACCATTACTATACTGCAGGATTAGGCTGCTTCTTTTCTCCAGAAATTTCCTTGGACTCTTTGGGGTTAACCTTGCTTTTACACCAGCTCCAGGTAAGCGATGATCCGTTCTCTGTAGTTTTACCTCTACTAAACATTTAATATAACAAAAATCTTAGAACGTGTGACCCTTTTGTCTGCTTTCATTTAACATTAGATTTGGTTTTATATGTTTTGTATTCGTGTGGTTACATGGTTTCCTTTAGTTGCTGCATAGCACTCTAGCCTGTGAATACACCACAATTTATTATTTACTTTCCCCAGCACGTGGTTTCAGTTGTGCTTTTTGTCTTTGCTTTTGGTGCAGTGTTGGGGAATGAACCCAGAGCTGCACCAGTGCAGGCAAGCGCTCTGTCCTGAACTGTATCGCTGGCTCGGTTTCAGGCTATGTTAGAAGTTCTAAAAGTCTTATGTATATGGGTATTAAGTCTGCATGTATGTCTGTGTACCATATGTGTACCTGAAATTCAAGGAAGCCACGAGAGGGTTTCAGATCCCCAGAAACTGGAAGACTGCCCTGAGCTGTCACGTGGGTGCTCGGAATCAAACCCACCTCCTCCGGAAGAACACCCAGTGCTTTTAACCTCTGAGCCATCTCTCTAGCCCATAGTTCAGATTTTAAATTGCAGGACTTATGTTCCAATTTCTGAGGATTTTTAAAATTTTTATGTTTTAAATAACTTTCCAAAGCTATGGTATTTGTTTCTTGAGACAAGGTTTTATTACGTAGCCCAAACTGTCTTCAAACTCGTGATCCTTCTGCCTCAGTGCCCGCAATACTGGGGTCACAGGTGTGCATCACCAGGCCTGGTTTTAACATTTATTTCATATTGTCTCTTAGGTCATTCTGTTATCCTTAGCCTGAGTTCTTTGGACTCCATTCTTGTTCATGAGAGGACTCATACATGATTGATAGTTTGCTGTGTGTTTATGGTTTGAACCAATGAGTCCATCTTTAGGGAAGTTTTTCTCTCTGTAGGAAAGCCTTCATGGCTAGAACTGTTGATACTCTCCGGGGATGTTTTGTTTGCTTTAGCCAAATTTCTCAGAGCCATTCCCAGACGAGGCCCACTTCCTGTACTCATTCTTGTGAGCACATGACTTTGAATTTGTGTTCCAGGCCTGTTTAATATGTGCCTGTGTGTACCTTTTCTTCAGGAATCTTCTTCCTTTCTTAGACCCCTGATGGATATGTTCATGAAACCTTGTAATTTCAGCTGAATTTTCTGATTTCCGTAAGATGAAAAAAAGCGAGCGAAACTTCCTGACATAAATACCTCCCAAATCTGGCACACACCTTTAATCCCAGCACTCAGGAGGCAGAGGCAGGAGGATCTCTGTGAGTTCAAATCCAGCCTGGTCTACAGATCGAGTTCCAAGACAGCCAGGGCTACCCAGAGAAACCCTGTCTCAAAAAGCCATTGCCGGGCGGTGGTGGCGCACGCCTTTAATCCCAGCACTTGGGAGGCAGAGGCAGGTGGATCTCTGTGAGTTCGAGACCAGCCTGGTCTACAGAGCTAGTTCCAGGACAGGCTCCAAAGCCACAGAGAAACCCTGTCTCGAAAAACCAAAAAAAAAAAAAAAAAAAAACATAAACAAAAAAGGATATACTGTCGTAGTCACAGCTAACAAAACAACTGTGGGAAACTAAAGTATCTCTCACAACTTCCTAGTAATAAGAAGTCTGAGCTTGCTAAACTTTCTCTTTTGACAAGGCTTGAAAAAGGCTTGGGTTCTCCAGCCCCTGTTTTGACTGTCATGCTCTAATGGTACTTTTTGGATGTGTGGCTTGGTTTCCCTACTTGCAATAAGGCAGTCATGCAGTTATTGATAGACGTGTTTCCTCAGTTCTTCTCTTATTGACGGAAATAATTCAGCTTATAAACAAGCCACAATGCAGATGCTATTCTAATGAAGCCAGGGTCTTAGGGATGACACAGGCTCTTCAGCAGTGCACAAGTGTGTCAGTTTGGAAACTGGCTTAGCACCTCTGCTGTTGCAGGCTGAGTCTTAGCTACAGCTGCAAGATATTTCATCACAAAGGGGCATTTTGAACCTCAGGAGCTATAGCGATTTCCTTGGTTCCCTCATATCTAACTCCCTGTGTACTGGTCTTAGTGTTGGGGATTATTTGGGAACCATGTCCTAAAGAAGTCACATAATTGAGACATTAGTTATAAAGATATTTTTTATTGATGTTCCCACGTTAGGAACATTGCTTGTTTCTAAAATAGCTGGTATTCCCCTGCTTTTCCACTTCCAGTATGACTAAAGCCAGTTGTCTTAATATCCCCTTTCTTTCTGTTTTAAAAAAAATGCCGTGTCTGTTTTGCAGGGCAGTAATGGCGCACGTCTTTAATCCCAGCACTCTAAATGCAGAGGCAGGAGATCTCTGAGTGTAAGGCCAGCCTGGTCTACAGAGTGAGTTCCAGGACAGTCACAGGGCTGCACAGAGAAACATTGTCGGGGGAGGGAGGGTGTTACAGATTTTAGCATCTCCACCTACCAAGAAAAATTACTTGCTCAACCTGTTAGTCTTCTCACATATTAGGAGAATTTAAAGTAGAGTTAGGCTTGCCATGTGGGCCTTAAAATTCATATAATTATACATCGGCTTTTTCCTCTGTTCTGGAGCTTATGTGTCATGTTAAAATTTCCGTTTCTTGCTCCCATAGTTTAGACTGCATTTCCATGTTACAATGGTAAAACCACTTGGCAGATTTGCTTCATTGTTTCTAGTGTGAGCTAGGGTAAAGTAAAGAAATAAAACTGCTGGTTATTTTAGAGTTCATTTTACATTTTTTTTTTTACACTTTTCAATCTTATAGTAACAAGGAGTTCCTTTTTTCTTAATTTAAACTGAAGATACAATCTTTTGGAGGGTACAGGGTCTCGTGTAGCTCAGGCTGGCCTTACAGTCACTCTAGCAGAGGATGACCTTGACCTTTTTGTCCTCCCACCACAGTCTCGCAAATGCTGAGCTGTAGGTAAGTGTCTGCCCAGAGTGCTTCCTCTGTCTGTCTGTCTGTCTGTCTCTCTCTCAGGAAAATCTCTCACCTGGCAGTGGTGCACACCTTTAATCCCAGTTCTCTGGAGGTAGATGTGGGCAGATCTTTGAGTTCAAGTCCAGCCTGGTCTACAGAATGAATTCCAAGACACCCAGTATTACACAGAGAAACCCTGTCTCGCAGAAACTACCACCACAACAAAAACAAAAGAGAGAGAGAGAGAGAGAGAGAGAGAGAGAGAGAGAGAGAGAGAGAGAGAGAGGAAAAAGAGAAAGAAACTCTCTTGTAGCTCAACTGTCTTCAAACTATGCACATGGATGAGCTTAAACTTGTAATCTATCCCTCTCCACTACCTCCAGAGTGCTGAAAATACAGGTGTACACTACCACTCCATTTTTTGTTTTGTTTTTTGAGACAGGGTCTCACTATGTAGCCTGAAACCCACTAGTTCTAGGATTAACAGTGTGCACCACCATGCCCACATGAATTTTCTTTTAAAGCCATGTCCTAAAAACTTATCTCATTCATGTTAAAACGAGAGGACAACTTGTGAGTGTCAGTTTTCTTTTCTACCCTGTGGATTCTGGAACTCGGTAGCAACCCCCCTCCCCACTGAGCCATCTGGCCAGCCTTCTTTTATTTTCTTTTTTTTTTAAGTTTTTTTTAAGTTTTTTTTTTATTTATTAATTATGTATACAGCGTTCTGTCTGCACACCAGAAGAGGGCACCAGATCTCATTACTGATGGTTGTGAGCCACCATGTGGTTGCTGGGAATTGAACTCAGGACCTCTAGAAAAACAGTCAGTGCTCTTAACCTCTGAGCCATCTCTCCAGCCCCCTTCTTTTATTTTCTTATATTTAGCCAGTGTAGCATTTATTTTACCTGCTTGATCCCTCCCAACATTTGTGTTAATAACCTGTTTATAAATCATATTTACAATTCCTTTTGGTTACATTTCACTTATATTGTAAAGCATTAAATGAATAAAAAAAGGCAATGACTGAAGCATGGTTATAATTACCCACAATTCCAGTTCTCAGGAGGGTGAGGCAGGGGACTGTGAGTTTGAGGCCTGTTTTTTAAAGTAACGTATCCTTAGACCCAAATTTTGAAGTCAAGATACCTTTAAAGTATATATGTTGGTTTAGCTTAGTAGCCTTTACAATGAGTGTCTCTATTTAGCTAATTCACAATCAAAAAATTCAAAGAAAACATAATATACATAATCTCTGACTCCACCTATTCTCTCTATATATCTCTTCCATCCTGACTTTATTCTGCCCTGCTATAGGCCAAAGCAGCTTCTTTTATTAACCAATGCTAGTAAAACATATTCACAGCATACAGAGGGAAATCCCACATCAATTATATCTCATTAAACCATTTTAAGAAAAAAAATGTTTTTAGTGACAGCCAAGAAATAAAGGATTAATGTATGGGTAGACTTTTTATATCCTGGATCATTGGGCAATGTCCATTTATGTATAAACCTAATAATAGACATGAAAGAAATAGTTGTTCTTAGATTGTTTATTGGGTAATATTTTCCTTGTTTTATTTTGAACAGGGTCTTGTGTAGCCCAGACTGCCCTCCACCCCCCTAAGTAGCTGAGCATTGACCTCTTAGTTCTCCAGCTCCAAATGATGGGACTGAGGCATGCACCCACACACTCACCTCTACTCAAGTTCACCCTCCATGCAAGCGGCTGGGCGCTCAGACTTGCACTGCTCTGTCCTGTCTTTCGTGTGGACTACCTCAGTAGGCCAACTCTATTTTGGTCACGTCTTGTCTGCATTAACTGCCTGGTGGCTTTTGCATTCAACAAAATAAATGTATTTCACTCCAGAAGCAGGTGGATTTCTGTGAGTTCAAGGATAGCCTGATCTTTATAACTAGTTCCAGAACAGCCAAAGCTACATAATCAAAAGATGCTTTCTCAAAAATAAACTAAAACTCAACCTGAGCTTCAGGAGCACCTTTGGAAATACTGCCATGAATCCCTCAGTGATAGTGTTCCCGGTGGATGGACCTGAGCAGTGGGAGTGGAAGAGCAGCCTGGCGTTCTGGACCTTTTTCTCTGAGAAGAAATATAGACCCGGAGGATAATCTTTGGATGGGGATTTTATGGCATCCAGAGAGTCACCTTTCCCATAAATTGTCTCAGGCATACCTTTTCCCAGTCTGTAGTTTTAAGGAATTTCCAACTGCTCTGAACACCACAATATCAGAATAGAAAGGGGAGTTTGTAAGTTATCTAGCCTAACTTTTTATGAGACTCATTTTGATGTCCATGTTTGCAATTACTGAGATGAATACAATATGTTACTAAGCACAGCACCAAAATGATAGCTGGCAGTGTAGTGGAAAATGTCTGCTCTGCTGGTTATTGGTGACACTTTTTTTTTTTTGAGACATGCTGGCCTAACTCACGGTACAGCCCCAGTCTGGCCTCACACTCTTACCAATCCTCCTGATATATTAGAGATGGCCTCTTAGTGTTGGCCTCTTCAGTGTTGGCAATTTAATGCACTTGTCCTGTTTCCTTTTGTTTATTTGGCTGTATATGGAAGAAACAAACAAAATGATAATCATATTTGTTAAGTTTCAAACCTGGGACAAACGGCTGATGTGTCTGTTTAACATATCGAAGCAGACCTGGCCTCCAGGTTCTCCCAGCATCCCTCAGTCTCTACGTGTTACAGGGTTAGCTGGCATACCCGCCCCCTACCCTGAACTTTCTGGCCCAGGGTCTGGGCTGCCCTTCCCCTGGAGGCTCTTTCACATAGAATCCAGACATTTTGGTCACCCCCTGTCCCTTTGGCCTCCTGACTGGGGCACCTCATCATGTCTCTCCCCTCTCCCTTCTCCTCCCTTCTCCTCCCATGGCTCAGGGTCATGACCACTCGGGACTCTCCCACCTATCTGCAGTAAACTTTGTCCTCCACCGTACCTAGGAGCAGCCATGTCCTTTCCTTTGTATTTCATTCAATAGTGCATAGAAATTTTTAATTCTCCTTGATATTTTCCTTTCATTTATAGAGATTAATGTTCCTTGTATACATAATAAATAAATCTTATTTATTATTAGTATCCCTATTCCAACCAATATTTAGTTGGTTTTGTTACCAAATACAAATTTTAATTTTACTTATTTTATTATTGTATGTGTATGGGTGACTTTACTTGCATTTCTCTATGTACCACTGTGTTCTGGTGCCCAAGGAAGCCAGAAGAAGTTGGATCCCCTGGAACAGGAATTACAGATGGTTGTCTTTTTGTGGGTGCTGGGAATTGAGCCCGGGTCCCCTACAGGAGCAGCTACTGCTCGAGTCATCTCTTCAGCCTCCTGTGATCCATTTTAAACAGTTTTGTCTGCAGTGTGAAGTGGAGGATGAGGACAGGTCTTCACTGTTTACTAAATTTAATTTGAGGTGGTAAGGGGATGAAAAACATGATCAAAGTACATTACAGGTGTATGTATGTGTAAAATTGTAAAGAATAATCACATTTAAAATTATTTGGACTTCTATTCCTTTTTACTTTATTTCCTTCTATATCAAATGTACTCTTCTGGCCTTTTGGCTAATACCAAGTATAAATTTCCTCTACTAACTTAATTTTTGTTTTGTTTTGGTTTTCAAGACAGGATTTCTCTGTGTAGCACTGGCTTTCCTGGATCTTGCTCTTTAGACCAGGCAAACCTCAAACTCACAGAGATCCACCTGCCTCTGCCTCCCAAATGCTGGGATTAGACATGGATGCCATCACCACCAGGCATTAATTTTGTATTGGCACACAAAGAAACGGGTTTGAATTTCCACCCTAAGTGTCATTGCTTTGTTCTTACTAAGCCCTCCTGCTCCTCCCCCATTGCTAACCACCTTCCTCTCCTCAGTCTTCCCTGCCACGGAGACTCCACTGCACTCTCTCCTCCCCTCTCTTTCCTTTCCTATCTCCCCAGTGCTGGGTTTCAGGTGTAGGATATCACCATGCCTGCTGTTTCTCTGACACCTCTGTCTCTGTCTCTGTCTGTGTTAGCATAGCATTTTAAAACATTTGTTTAAATGTTTGGTTACTTTTTGTGTGTGTGTGTGTTTTGAGTCAGGGTTTCTCTGTGTAGCCCTGGCTGTCCTGGAACTAGCTCTGTAGACCAGGTAAACCTTAAACTCAAAGAGATCCACCTGTCTCTGCCTCCCGGGATTACTGGGATTAAAGATGTGTGCCACCACCGCCAGGCAACCATATGCTTTTAATCGAAATGTAATTATATCACTTCTCTCTCCAGTAATGGCACATACTTGTACTTCCGGCACTCAGCAGGCATTGGCAGGACATTCCTGCTCCTGGCCAGCCTAGAGTACATAGTGAATTCGAGACCAACCTGAACTGTATAGCAAGACCTTGTTTCAAAAAACAAAACTCAAGAAAAAAAATTTTTTGAGACAAACTCACTGTGTAGCCCTCGCTGACTCAAAAATCCCCAAGTAGACCTCAAACTCGGAGATTTAACTGTATCTACCTTCAGAGTGCTGGGGTTAAAGATGTGTGCCACCAAGAAAATAAATAAAAATTAAAAATGTGGATCCTTGTTCTTTCACCACGGTTACCAGGTACCTGATTTCTGTGTGTTCAATTCTCTTAGGAACAGGACTTAACAATTTCAGTATCCTGATCTCTTATGATATTGCGTGTGCCGCTGGCAGTCTAGTGACTGTCTGAAATCAGGCTGGGCGCGGAGATGTCCCATGAGGACAGCACTAAGATACGTGCAGTTGGCATCTAAATGCAGCCTTTTTAGATTTCATTTGGGAAGACTCCCCCCCCCCCGTGTGTGTGTGTGTGTGTGTGTGTGTGTGTGAGAGAGAGAGAGAGACAGAGAGACAGAGACAGAGAAAGAGACAGAGGCAGAGACAGTTTTTATGGGAGCGATATTCCAGTTATCAAAATAATACTCAATCACCTCAGCATGTTTACAGTGAAGCCCTTGTTCACTTCTCTGGTCTAGTTGTTTTTGGATTGGTTTGTTCTGAGACAGGGTCTTCCACATCTCCAGATGCTTAAGTTCACTGTGTGGCGGAGGATGACCTTGACACCCCCCCCCCCCAGTGGCTTTCCTAGTTTACGCAGTGCTAGGAAACAAACCCAAGGCTGCAGGCACTGCTGACATCCTCTGTCCCCCTCCCCCATCCTCATCCCCAGCCCCTAGGCTCTTTTTTGGTTTTTCGAGACAGTTTCTCTGTAGCTTTGGTGCCTGTCCTGGAACTAGCTTTTGTAGACCTGGCTGGTCTCGAACTCACAGAGATCCGCCTGCCTCTGCCTCCCGAGTGCTGGGATTAAAGGCGTGTGCCACAACCGCCCCGCTCTTTTGTTTTGTTTTGTTTTTTGTTTTTTTTGTTGTTTTTGGTTTTTAGGCTCTTCTTGATGTTCTGTCTGACTTTGCTTTTTCAGGAACTGAAGAGATTTGAGAACTTTGTAAACTCCTGTCCTCCTTTTGATATTGTTATTGATGGCCTCAACGTTGCAAAAATGTTTCCTAAGAGTCGCGAATCTCAAATGGTGAGTATGTTCTATTTTGTCGTTCTTTGTCTGTAGAAACAGTTCTTGTAAACAGCTGCTGCCCTCTTTGTATGGCCTGCAGCTGCCTTCTCCTGAACTCTCCTTGCTCCTTGGAGTCACTGTTCTCAGTGGATCACATCTCTAAATGAAAATGAATACACCAAGATACAGTATCAAGATACTAGATACTCATTATTTTAGGGACTTCCACACAATACTTTAATAAATTAGCCTATGCAGTTGTTTTCTCACTGGGTAATCATTTGTTTTTATCAATTTGTAAATATACTAGCAGTTTCAATAATTATTGAAAGAATGGACAGTTGAGACTACAGTCAGTTATGTAACCAGTCAGAGACAGCACCTGCTTTCAGCCATAATGGTGAAGGACACCGTAAGTCCTAGAACCTCCTGTGTCTTGCATGAAATTAAATGAGCCAGTGTGAGATTAGATGAGCTGGTTGTTTTTTAAAGATATCTATTTCTTTATTTAAATACATTTATTTAACTATATGTGTGCACCTAAGTGCATGTATGTGCACCATGCACACACACATGGTGCCTGCAGAGGCCAGGAGACAGCTGGTGTGGATCTGGGAACTGAACCCAGGTCCTTCACAAATGGTCTCTCCAGCCCCTAAATGAGCTAATTCTTTTTTCTCCTTTTTATTTATTCTTTGTGTCTTTCACGTCATGTATCTCCATCCCATTCATTTCCCTGGCCCTTTGTATCCACCCTCTGCCCTTGCAACCTCCCCTGCAAAATAAAATAAAATTTAGGAGAAAAGAAAAAGTTAAAAAAGAGAGAAAGAAGAAAAAAATCTATCTCATCATGGAAGCTGCAGTGTGACACGCTGAGTCACGCAGTAAACCCTTCTGTTCATATATCTTTACTTGCAAGTGTTCATTGCAGAGCCATTGGTCTGGTTCAAGGACTCTGGCTTCTGCTACACTGTCGATGCTGGGCCCTCACTGGAGCTCCTCTTGCTTATCCTGTTGTTGCCTTGTGCCATGGAGATCCTGCAGCTTTGGATCAGTAGGTCAGGTCTCTTCACGTGCTCCAGCAAATCACAGATGGGGTGGATGTTGGGGTGGGCCAGCTCGTAACCCTGGCTCTGGACCTGGGTAGTTGCAGGGTTGGTCAGCCTGCTACCTAACTGAGCTGATTCTTGACATGTACTTATTGTAGTGTTTGGCATATAATCCAGTAAATTTTAAAGCAAGGGGAAAGAACAACCCAGAGCCTGTGTGTCCATGTGTTCCCATGGTTGTGGCTTTGTAGGAACAGAGGCACGGTGATTTGTTTCGTGGTTGTTGATTTTAGAGTACATTCAGTATCCTGCTTTGAATAACTGACAGCTTTTACTTCATTATTTTTAGCCGTCTTCAGTAAGTAGTCTTCATGCTTTATTGAACATGTGCTCAGAGTCTAAGCTTGAGTCTCCAAGTAAACAGTCATCTTCTTTGTAAAGTAACCAAGAATGACGTAAAGGCTGTGAGAAGATGGCCCAGTGGGTAGTGTTGTGTATGCATGAGGACCTGAGTTCCTGTCCCCAGCTCACAGAAAAGCCAGGCATAGGAGTAACCCCAGCATGAGGGGCAGGCCGCCAGGTAGCAGATCCAGCCAGTCTAGCTGGAATAGGGAGCTCTGCATTCAGTGAGAGATTTAGTTAGAATGATGATGTGATGGAGGAAAGCACTCTGCCTCCGTGTATACCTGCACACCCTCACACTCACATACATTATGAGCACGTATGCACACACACATATACATACACACACGAATACACACATATACACATGTACACTGTCACATGCATACACATATATGCATGCACACATATACTGCACACATGCACACACCACACATGTATACATGCACAAATACACATATACACTAGCATACAGACACATATTTACACATTCCTTTATATACATATACACATAATACACTTACACACACACACCGTCACACATGCATACACCACATGCACTTGCATAAACCACATGCGTGTGCATACACACACACCCTTATAGATGTATATACCACACATACACAAATACACATATACATGAATATATACACACACACGAACACCTTCACATGCATACATATGCACTTACATTTATACCTTTACAGGAATATACCACACAGACATGCATACACACCCACCCTCATAAACATATACATCACACACACACAAACACATGTTGACAGAGGTTTCTTTACTACCTGGTCCCGCAGCGGTTCAGTCTTAAAGGAATACACAGAGGTCTACATTAATCATAAACTGGTTGGCCTAATAGCTCAGGCTTTCTTATTAACTAATTCTTACATCTTAAATTAGCTACACAACTCATGTATACACATACACAAATAGATGCACACAATCTATACATGCACATACCACACACATATACATACACATGAACACATACACACACCACACACATGCATATGCATGTACACACACGTGTGTGCATACACAGACACAGATAATAAGCAAGGAAAGGAAAGATACAGAAGAAAGGCTGTGCAAAGTCTGGTGTAGCTCACACCTCTACTCTCAGCACTTTGGTGAATTCAGGGGCAACTCGAGCTGCAGAACAGGACTCTCTCAAAAACAAAACAAAACAAAAAAGGCCACTCTCCTTTGAGAAGTCCACGCCTACACTCTGGGGTATGCTAGACCTTTTTTCTGGGTGCCTTTCTTTCTCGTAACACTACTGCTTAACATATCTCAATAAACTTCAACTCCCCACAAAAACAAAACAAAACAGAAGCTAAAAAGGAAAAGAATTTGTATGGATAGTCTAGAAGAACAAGAACCAATTCTATTAGTCCAGATAGGTTGGGCTATGCTGCATAATAATTCAAGTTTTCAATGTCTTAAAGCATGCTAGCTTTTTAACTTTTTTTTTTGACACCTGCCCATTTAAGGCCATCTGTGTTGTTATCATCCTCATTTCAGAACCAGAATAACTAAATTATTGCCCATCCCAGTGACAAGGGGAAGAGAAGTTGCGAGGGCTCTGTTGGCTAGTAAAGCTTCTGCCGATTTGGTCACTTTCAAAAGGTCGCTCTCCCTCTTAAAGTTGTTTATTATTGTTGTTGTTATTAGTGTGTGTGTACAAGTGTTCCTGTGTGTGTGTATTGTGTATGTGCATGTGACTATGTCGTGCATCTGTCTGGGTAACGGGGATAAGATGAAGTCACCGTAGCTCCGCAGCAGGTCCTGTCACCCACTCAGCCCTCTGTTCCTATTTTACCGGCAGCTGCTGCAGATTCCCGGTCACACCTGAGTTCAGTGGACGGGGAAGGCAGTCTTACCATGTGCTCAGAAGGAGGAAGAGTGTTTGTGAATAGCTCTTCTGGTTGCCACGCTGAGGATGCTGTCTTACACACTCAAGCTAAAAATGAGTTTTAACATAGCAGTGCAAACCGTCTTTGCCTCGATTCTTTTTTTTTTTTAAATCTAGGTCCTTCATTGCGGTTCTGTGTGAACTCGTGTTGGTTATTTTTCTTAGAATAACCAGGGAGCGTTCCAAGGCTCAGTGACTCAGGCTTGACTCACGCTCTCACGCCTTTCATTTTAAGAACTGAGTTTTTCTTTTCAATCACCGAGTGTTTGTTAATACTTGGTGATGTGGGGTGGCTTCGAGGGGACAGGAGCAACATGCAGCTTTTCACCTGGGAAACAAAAGAGTAGAAAGCGGAAAGGTTGTTACGCCACGGTTTCTGTCATTATCTTCTCACCCACACACCTGCCCATGCATCAGTCCCAATGCTTTTGTTCCTTTTGCAGTCTGCATTTTAGATTTCCAGTGTTCCTAAGCCTGTCTAATAGAGGGAGTGCGGGGGGAAAGTACACCATTTTAGTTAATCTTACTAGCTGTTCAAACTCTGCTCCCTGTTTCTGCAGCTAACGGAGAATTGGTTAAAATGGCTTCGACAGAGGGAAAATTTATCACGTAATTTACGAGAATTATGGGCAGACATCAGCACTGCGTGCTTTCGCGTTTGCAGCTTGCTTCGGGCAGTGATGGAAAGGCGTTTGGTTGGAAACGCCGCAGAATCCGTTCTGATTGCCACCGCTTAGCTGCTTTTCCTACAGGGAGAGAAAAACGGAGGCAGGGTATTAGCCATTAAAGGTCATTTGATAGAGCATTTACTTGGCAGCGAGTTCTCCTATTTTTTTCTGCCACTCAAGTTATTTTATTTCTCTCTGCTGATTTACATAACCCGTGTTAATGTCTCGGCACCATGAAGCTCCTGAGATGCGGTAGGCTCTGCTCGGGGTTTGTGTGTGTAAAACTCTGTCCCTCATCCCAGCTGTGGAAATGTTGAATTGTCACCGCTCTGCTTGAAGCTGTTCCAGTGCCTTGAAGGTGGCGAGGCAGCTCCTCCTGCTGCGTTCCCAGCAGTGAGCGCTAATATTGAAGTGGACTTTCTAGTACATCTTTTCTTTGGGATGGTTCATTTCTACTTTTATGTGCAGTGGTCTTTGGCCTGCATGTCTGTCTGTGTAGGGCTACAGACAGGTGTGAGCTACCATGAGGGTGCTAGGAATTGAACCTGTGTCTCCTGGAAAAGCAGCCAGTGCTCTTAACTGCTGAGCCGTCTTTCCAGACCCTAATACATAATCTTTGGAATTCTCTCCTGGGTGTATCGTTTCCCCATCTTCCCCATTTTCCCCGGAAGGGCGGCTCTACAGGAAGCTTGCCTGGGTTCTCAGTTCCCCAAACTTGACTTTTACCCTCAAAGAACATATTGCTTCAATGTCAGGGTTTTTAATTTTTCTGTTTTTCCTTTGTTTGGAGAAAATGTTTTAGTATTTTTTCCTATATTGGAATCTAGAATCAAAAATGTTTGTTTCCACTTTGCTTTGAAGCTTTGTGCCTTACAAACAGCTGCAATGACAGTTATTGGACATGATAGATAAATATTTTTCATTCTGATCAGCTGGTTAGCAGTAGATTTTTTTCCCCTGTTAGAATTTGAAAGGTAGCTGACTTTTTTCTTTCTTTCATTTGTTTTTTAAATGTGTGTGAGTGCTTTCCCTGTGTCTATATGTATGCACCACATTTGTGGGACCAGAAGGATTCGAATCCCTAGAAACTGGAGTTGCTGAAGTCCCTGTCAGTATTTATTTTTTCATTTTCTTCTTTATTTTTTTTCTTTTTTGGTTTTGTTTTGTTTTTTGAGACAGGTTCTCATTATATAGCTCTGGCTGTCTTGAAACTCACTGTGTAGACTAGGCTGGCCTCAAACTCTCAGAGATCTGCCTTTCTGTGCCCCTCAGTTGCTAGGATAAAGATGTGTGCCAATCACAGCAAGCCTTTTCTTTTCTAGCCCCCGCCTGGTCCCCCGGACATTTTTAAGGATAGCAGTTACTCAGTTATTTCTGAATTAAACTCTAATCCAGAAAATTTGTCTGAGTCACTCAAAATGAACCAAGTTTTTATTAGTATTCTGATTTCAAGATTAAGAACGATGCAGTGGAAGGAATGAACTGACTCCCAGAAATTGTTCCCTGACTTGCATGCGCACACACACACACACACACACACACACACGTTACCCTAAGGAATGACTCATGAGATTGTCTTCTGTTCTCCACACACATGCATGGACACAGTGTGTAAATATAATTATCCTCTGGTATCCTAGATACCAGATTCGTACATGCTGAAGACCTTTATATAAAATAGTGTAGGGGCTGGAGATGTAGCTCAGTGATTAAGAGCACTGGCCGCTCTCCCAGAGGACCCAGGTTCAATTCCCAGAACCCATGTAGCTCTGTAACTCTGGTCTCAGGGAATGTAATTTCCCTCTTCTGGCCTCAACAGGCAACAGGCACACATATGGTACAAAGACGTACATGTAGGCAAAACACCCGTGCACATAATGATGAATAAATAAGGCGGTATAGTATTTACATCATTCTATAGTCTTTAATTGAAGGCTAGGTTATTAATAATCCCTAATACAATTTAAATATATGTCTAGGAAATAATGATAACAGGAAGAGTCCGTGCACATCTGGTTTTGATACATTTTAAAAATATATTTTCAATTCATGGTTGAATTTGAGGTTGGAGCATCCATGGATACTGAGCATATGAATTTAAATCTCCTTGGCAGATGCTGTAAATGTTGGCCTGGGATGTGGAGACATAGCTTTAGCTCATTAGCTGTGTATCTTACTCTGGCACGAGGCCCTGTGTAAGGTGAAGGCATATGGAGTTCCGTGGACTGTGCTGTCCAGCATGCTCACTCTAGCCAACCACTGAGCTCATTCATCCCTCTTGATTTGATTGCTTCCGCTTTTAAATTTATTCCGATGTTGTTTCTACATTTGATTGCTTCTGGATTTAAATTTATCCTGATGTTGTTTCTACTCCTCATCACATTTTGTTTCAGGGTTTTGTTGTCATTGTTATTTTTTAGACATACTTTTTTTTTTATTTATGTGTATGGGGCGGGGTATGTACACTTGAGTGCAGCTGCCGTCAGAAGCCGAAAGAGCATCAGATCCCCGGGAGCTGGAGTTGCAGGTGGTTGTGGGCTGACTGACCAAGGCGTCCTCTCTCCAGCTCCTAACTATACATCTTTCATAAGTACTCAGAACTATTCTCTTTCTTCCAGCTCACACATATTTTAGTAAAGACATTTTAAAATAAATATCTAGATGTATATTCCTAAGCACTGATGTTACTGCAAACCAATGAAAATGTTTGCATGTGTATATGTGTGTAGTTTGCATGTTCACATGTGTGGGTATATGGGGGGGTGTTGAACTCAGATCATCAGCATGCAGCTTTGCCTGCTGAGGCATCTCACCAGCCTCAAAGCCAGCAATTTTTGTATTCATATAGGTTTTTTAATGAATCTTAGGGTAGAAACTTATTTTTTAAGGTAAATATACAAAATTCATTTTAGACGAGTAGAACTTGGTCCTAAAAGTGATGTACTTTCATTTTCAAAATAGACGTTTGTTATGTTGCCATAGCAACTGTTATGTTATCAAAGAGTTCTACTGATGTAATGATGCTTTAATTTGCTTAGAGTATGTCTTCTATTGATTTGCTTTGGGGTTTGTTTGCTTTTAAGACAACATCCAGGCTGGCCTTGATCCTAGGCAATCCTCCTGCCTCAGCAGCCCCAGTGCTGGGATTTTTTTTTTAATTTTAATTAGACCAAAGAGAAAGTGTTAATTGGAAAAACATGAAACTAAAATAGACTATCAAAGCAGTAAAGCTGCCCTTTCTCTCTCCAAGGAATCTGAAACATCACCCAAACAAATCACCGATGGTGTAGATTCCTGAGACTAAACTGGAAACAGTGAACTTGACCTGTGTGTCTTAAAACAGCAGGCACTGTACAGATTTAAATTCTAGCTCATTTTGGGTGTGCCAACAAGAGATGATGTCTTAGGGTGAGTGTCGCTGTGACGGAACATCGTGACCCACACAGCTTGAGAAAGAAAGGGCTTATTGGTGTGTGCTTCCACATCACTGAAGGAGTTAGGACAGGAACTCAAACTCAGGGCCAGAGCCAGGAGGCCGGAGCTGATATAGAGGCCATGGAGATGCTGCTTACTGGCTTGTTCATCCTACTTGCTCAACCTGCTTTCTTACAGAACCCAGGATCACCAGCCCAGGGCTGACACCACCCGCAATGGGCTGGGCCCTCTCTCATCAATCACTAAAGAAGAAAATGTTCTCTAGGCTTGTCTACAGCCTGATTTTATGGAGGCATTTTCTCAGTTGAGGGTTCCTCCTTGCAGATAACTGGATTATGTCAAGTTGACATAAAATTAACCAGCAAGATGGCTTGTTTGTTTGTAGTGCTGAGGCCCAGGCCAACGTTCTACAACCGAGCTGTACATTCCCAGCAGGGGTTCTTTATAAGCTCATTGCATGCTGGAAAAGTAATGCTAATCCATGACTCTTTGTTTTTAGATAGTTATCAGCTGGGAGCTAGAGCTATGGCTCTCGAGGAGAGCCCAGGTTGGTTCCCAGCACCCACATGGTGGCTCACAGCCTTTTGTAACTCCAGTTCAAGGGGATCTGATGCCCTTTTCTGACCTTCATGGGCTCCAGACACTCATGTGATAAACATACAAATATGTAAGCAAAACAGTCACACGCATAACATAAATACATCTAAAATCTTAAAAAGCTAACAGTTGGGCCTAGCAAGAAGCTAAAGTAGAAGGAACACAGTTCTAGGCCAGCCCGGGTCTCAGGAAAACCACAACAATGAAAAGGATAAAAAGTAAAATGGTTACATCTGGTTCCTCACCGGCACCATAGTGACTTATAAATGAGAATTGTTGGCTGGTAGTCTGGGTTGGTGAGGAGCACAGAGGGTGGCACTTGGGGATTTTTCTTACTGTTCATCGCTCATGACATGGTAATGGAGAAGTCAATCTCCCTGGGCTGAACAGTGCCAGGCTGGCTGCGTCTCTCTGTCACATGCCACCCCACCCACCCCTCCTGCTTGACACATGAGTTCTCTTTTCTCATGTGACTGCATCTCTTAGAATTATTGATATAGGTTCCAGCTTGTGATGGCCGAGATTTAGTGACATCATCCGTGATGTTAAGGAGAAAGCCGAATGAAACCAGGCAGAGTTCCTGGATTGAATTTGTTTTCACATCAATTTCTTTCGAGATTTTCAGAAAGGTACACCTTGCATAATAGCCACAACTTCCCAGCTGCACTAATCAAGAGATCAGGTGTCATATTCTGTTGCCAGGTCCCTGTATTGCTATCTCTCTGGCAGAATCATAACGCCTAGTTGACTCCCCATCTTACTGTGTCTGTGTGATAAATATCTGGGTGTGGTGCAACTGACCATGAATCATTATTGTGTATATCTTGCTTCTATGACAATTTATTTAAAAACTCTCCTTAGGATTGTCACAGGTGAAGGCCACTGTGTAAATAACACCAATTTTAACATCAAAAAAGTATTTCTTGTCAGAATACAGTGATTCCATTGTTTGAAGTAAATGTATTCCTGTTTTGAAATCTATGTAAATTACTCTTAATTATTACAGTGATAAGGCTTCAATAATTATTAGCTCTGTGGTGACACTTATTTTAAAAAAGCATTAAAAAATAATTGTTTCACACTGCTGACTGTTGTTAAAGCTGATATTTTCTCCCAGCCCCAAATAATTAAAAGCACTAGATTGAAAGCAGATTGTACTTGTTTGGTTTTTATTTTGTTTATTTGTTTTTTTTCAATAATTCAGGTTTTTTTCTGGGTAGTATTGGGAAGATTATATGGTTCCATTTTAATTCATGCCTCTCCAAAGAGGTTACTCTCTTTCAGGTAGTTTCAATTAATTTTGCTCTAGAAAAGATAAGATATTATAATCACATAATACAGAAAATAGAACAAATTTAGAAGCTAAAAAAGAAAAGAAAGGGGAAAACAAAGCTAGGAAAACAGAAGGTTTGTTGGTATGGAAAATGCATACATGACCTCTTAATTTAGCTGTAGTTCTGTGAGCAGATGGAGATGAACATGATATAAGCAAACCTTCTAAGCAAGGGTCAGCTCTCACATCACACACACACACACACACACACACACACACACACACACACACACACACACACGCTCAGAACATCTGCCCTCTGAAAGGGAGCGATGAGAGACCGGCGTGTAAAGCTTGAAAGTTTGGAGGCTCACCCGGTTCTGGTCTGTCTTCCAAGTGATCAATTTCTGTAAGATTCATTAGTTTATACAACTCATAGTTTTCATAAGATTAAGTTGGAATAAATTGTTGAGGGAAAGTGTTATTCGTCCTTGAAACTAAAGGGACTTCTCCAGTGAGCCACCGTGAGGTGTTCTTCGTCATTCATAACGCTGTTGCTAGGCTGGAGTGAACAGATCATGTGTGAACTAACAAAGGAATGGGAAGAATGTATGTGCATAAGAGAGGCTCTGAAGGTGTCGGGTCGGCCTCGGCAGCTCAGAACCACTAATGTCGTTGTCATTGGCAGTCCATAGGCGGCATGGAGTTCATTCAGCTTTGTGTGTACGTGCTGTGTCCACGGTTGACACTTGGGCTTGGGCAGCCTGTGTAGAAGCCAGTCCCTAGGGAAGACTGATTGTCTTCTTCTCAGTAGGCACTGACTGTAGCTGTTCATCTAGGGGGGCTGTGGAATTTCTGTCCATGTTGGCACGTGACCTAGTGGTATAGTCATGCTGGTCTTGTTCATATTTTTGAGAGTTCATAGGTTAATCTTAATGTTTCATTCTCTAGTCCCTACTCTCCTGGAACAATTTATAGTATGCAGGGAAACCCTCCTGAACTTTTTCTGATCTGTTTAGGAAAGAGATAATAGATAATCTTACTCAATTTAAGGTTGGAGAATAAGTGGAAACTGTCTGTCTTCAAACAAACCAAAGTAAGCCCACAAAATATACATAATGATTTTAAGAGTTTCTGTCTCTTACCAGAATAACTTAGAGGTGAAAACCCCAAAGCCATAACAGTCCCATGAGTATAGAGCACAGTGTACCAGACTCTCATATAACAGCCCCTTGGCTGTAGAACAGGAATGTCCCAAACTCAATGTAGCATCCCTTGGCTCTAGAACATGAGTGTACCAGACTCTCAATGACTTTCCAGTATTTTATTTTAGCTATTTTATTTCATTGTCTGTTACCTGGCTATCCCCATGATGTGTCATTGGAATGAAAGCACCCCCTAACATTTGTCTCTTCATTTTTTACCTGTAATTAAATCCTGGCTTCTCTGACTTAGTTTGACTAAGGATGCCAGGCTGTAGACGGAAGCCAGGTTATCCTCCACACCTGTGTACGCACGCCCACACCCTGTAGTATCTTTAAACACAAGTCCTTATCGTGGTTTATCATGTGTATAGTTTTAGTATTAACTGTAGAGATAGGAACCAAAATGTTCAGTGCCACTGCAGGTGCAGCTGTTAATTAACTTTGGATGTTAAATACATGTGTGCATACATACATTCACACATATACATACTTATGGTGTGTATGTTTTGTTTTCCTGAGACCTTGCTTACTGGGTAGCCCAGGATAGCCTAGAACTTACAATTTAACCCAGGGTGTCCTCCACTCACAGTCCCCTGGCTCTGCCTCCAGTGTGTTGAGCTTACAGATGTGAGCCACCGTGCCTGGCTTGGTAAACATATGTTTGGGGGCTGGCATGATGACTGAGTGGGTAGAGGCTCTTGTCCCTAAGGCTGTGACCTGAGTTTGCTGTGTGGAGCCCACGTGGTGAGGACAACTCATGCAAGTTGTCCTCTGACTTCGCATGTCCCCTGCGGCAGGTGCAAACCCACACATGGATGTGTTGGTCAGTTGGTCACTGTTGAGATGGGGTCTTAGGTAGCCCACACTGGCTGCCGAGGATCTGAGCATCTCATCCTCCTGCCCCTGTCCACTGAGTGCTGGGATTACAGGCATGCACCATTAGATAGTTTCCTTTTTATATAAAAGAGTAATATTGGGGGTTAAATAGTTTTTGGGTTTTGTTTGTTTTTTGTGAGACAGGATTACAGATGTGAACCACACATTTCCGTATGTCGAGATAATAAGCAAAAAGCTAGAAGCAGGACTTCTGACCGCTGAGCCATCTCTCTAGCCCGTCATGTGTTTTTAATGGAGAGCAGAGTCAGGAAGTTTAAGACAGAGTTTTGATGGTATTCAGCCTATGATCTTCCTGCCTCCACCTCCCAAATGCTAGGGTTCCAGGTGTGATCCCTCACACCCAGACTGCATGTATTTTTTGTGTGTGGGTGTATGTGTTTTATTTTCTCTTGGGTATCTACCTGAGAGTAGAATTGCTCGATTATATGATAACTCTCTAACTTTCTGGGGAACTGTTTTCCAAAGGGCTGCAGCATTTAACATTACCACCAAAAGCATGAAGTTCAAATCTCCCCGTGTCATTACCAACACATCCTGTGGTATGCTTGGGGTTTCTCACAGTCATGCTAACAGGGATGAAGTTATTTCAGGTGGTATTTAATAACATTGATCATCATTTAATATGCCTATTAGCCATTTGTATACATTTCTTGGAGAAATTTTATTATGTTTACTTGCCTACTTAAAATTTGATTAATTTTGTTTTACAACAAGTTGGGAGGTTTTCTCAAATGTATTTTGACTATTAGGTCCTTATCAGATAGAGAAATGATTCGTAAAACCTTCCTCCTATTCTGTAGATATCTTTACTTTCTTTTAAAATTTTTATTACATTTATTTATTTATTGAGTGTGTATATGTGTGTGTATATCAGGACAGCTTTTGGGGGCCAGCTCTCTCCTTCCACCATGTGAGCCCCAGGGACCAGGTTGTCGCCCTCGATGACAGTTGCCCCTGTCTGAGGAGCCATCTTTTCAGCTTGCCTCTCCCTTTACCTTCTTGAAGATTTCTGCCTCTTTTTTCCCCTAAAAATGCCTGGTTTTACACTGAGTTTTTTTTATCTGTTTGTGTTTGTTTGTTTTGGTTTGGTTTGGTTTGGTTTTCCAGACAGGGTTTCTGTGTGTAGCCCTGGCTGTCCTGGAACTTGCTCTGTAGACCAGGCTGTCCTCGAACTCAGAGATCCACCTGCCTCTGCCTCCCAAGTGCAGGGATTAAAGATGTGCGCCACCACCGCCTGGACTGTGCTCATTTTTAAAATATGGCATGAGTATATGATTCCAACTTTACTCTTCAGTATATGGACATCAGCTCCTCATACTGAGAACTGAACGGAATCACTCATTAACTTCTGTACCTGTGTGCTTGTTAACTTTTTGTCAGTTTGACACAAGCAAGGGACATCTGGGATGACGGAACTGCAATTGAGAAGATGCCCACTCCAGACTGGCCTGTGGGCAATTCTTGATGATTGATGTGGGAGGACCCAGCCCACTGTGGGTGGTGCCACCAGCGCAGGTGGTCCTGATCTTATTAAAAACATAAGCTGAGCAAACCATGTAGATTCTCCCATGGCCTCCGCTTCAGCCCCCACGGTCCTGCCTTGAGCTCCTGCCCTGACTTCCCTTCGTGAGGGACTGTGAGCTGATGTTTAAGCCAAACAAACCTTTTCCTCCCCCGAGTTGCCATTGGTCATGGTGTTTTATCACAGTCATAGAAACTGAACTAAGACAGCCTGCTTACTGCTTACATCAAAACACATCTTTATGCCTCGAAAGTAAAGGTGTCAGTTTCTGGAAACATTAAAGAAACTTTCCTAAGTGGGAGCTTTTCACATGGACCCTGATTGTTTGTCTGCATCTTGTTTTTTTCTACCAGGCAGGAAATGACTAGAAAAGAGACTCAGAAACTCTTAAAATCTACTTGCCGGAATTCTCCTGCCTCCTCTGCATGACTGCCTTCTCCCGTGTTTTCTTTCTCTGTGTATCTCTCAGGATGTCATTTGATAAAGTACCTGCTCGGATGGTACAGAGCAATCCCAGCTCGGAGATCCTTAACCTGGGTCTGCCCAGACTCACAGTTTCAGGCATTGTGCCGTGGGCATATTTTGAGAGCATTTAGCCCCCACCTGCTCCATCTCACTCTGTTTTTTTCTGGGTTCATTTTGAAATTCCTCTGACAGAGTTGAGGCATTTGGAGTCATGGGATGGTCATTTTCTATATCTTCACATTCTGTTAGGAACAACTCTCAGAGGTAAAAATTTCTTCCTTATATTGAACTGAGCCTATCCTGAAATACAATTTGACAACAAGCTCCAACTTTCTCTTACATGAACATGGAAACACCTTGTCATATTGAGGGAGAACAGCACACCTGTTAATTCTCCATCACTCTGACTACAGCTTTCTGATAGGAATAAGATGCACTCCAACACAGAAACCACCACACCATTGGAATACCCCCCTTTCTAAAGATCACTGATTGCCCAGCGTCCTTACCTCCTTCGTGTTTCCAAGCTCTGACTCCCTTAGAGGAAGCCGTTTCATGCTCTCGTTACCCATCATGCATTTGCTAGGCGTGTAGCGAATCTCTGCCAGGAGGGCTGGGAGCAGACAAGAAAGGTTGAGGAACTGCATGCATGTCAGCTTTTTCCTGCATAGGAGCCATTCAGACAGATGAGGACAGCTTTTGTTTATTTCCCGGAATTGGTTCTTTTTATAATAACCACTTTGGATTTCAGTTATTTCCCCTTTGACAGTGTTTCTATTTTATCCATTTTGGAGCTAGTGATCGAGGATCTAATCTAAACACTGTGTTAGTGATTGATGCAGGAATAAATATCCCAGAATTCTTGTCATCTAATATTGTGATGACAATGTAAGGGAAGGATAAACAATTTCATTGCCAAACTGTAATAAATATTTTGACCACTTTAAGATGCTGTAGGAGGGGCTAGAGAGATGGCTCAATGGTTAAGAGCATACCGCTCTTGCAGAGGACCAGACTTTGGTTCCCAACACCTACATGGCAGCTCACAACCATCTGTAACTCCATTTCCAGGGGATCCAATGGCTCTGAGGGCATGTGGCATGCACATGGTAGACATACATATATACAGGCCAACGCTTATGCATACAATAAAAATAAACAAAGCTTTAAAAACATCACTCTGCATTAAAATTCTGGTTGTACTAAATAATGTTTTGGAGCCACTGTAAATATGATCCCGCCCTTAACTGTACAGCCAGCAAGTACACACAAGATCCACCTGTGATCGTTTCTTGACCTCTCTCTCCTGAGGCTGTCACTCTGAAGACGAGTATATGAAGACACAGATATGAGCCAGGCTGGATGGTGCATGCTCTAACCCAGCACAGGAGTCTGAGGTAGCCCCTAAGGTGATGTAAGGCCCTGATGAAAAATAAAGCAGAGACAAAATGTTAGAGACGGTTCTGTAACTGAGAAGAGCTCTGTCTGCAGATGTGTGTAGTACATGAAGTCCCAGTGCCGGCCCCTGCAGTCCTTTTGTGGCCAGGGGATATGTCTGTTTTGTGACCAGTTACTAACTGTGGCTCTACCAAGACCAGACACAGAATTCTGGGCTCTACTTTTCCCAAGATAAAGTTCTGACTGCCCCCCTTTCCAACTCACTTCCTTTTTTAAAGATGAAGTATTACCAGCCCACTCTGTACTTGAACTCCTGGCAATCCTCCTGCCTCTGTTTCTTAGTAGTAGGACTACAGATGTGAGCTGCCTACCGCATCTGGCTCTGAGTTCTTGTTCTTTGGCTCTTCCCCTCTAGATTTAGACCTTACAGAACTTAACTAGCTGTTCCGGTTGGAAGGGAAATAGTTCTTTGAAAGATTTTTTTTAATGGTAAAGAGGACTAGGAATAAAAATGATTCCCCTGCAGCAGAGCAGTACTTTCTGATGTCATGGTTCACATTTGCCCTTCAGTAAGTTTATCTCAGCTTTTTTCTTCTTTGGTTGCTTCCTTCCTTTTCCCCTTGGCAAAATACAGTTTTTGTTAGTTAATTATGGCTTGGGTTTTGTTTTTTGAGATGGGATCTCTTTGTCCTTGAGTTCGCTGAGTGGATGAGGATGACGTGAACTTCTGATACTCCTGTGTCTAGTGAGTGCTGGCATAGGCAGGCACCACCACACCGCATTTTTTTGGGGTGCTGAGCATCAAACCCAAGGTCTTCATGCTTCCTAGGCAGGCTTTCTCCCAGCCACATCACAGCCTTTGTTTTTAGGTTTTTAGATTTGGGGGGGGGTGAAAATATTTTTAAGTTATTATTTTATGTGGGGGGGTGTTTTGCCTCCATGTATGTCTGTGCACCACGTGCATGCCTGGTGCTCATGGAGGTCAGAGGTGCCATTGGATCTCCTGGTACTGGAGTTACAGATGGTTGTGAGTTGCCACGTGGGTGCTGGGAATTGAACCTTGGTCCTCTGCAAGAGCAGCAGCCAGTGCTCTTAACTGCTGAGCCATCTCTTCCGCCCCCCTCTTTTTTTTTTTTTTTTTTTTTGCTTTTAATTTAATGCTTTGCTTTCCATCTGTTTTGAGTTTCTTGGAATTACAGATTACACTCATCTCCCAGGCTAGCAAGATGGCTCGGCAGGTAAGAGCACTTGCTGCCAAGCCTGATGACCTGAGTTCTGTCCCCAGGTCCCACATGGTGAAGGAGAGCTCTGATTTCCCCAAAGCCGCTCTCTGACCTCTACATGCACACCGTGACATGAATGACACCCCCACATACATATACAAAAATAAACAAGTGAAATAACTTACAAAACTTTAAAGTAAAGCCAGATTACACACATCCTGCCTTGGAGTCCTGCGACCCTCACCCTCTCCTTTACCAAAGTCCCTTCCTTTACTGTTAGAAAGCGCAGGCCAGCAAACTCCTTTTGAAGTCTGTCGCTCCTGTATCACCTCCACTTTCCTCCCTGTCCGTCATGGTAGCCCTGACTAGACATTCTCTTCGTTGTTTGATCTGCTTTCTGAGAATTGAAATTGTTGATACGGTATCAGTTTACCAGGTGCTCAGCTTTTACTGGAACGAAACCTCTCCCTGGTGCCGGGAGCAGTGCCGTTTCCTGTACTAGTATTTTCTGTCTCTATCTGCTCTGTTATCTGCATGAGGAAACCTTCGCTGTGCCTTGACTACATCGGTATCGTTAAAATAGAACATTGCTTTTCAGTGTCATGAGTTTCAGTGGCATTTGCCCCTTGTATAAACTTTCCAAGTTTGCTTTCCTCGTTAAGTCTGTCCTAGAGATTATTAGTGTGGATGTATTATTGGAGGACCCCACCTGTTCGTTACTGAGGTATACTAGTGTCTCTGTGGGGGAGCACTAGTCTTCTTTAGATCACACTGAGAGACGTCAGCCTCTCCCTCATCGGTACCTGCTGTCATACAGGTCTTTCCTCTCATTTCCACAAAGGTGTGGCAAGTTTGGAGAAAATGAGACTACAGACCTAAGCAAGCAGACTGTTCCCCAATACAGGGATTGCAACTAGCGCCATAGAGGCAGAGTTCGAACTCGCGGAGAGATGGACAACACAGAGTCCCAGCATAGCTCCTTACAAAACATACATGCCACGTGTTGTCACCACACTGTGTGCGTCCAGAGACCTTCTCAGTACTCGGAGTCAGTTGTGTTTGTTTTTGTCTTCCTAAGATGGAGGCTTGGTCTTAGCTCAGACTGTCCATGAACTATCCACAAGCTTCCTGCCTTGACCTATTGGGTTCTGAGAATATAGGTGTGAGCCAACAGCCCAGAAAAAGTTTTCCTTAAATAAACACTTGAACTATGTAGGATAGATCTCATTTAACAAACACTCAAGTACAGTTTACTGTGTGTAAAGTGATTTGTAAACAATAATCCATTTAATCATCATGAACAAATCATTATTTTTTATTTATTTTGTTGTTATTATGGGGGTTGTTTTTGTTTTATTTTTACTCTTCTAAAATAGACCTCACTGTATAGCCCTGTGGAATTTATGGTAATCCTTCTGCCTCAGACTCTTTAGTGTTGGAATTATAGGCCTGAGCTACCACTCGGCTCTTCTTTCTAATTCTAATACGTAATTGTAATGGATCCCTCTTACTTAGGTTAAAAACAGTGTGTAACAGTGTAATACACTGGTATAATGTATTATGGTAGTGTGGTTGTCCTATGTGATCTGTGCCATCATTCAGGTCCTGCCAGTTCGCACCTGTAGGCTGAGCCTGGCAGAGTTTGCTGCTCTTCCTCCTCTCGCATCCTCTCCCCCTAAACAGGAGGGATCCCCAGAATGGGGAGCTCCTTTATACTTCCCCCAGCACTCTCATCTCGGCACAGTCCTGATTTACCTTAAGACAGAACAAACAGAGTGACGCACCCCTTTAATCCCAGCATGCAGAGGACAGAGGCAGACAGACCTCTGTGAGTGTGAGGCCAGCGTGCTCTACATAGTGAGTTCCGGGCCAGCTGGCTACAAGGAAGGACTGTTACACAATAAATAAATAGATGAATATACAATTCTAACTTAATGTTTATCTCCTTTTTCTTCACTATTCATGACTACACAGTAGCTAATTAAGAAACTTGAGACCAGGGCTAGAGAGATGGCTCAGAGGTTAAGAGTACTGGCCACTCTTCCAGAGGTCCTGAGTTCAACTCCCAGCAATCACATGGTGGCTCACATGATGAGATCTGGTGCCTTCTTCTGGCCTGCAGGCATACATGTGGATAGAACAGTGTATACATAATAAATAATCTTTTTTTTTTAAAGGTAACTTGAGAGCCTAAGTGTTAACTTTGTAGTAGATCTTTACCCACAGTAACCCGTCTGCTCCACAGCACTGCCTTTCCTGGCTGAGGGAGGAAGGGAAGCAAACACTATAACCTTGAATATCTTTGCTTGGATTTTGACTTTGGGTTTTTTGCATGTTTTTAAAGGGTCTTGGTGTGTAGTTCTAGCTGGCCTGTATCTCATAATCATGGACCAGACTGGCCTCAGACTTACAAGAGTCTTGCTACCTCTGCCTTCCATGTGTTGGAATTATGGGGTGGGATACCGTGGGATCTGTTTGGGGTTGTGACAGTCTCACAATGTAGCCCAGGCTAGCCTCTTAAAAATATAGATATTTTTAAAAGAGTATGAAAGGTTAAGGTAGGAGGATCAGGAGTCCTGAACCATGTAGTAAGACTCCCCTCCTTTTAAAAAAAACTAGCAAAATAAATAAAATTAAGATAAATTAGTAAATGGGCATGAGGACTTTGGGCTGTGGTGCGCTAGGGCTCCTCATTTCAGATGCTCCCACACTGTAACCTATTACCCTAATTCCTGCTTGTCCTGCAGATGGCAGCACTTGTAAAGGGAATAGAAGTTTGTGTGCAGTTTGAAGACGTTTAGCAGGGGCGTCTCTAGGGAGATTATAGTCCATCTAAAATAGTCTTTCTTGGTTGAATTTCCTGGAGCCTCTGGATATCTCAAACACAAAGTTTCTTCAGTCATATTTCCGTTCCATCTTCTTCAACCATTGTCTGACCTCCTGTCTAGTTGTAATAAAAACCATGGCTAAAAGCAAGTATGGAGGAAAGGGTTTAGTTTGGCTTGCATATCCTGGCTTCCAGTCCACTGAGAGAAGCCAAGACAGGAACCTGGAGGCAGGAACTGGAACAGAAACCATTGAGAAATGCTGCTTAATGGTTTGTCCCACAGCATATATGTAGTCAGAGGACCACTTATGGGAGCTTGTTCTCCCCTTCTACATGTGAGTCCTGGATCTCAAACTCAGATCATCAGTCTTGGCAGTAAATGCCTATAACCGCTGAGCCATCTCATTGGCCCATGATATATTTCTTTGAAAAGGGGTCGCATTAGTGCCCAGGCTATCCCAGAATCTGCCATGTAGCCAGGCTGACCTCAGACTCCTGGTAATCTTGCTGTCTCAGCCTGCGTGCCTACGGAAAATCTGTTCTGTCCGCCCAAACACTTGGGACTTTGCTGTCGGCTCACTCCTGACTACCAAGTGCTTACTGTGTGCCTGTTGGGTGCTGGTGGGCACTCTGCATCGTACTTACGAAAGATACGGAGCCTTCCTCTTCCCACGCTAGGTAGCTTCTGTAAGCGAGCATCAGAAGGAACAGTAGGAACATACAACAGGGGCAGATTGCTGTAGGAGAATTACAGATCCGCTTACCTCAAACACTTCCACAGGAAGATCTATAAAAAAACAAACACTTTTCTAGTGATGGCAGAGTGGGACAGGTGCCCGAGAGTCCATATAGAAGTGGTGTGCAGAATTCTACCATTTGGGTAAAGAAAACACGTGCCCCAATCTCCCCCTACACACATGTACATTCGTGCACATGCTTGTAGACATCTTGCTAGAAAGCTACCTGGGAAATGGACAGATCATTTGTCTTTGAGGTAAGGAGTTAGGTGTCTAGAGATAGAGGGGGGAAAAACTTTTCACCAAATACTCTTTGGTTTCTTTTATATTTTGAACCATATAAGTTTATTACTTGTACAGAAATAAAGCTTTACTTCCTTGAACATCCTATAACCATATCCAAGGGGACACATATGCCAGTAGTCTTTTATTTGGTGGGTTGAATAAGCAATTACAATCCTAAAGATATAGCAGATAGACGAACAGGATCACCAAGGATCATTTAAGTGTGTAGTGTATTTTGTTTTGGTTACAGGGAATTTTCCACTTTTATTTGCATGCTTCTCAGCTAGTATATCCTGATAAACATCCAGTGGTTGAGAGTAGGTGTGGTTCCTCCCAGAGAAGCCAACTGCAGATTTTTGTGTAGATCAAAGAGCTGTGTGGTTCAATATCTATTTGGTTTTGTTGTTTTAGTGGAAATTATACATGAACTGTGCCAGGTAATCCTGGCAGAAGATAGACTGAAAAGAAATATAATTTAGTGAGTCTCTTTGTATTGTCCAGCATCTAGAGCAAGTTAGATTTTATGCAGTGAATTGCTTTTGAAGTGCAGGCAGTGGAGTTGTGGAAGACACTCAGAGCCAAGGCAGGCTCATTTGTGAAATCCCATGGAGTGGTGGTAGAAAGAGAACAGATCATACGGCAAAACCCCTCTCAAAGCAAAGCCAACATACATGAAAGAAATCCCATGGAATTTAGCATTATCCATGTGTGAGTCACTAGAAATTCTATTGATATGTATGTTTAAGAATCACGTGAAGATACAGAGCAGAGGTCTTCAACCTTCCCGATGCAGCGGCCCTCTAATACAGGGCCTCACATTGTGATTTTCATTGCTGCTTCCCAGCACAGCATGCCCCTGTCTTTCCTCAGAAAACGTATGCTAAGCCTCTCGAAAATCCACTTGTGACTTTTAATCTCCAACGGGCTGAAAGGTTTTCTTCCCAATGTCTTTGGGTAGTTGTCTATTTTTTAAAACTTGAGTGCGCACATGTAGACAGGCGTAGGTACGGGGGCGTGGGGCATGTGTGTGGAGCCAAAGGCAAAAGCAGCCTCTGGTGTCCTGTTGTATTCCTCAGATACTATCCATACTATCCTATCCGTTTTGTTTTGTTTTTGTTTTGTTTTTTTTTTCTTTTTTTGAGCTGGCGTCTCTCTTTGATGCTGAATTCAGGCAGGCAAGGCTGGCAGACCACAGGAATCCCCTGTGACGACCTCCAGGGCTGAGGTTGTCTGTGTGCAACATCATGCCCAGCCTTTTCATGTGTTCTGGGGAGCAAACGCATGCTGCTCTTCCTTGGGAGCTGCTTCCGCAGTCCCTTTTGAAAGTTTTTGTCTTCTCATAAGAAAATACAGATTTTTTTTTGTTACATTATTTTCCCAGCACAGCATGCCCCTGTTTTGAGAGCATGCCTCTCAAAATAATCACAACAGCATGTTTGGGTTTTTTTTTTCCCTGAATTGTGTAATAGTTCTTTATCTTGATTTGTGGTCAGTAAACATGTAGTTATACATATCTTGTGTTTTTATTTTTAGGAAGTATCAGGTTTAGGGCCGACAAGATGGCTTAGCAGGTAAAGGCCCTTGCCTCTCAGCCTGTTGAACTGAGTTCAATCCCTGGGACCCACGCGATGGAAAGAGAACTGACTCCCACACGGTGTCCTCCGACCTCCACGGGCACCCTGTGGCAGAGTGCTAGCGTGCACGCACACAAACACACACAACTGTAAAAGAGACAATTTCATTAGTGTACTACAAGGAGAGCCGTGGGCACGGCAGGAAGGACAGCCTGACCCCAGTCTGCTGCTGCCCTTGGGAAGTAGGGGCAGGAGGCCTTGGGATTTAAGGTGACCCCTAGCCACTTAATGTCTTTGGAGCCAGCCTGGTCTACATGACCCTATCCCAAAAGTTCCCGTGCACCTCCAAAAGAAGAAGCCTGCCTATCTGTACTTTTTTACGTTGCATTTCGTTTATTTGTTAGGGGAGGAAATGTGGGAATTAGACCGTTGGGTTCCTCTACCAGAGGCTGCTTGGGTCTCCCTAAAGTCGAGGATTCCCTGTGGCTAACGCAACTGTTAGCAGCTCTTACTCATACGGCCAACTTGGACAACAACTGAGTTCATCTAAGAAAGCTCCGAAGTTGGGACTCATTACTAAAATGCAATGTGGATTGAAAGATAGCAGCTCTCCGTGCATGCACGGCTGGAAACACTGAGGAGCGTGCTAGCTTGCACATTGTTACAGTTAAAATCAGATGGGAAGGTTTAGAGTTGTGTAATTGTGGAATGTTTTCTGCCCACAGACTCCCTAGCTGCGCATTTCACATTCGTTAGCAATTAGGCTCAAGGATACTTGGATTCAAATACGCTTTGGAAACTGAGTGTTCCAAATGCTTCGTTTCCTAGATCTTTGCTAACACGATGTGTGACATCAGCTCTTCAGCTCCATCAGTGGCTTTTGTCCCCGTGGGATAGTTTTGCTTCTTGCTCTTCCCTAGTCTGCCCCCCACCCCTGCCGCCCAGGGATCCCACCCCCACTCCACACCATACTGAGTATTGATATAGCTCCTCACTCACAATAGGCAAGTTCTCTACCATTAAGTGATAGCCCCAAGCCTCTTTGCTTTTCTCTCTAATTTGCCGTAGCTGGGCTCACTCTGCAGCCTAGGCAGCCTTGAACTTGCTGTCCCCCTTCTTTAGTCTCCCAGTTTCTGGGTTTACAGACCTGAACTTCCAGATATTTCAAACTTCCCTCTGTTGCCATTCATCCTTACAGTCTAGTAAAAGAGCTCTGTTTTGAGTTGCTGTTGGACGTCTGCTAATGGCACATGAGGTTTAAAAGGCCCTGTTCCAGCCTCACTTTTACTTCATCCATTTTAGGCTTCTCTAGAACAAGATTAATAGAAAAAGTAAACTCGGAAGGTTTCTACAAGGAGGCAAAGTCATTAAAACAAATGCACCGAAGAGTGATGTTCGGGTGACACGGAGGTAGCCAGTGCACAGCACTTCCCTGCCTCCCCAGTGCTGGCCCACGATGCTGCTTACAGTTCTTATCTATTCTGCATGTGCAGCTCAGAGGACGAATTATTGGAGTTGGTTCTCTGCTTCCACTTTGTGGGTCTGTCTGCTGGGCACTGAGCTTAGACATCAGAGTAGGCTTCAAGGTGCCTTCACCTCCCGAGCTATCTCCCCAGCACAAGGTTGTTACTGATTAGAAGAATGGACTTGAGGTTAGAATTTTCTAGGTGTGAAGCCCGCCCCTGCTGTTCACTGGCCTGTGACTTTGATCTAGTTCCATAACCTTGCTGAGTCTTAGTTTCCCCATATAAAAAGGGAGAACGAGGAGGCAGTGTACCAAATTCATAGGATATATGTGAGGATTAATGATGAGATGTATAGAAACGCTAACTTTTTTAGGGGGTGGGAGGGGTGGTTGGGCTTTTCGAGAGAGGGTTTCTCTGTAACTTGGGAACCTGTCCTGGAACTCGCTCTGTAGACCAGGCTGGCCTCGAACTCACAAACTCACAGAGATCTGCCTGCCCCTGCCTCCTGAGCGCTGGGATTAAAGGCATGTGCCACTACCACCTGGTAGAAATACTAACTTTTTAAAGTATTTTGGACATGCCAGGAATTCATAATAAAAGTTTTCCATTTTGTCTAGACACCTGTGAAAAAGGCTCTCCAAACATCTCTTCTAGTGAGAGTCCGCTCATCCCACATGCTTCTGTCTTGGTCAGAGAAACATGCTGAACGTACTTGCCTTGTGTATATTTAATTCCTCCTGCCAACCTCTCCCTTAAATCTCATCCCCATTATTGCTTCCTGTCTTTTCCAGAGCCTGGGTCCTCATTTCTGCTAAGAAAAGCAGAAGTAAGGGAGATGTCCAGGGCTGGGGATTTCTGAAGCCTGCACTGCTACAGCGAACTAAATTTATATGAATATAGTATTGGGTAGATCTTTACTCTGAGAAACACAAGGGAGCTTCCCTATTAAAGACTGAAATGTGTTAACTTAGGGAACAGAAATTATATGCTCTTCGCATACATTATGATGGTTACACAACTAGAAGAGCTTAATGAAACTTTACAGTGAAGACAGAAACCTTCTGCTCCTTTTGTTTTAAACTCCACACTTTACATATGGGGAAACCTGGGCTATTAATTTGCCTCAAGGAAACAAGGTTCACTTCTAAACCTGAATAGAGTTAAGCATATGAAGTTGTGAGCTTTTATTTTTGTTTGTTTTGCTATCTATCTGTCTGTCTGTCTGTCTATCCATGCATCCATCCACCTACCTACCTACTTACCTACATACCAACCCATCAGTCTACACCCCTGCCCGTTTGTCTGTCTCACTTTGTAGCTCTGGCTGACCAGGAACTCACTATGTAGACCAAGCTAGCTTCAAACTCACAAAGATCTGCCTGCCTCTCTGTGCTCTTGAGTCCTGGTATTAAAAAGAGGTGTGTCACTATGCCCTGTAATTTAAATATTTTTAAATTACATTTTATTCATTTATTTGGTTTAGTTTGGATTTGGGGTTGTTTGTTTGAGATAGATTCTCCCTATGTAGCCTTAGCTGTCCTAGAATTCACTATGTAGACCAGTCTGGCCATGAACTCAGAGATCTGTCCTCCTCTGCCTCCCAAGTGCTGGAATTAAAGGCCTGTGCAACTATGCCAGGCTCCTGTTCATTTAACCTGTATGTGCATGCATGTGCACGTGTGTGGACGTCGGAAGACAGTTTGCAGGAGTCAGTTCTCTCTTTCTATCAGTTCTTCTCTGTGAGTCTGGGGACTGAACGCAGGGTGGCAGGCTTGGTGGCAGGCGCCTTTACCACTAAACTGTTTCTAAAACTTTGTTTGCTTTAAATATAATTTTACTGTTTTCATTTATATGTATGTGTATGAATGTGTTTGTTTGTTTTAAATATAATTTACTATTTCTTATTTATATCTATGTGTGTGATGTGTTTCCATGTGCATGTGAGTACCCTCAGAGGTCAGCAGAGGTGTTGGATCCCCAGCAGCTGAAGTCACAGGTGTTTGTGAACTGCCTAATGTGAGTGCTTGGAACCAGGTCGTCTAGAAGGACAGCAGTGCCCTTTAGCCAGAGAAACATCTCTGGCCCTTGTTTGTTTTTTTATTTTAGAGAGAATCTCACTCAAGCCCAGGATGATGTGGAGCTCACTGTGATCCTCCTGCCTCAGTACTGGGATTGCAGCATGAGGCCCCCACAGTTGGCAAGGTTGGCAGTATTTTTATTTGTTTAATAATAAAAAAAAGGTAGACTCTTGAGACTTTCATGGAGCTTCTACTTCACAGCCTATATAGAGTATATGGAGGATAGGTGTATGTCATGTATCAGTTATAAAGAAGACTATTTAAATGCAAATATGTGTTAAAGAGAAATTAACAAAACACTTCTGGATGCAGCAGTTGGGTTACCACCACCCCCCCTTGTACATGGCCTTCCCTCTTTATCCCCCTTCCCCACTTCTCCTGCCTCCACCCCTGGCTGACTTCTACATGAGTGATTTTCTTGTTTTCTGTTGTTTGAGTTTGGGAAGCTGAGTGATGAACTCAGTGCTAGCTGTGTGAGGAAGGGCAGTGTTGATGGAGTTAGGGGAGACTCTTGCAGTTTGCTTTGGGAAGTTGTTTCCTGCCTGGAGCTTGAACTCGGTGCCCTGTACATGGTAAGTCCTCTTACCACTGAGCTGAATCCCCAGCCCTTTCCTCTCTCTCTCTCTCTCTCATTTTATTTTTTAAGGATTTATTTTTTTGATTTTGTGTATTTGCATGGGTTTGTGCACATGAATGCCAGGTGCCCAAGGCAGCCAGGAATTGGCTTTCCCTGGAGCTGGAGTTACAGGCAGTTGTAACTTTGGCTTAGAGTCTGGCATTGTTCACTGAGCCCTTGCCTTGGGAGGCCAGAGTTCACAGACTTATATAAATCTTTGGAAACAGATTGTGCCACATGCAGAGCTATGTTTGGATCAGGTATTCTGCTTTCAACAGAAATATTTTCAAATAGAACATTCCAGGTTTCAGGAGCAAGGCAAAACTAAACTTCTTTGAAATTTCAATGCAAGCCTTTACCGGTGGGGGCAGCATTACATGTTGAGGAAGGTGGGGACTCCAGTTAAGGCAAGCACTGTACAGGCACCGGGCATTCTACTTTCAGAGTGGCCGTGTGCTGGCACTGGGGGTCTTGGTGATAGAGTGGCCGTCTCTTGAGTCCTTTTCCAATCGGGATCCATGACCTTCTCTGCACAGATACTCTAGTAACTGGGATCTGCAGTTAGCAGCTTCCTGGGATTCCTGTGTCTCTTTCCTGGCCTGGACTGGGTCTCCTGTCTTCCTCTTTCTTGGGTTAGTCTCTTCAGTTGGAAATTATCCAGAATCTACTGTTCTTTTTCTTTTTCTTTTTGAGGAGTATTTAAGACAGGGTCTCAGGTAACCCAGCCTGGCCTTCTTGATATTCCTGCCTCCACCTCCTAAGCCTGGGATTCTAGGGCCTGTGCCACTGGGCCAGGCTTTCCAGGCATTTTCTTCCTTCCTGCCTTCCTTTTTTATTTTTTATTTTAACTTTATTTTATGTGCATTGGTGTAAGGGTGTCAGATCCCAGGGAACTGGAGTTACAGACAGTTGTAGGTGCTAGAAATTGAACCCAAGTCCTCAGAAAGAGCAGCCAGTGCCTTTTTTTAAAAAGATTTATTTATTTATTTATTTATTTATTTATTTATTTATTTATTTATTTATTATCTATATAACTTTCTGCTTCTATGTGTGTCTGCACACCAGAAGAGGGCACCAGATCTCATTACAGATGGTTGTGAACCACCATGTGGTTGCTGGGAATTGAACTCAGAACCTCAGGAAGAGCAG
>NC_022009.1:58136644-58141921 GCF_000317375.1 Microtus ochrogaster | reverse complement strand
TATATATATATATATATATATATATATATATATATATATATATATATATACACACACACACACAATTTTTTTTCAGAATGTTGAAGACAATTTTTCAGGCTTCCAATGTTGCTCTTTTAAGTTTTTATTTATTATGGGGGGGGGGGCATGTTTGAGTATCGGCAGGAACGTGCCGTGGCGCACATGGAGCTCAGAGAATGAACGACTTTGGCCTAGTCCTCACCTGTGCGCTGAGGTCTGGGGTGGAACTTAGGTCGTCAGACCTGCTCAGCAGGCACCTCTACCCACTGAGCTTTCACACCACTCTTCCGTCATTGCTCTTAGAAGCATTCTCATTTCTAGCTTCCTTGTTGGATTTTCTTCTTTTCTTTTTGGTTTTTCAAGACATGGTTTCTGTGTAGCTCTGGCTGTCCTGGAACTCGCTCTGTAGACCAGGTCTTTGAACTCAGAGATTCACCTGCCTCTGCCTCCCAAGTGCTGGGATTAAAGGCATGCACCTCCACCACCCAGCTTCTTGTTTTTTGGGTTTTGGTGGAGGGGTGGTTGGGGGGATCTAGTGTTTTTGTTTGTTTCGTTGGCTAACCAGTTAATTTGGTTTGGGAAGTTGTTTCAGTCCCGGAGATTGAACCAGGTGCCCTGTACATATTAAGCAAATCCTCTTACCACTGAGCTAAATCCCCCCTTCCCCTCCCCTTCTCTTTTAAGGATTTATTTTTATTTTTTAATTTTGTGTATATGCATAGGTTTGTGCACATGAGTGCCAAGTGCCCAAGGCAGCCAAAGAAATTGTTTCCCCCTGGAGCCAGAGTTCCAGGCTGTTGTAAGCACCTAATGTAGTGCTGAGACCCAACCTCAGGCTCTGCAGCCCCCACTCCCTGAGCCCAGCCTTCATTTTATTTTCCATTCGGAACATGGTCTCACTAAGTTGCCCAGGCTGGCCTGGCACTGACTCCATAACCCAGACAGACCTGGATCTTACAACCCTCCTGCCTCAGTCTCCCCATTAGCTGAGATTTCAGGCTCATGTAGCGCTTCCTATGACTTCTGATCTTTAATATGAGGTCGGCTTTATTCCCTCCGCAAGCTTTCAGAGTCTTCCCCTGCCTCCTCGACTGTAGTAAAGCTTTGCGTGGTGTGACCCGTGTAATATGTTTGCGGCCATTGAGTTGGCCAGGTAACAGATATCTTCATTCTGGAAGCTGTTTGTTTCGTGTTTGGTGGTTGGTTATTTTGTTGGTGTTGCCGTCTTTGGAATCCCTGCCCCTCTCCCCAGAACTCTTAGGCTTCTGCCCCCCATCTCAGCAGTAGCGGTATGGATTCTAGTTGCCCAGTTCTTCAGTAAGCTACATGCCTCCAGCCAGTCAGTCTCGCTTCTTTGCTTCTAGTTCTTGAGTCTTTTGAGGAATTGTTGGTCCTTAGCTTCCTTCCAGTCACATGTGCAAGGTAAGTGTGCCGCCCCCCCCGCACTGTTCACTTGCTTTCCAGCTTCCGAAATTAAATTGCCTTTGTCTCCCAAGTCTTTGTGGATTTGTCATTTAAAAAAGTTTTTATTATAGTTTTAAGGCGATTTCAAGTGGGATTAAAATTGTATGTTTGCCTTCTTACCCTGAAATGTTATGTCCTCCTGCTCTTATCGGTATTGCCAGATTGACACCAAAGCATCGTAACCCCCGGCAAAATAACTGGTTAGGAGGTAGAGGGAGTGTAAGGAAGGAACCTGTCATTCATCTGGTTCTGGTTCCTGTCTCTCACTGGCTGCCACCAAGAAATTTGGACATAACAGACCAGACCTCCTACCAAAGAACTGCCCTTTTCTCCCTGGGAAGATCGAACAGTGAGGTCTTTAGAGAGGCCTAGAAACTGGGTTACGTCAACCTCTTGTGATTTATGTATAAGTGGGGATCCCTCTAATCTTAGCACTGCCAGAACTCACTTCTCCACACTGCACCCAACAAGTTTCCTCTCCTAGCACAGACACAATTCTTTGATATCTCAGGGCTGGAGAGATGGCTCAGTGGTTATGAACGCTGACTGCTTTTCCAGAGGACCCAGTTCAATTCCCATCATCCACATGGTGCATCACAGCTGTCTCTAACTCCAGCCTCAGGAGATCTGACACCTTCACTGGCCTCTGTGGGCACTGCACAGACATACATGCAGGCAAAAACCCATACACACAAAATAGAATGTAAGTATACCAGCACATGCTTAATCCAGTAGCCATGAAGCAGCTTCATGTGTATGTATGTGTGTATGTATGTATGCATGTGTATATATACTTAATCCAATAACCATCAAGCAGCTTCATATGTACGTATGTGTATGTATGTGTGTGTATATACTGCTGAGGCCACCTAAGGTCATTCTCCTCCTAATGCCTCCATTCACTTCTGTTCAAGTGTGTCTTTCTTTCTTATTAATCAGTAAACTCACCAGCTTTGCTTCACAGTGACCTGTTCTGAAATTCCTGTCTGGTACACAATCAAGATCCCAGATGAATCTGAGTAGGGACTCCAAGAGGCTATGACATTGAGTGGCACTTCTTTGTTTTATTCTTTTGTTATTTGATTTTTTTTTCTTTTTATTATAAGAAGGAGTTTAGGCTATCTAAATTCCCTGGGTTGGACAGTATCTACAACAGTTAGCATTTATTAGGTAATTTTCTGTATGTTATGTATCTGCATGCCTTATCTACAGTAGTGCTCATGGTAAAGAATTGTTATTTCCATTTTGCCAACATTGTGGTGTCAAAGGCACAAGGAAAAAATTGGCTTTCCCATTTGATGGAGTTTGTATGTCATGGGACCAGAATTTGGAAGCAGGCTGGTACCAGAGCTTGTGTCTTCATAACTATTGTGGTATTATTGAACAGTAGATACAAGATGGAGATGTTACTTGCATGTGTCTGTCCCGTTTCATTTGCTGTATATGCCCTCCTGGTGGCAGTCAGCAGGAATAATAATTGGAGAAATCTGAGATAATTTTTATGTAGTCTGGTCTTGCATGGATTGCTTCGGAATAAGTTAGCTCAATATTCCTAAAATTAGCTTTCAGTATACAAAGCACCTACCCTCTCTTGCCTTGCAGAATGAAGGAGGCACAAATAACTTCTAGAGACTTCAGAAAGTCACAAAGAATAAGTATAAATACTCAGAGAAAGTCACACCATGAGTCAAGAACCAGATCTGTCCTCCAGACAACTCTGGGTCTCCTGGCTGGGGATCCACGCAGGCCAACAATTGGGTCATTTTCTGAAAGACTGCTGTGTGGGCGCTAGTGGCACCAGAGCAGACAGCGGTGTGCAGGAAACACATCCCACACTGGACAGGATGTGCCCAAGGCAGGAATGACAGTTCTCTTCCTCAATAGAATTGTTTCATTAGCTAGGGACAAGATGAGGTCATTGAAATCTCCCTAAAATACCAAAGACTGACAAATACAGGATATAGGATGAGTCTTAAGGCAGCAGGATCATTATGACATCAGAATAAGGTAATAGAATACAATGTATATGCATTCTCCCCAGGCGTTTAGAGCTTTTCAGAGTCAGTGGGGAAGGACTCTGCCTCAGTTCCGTCCCCCCGCCCCTCTAACTGCCCCACCCAACATGCAAGCCTGTGGAGTTTGCACATAGCCACAGAAGGTTTCCCTCTTCCTGCTGGCCCCAGGTTCTGCTTCTCATCTTCCAATACTTCCGTTGTCATCCGGTGCTGATCTCTCTTCCATGGCGTATAAAATTTGAAAAGTTTCAACAAAACAGAATTATTAATCCCTTAAAAAAAGTCATCTTCTTGACTGCAGGAACGGAAAGTCAGTGTTGGAACTGGGGCTGACACAGAATCAGCTGAGTAGCAAGCGAATAAATACGATAGGAAGCTTTGGGACCAGAAACCTCAAGTCCCGATTTTAAAAAGCTTCCTGCACTTTTCTACATGGTGGTATTTCCAGCCGTGCACAGAAAAATGCCGACCACGGCAGTCACCGGGGAAGCAGAGCACTGTCTCAGGCGTTCTTTCCCCAAGACTTAGCTCAATAGAAACATGAGAAGATTCGAGCCAGGGCCGTGCAAGTGGACCATCTACAGAAGGCAGTAGGCACACAGAAGCGAGTGGGACGCCCCGCACACTAGCATGTTACAACTTCCCTTGTCTTCTCTGCCGTGAGGACGGTAAAGAGTGCAGAGCATCAAGTCCAGGCATGTTTGTGGCCTTGCGCTGATTCCCGTGTCCCTGAAATTCCTTGGTTTGTGAGAAACGGTTATCAAAATGAACAACTGCCCCTGAAAGATTCTATTTACTGTCATTCTCTCATCTGATTTGACTCCTTGAAATGTCCTGAAATCTACCCTGATTTGGATAGAAACTGCCCCACCCAATCTGCCGCTGCCCAGTGCCGTCAGCTACCACCGTGGGATTGTCTGCTGTGAAGCCACCCCGCAGAAGGTGGTGAGGCACTTCCTGGCCGTGGTCTCCCGAGCAGCTGTGTAACTGGTATTTATGTCGGAAGTGTCGTCAGCTGTTTGTGGTTACTCTAGGAACCTCAGTTGTTTATGGTGCTTTAAATGGCCCCTTTATAAATACTAAGACGTCCTCCCTAACAGTGGGCACTATTTAAAGTTAGTTTAAAAGCTCTGAACCACAGCAGGTCACGGACTGCAGCATAACATCCTCCTTGGTGTGCACTCTCATGGTTGTACCTGGGAAAACAAGACCTTCGAAAGCTTAGATATAATCTCAAAAAAAAAGAAGAGGGGGTTGGGGAAAAAGGTCTGTCCCATACATGATTCCTTGGTTCTTAAACCCTCCACACCCAATCTCAGTTTTCACTAATAACAGATAAGTCTACTTTTGGTGAGAATAGTTGCAACTTAACCCAGCTCTTTTTCTACCCCAGGTTCTATAAAGAAAGAGAAAACTTATGAGTTTAGGAATCTGAGCTTCCCACGATTCTCTCTCTCTCTCTTTCTCTCTGTTTTTCTTTCTTTCTTTTTTGAGGCAGGGTTTCTCTACTTAACAGTCCTGGCTATCCTGGAAGACCAGGCTGGCCTTGAACTCACAAAGATCCTCCTGCCTCTGCCTCCCTGGTGATGGGATTAAAGGCACCACTGCCTGGCACTTCCCATGATTCTTAAAGAGCTATTTACACGTCTTCATTTCACACATGGAATGGCAGTGGCAGAAACTACTAGGGAATGCTACTAAAAACATTGTCCAAGGGACACTGGGCCCAGGAAGGAAGGAAGGAAGGAAGGAAGGAAGGAAGGAAGGAAGGAAGGAA
>NC_022009.1:58091401-58136544 GCF_000317375.1 Microtus ochrogaster | reverse complement strand
GGAAGGAAGGAAGGAAGGAAGGAAGGAAGGAAGGAAGGAAGGAAGGAAGGAAAAATACCCTTTCTCTACATTACCATGCAGGAACATTCTGAATAAATATGGTATTTCTTTTTACTTCCTCATTCTTAAATGAGGAAGCACCATTGACTTCCTTCATAAATTGCTCTAAGAGGTAGTAAAAATTATGAAAGACTTTTATCTTTACATATGAAGAAATTTTATGTAAAGGATGTAACTTTACATTTTTGTTAATGATGACATGATTTTATTTGTTATATTTTTGGGGGTTTTTTTGAGACAGGGTTTCTCTGTGTAACAGCTCTGGTTATACTGGACTCCTCTGTAGAACAGACTGGTCTCGAACTCACAGAGGTCCTCCTGCCTCTGCCTTCTGAGTGCTGGGATTAAAGGTATGTGCCACCACCGCCCGGTGACATAAGTTTTTATGACACAAGACTAATAAAGGGAGAGGAGATGCATGAGTGGAAGGTACTTTATTCATTTTACAAATAAAGAGATCTCAGCAAATAAATAAGAAAGGAATTTGGAATTCCTGGGACCAGAACCCCAAACCACCAGTCACATGCAGATAGAAATTTGGGATCACGTGCTTCGTTGCTCATATTAAATATTAAGGAGTGATCATGGCGACCGATGCTTGCCTCAGTTGTAATTCCCCCTGAAGCACCTTTCAGCAGACAGTAGTGTGGAACCAGAAGCACACCGTCCTCGTGACCACCTTCCCCGGTGCCCTGTGTTCTTGCCCAGGGAGGATGCCTGTGAGCCATAGGCATTGCTGCCCTCTGACCACACCTGGGCTTTATCCACTCCTGCTCTGTCTGGAGAGCTCTCTGGTCTCGGTTATCATCTCTGTAGTCATGAGACCACAGAGAAGGGCGCTCAGGAGGAAGGAGCACTTTTGTACATGTACAGCACACACATTACCTTCGCTGATTCAGTCCATCCCGATGCTCCCTCCATGTTAGAGCAAGAGGTGGCCTCTCCCTATCCCTGGATTCTTTCTCAGGAACCCTCTTCCAACAAGTTTGCCTGTTGTCTTCAGCATCTGCCTTTGCTACCGGCTTTTTCTGAAAACTTATCCTCAATTTATCCTAAATTTTGTCTTTAAGGCGGTCTGTGTGTGTGGTGAGTGGGGGCCTGCCCGCGTGTGTGTATGAGTTTTGAAGAGGCTACACCACTTGGTCTGAATGAAGAGCAGGACTGACTTTGCTAAGCAAGACAGAGCTCTGCTTGTAGGACAGCTTTGTGTAGTACACAAAGCAGTCTTGGGGTATTCCTTCTTTAGAGCACCACCCACTCGGGGTGGTGGGGGGCCGTTCTTCCTCGCCTTTCCTTAAATCTACATGTGCTGTGCTCAAAACTGAAAATAAAATAAAAGCAGTCTTACACAGGGTCAAGAGACACAGTGGGCTTCTCCAAATTGCCTGCTTTGGACAATCAGATTGGTCACAGGCTTTCGCAGGTGACATCTTGTTCCTCACATGGTGCCTCTGCATCACAGGTCAGAGCCTTCACTTTCCTCCATTTTAGGTCCTTATCCTGCTCCCTGACAGCGCACCTACTTTCTGAAGGCTCCTCCCACTAGGGGTCCTCATTTGATCCCAATCTAAAGTTTCTTATTGGCTGCCTTCTAGATACCTCCTGCCCAGGAATATCAAAGGTTCCCCCTCTCAAGACCCTGCTTGGGAACCATCCAGTGGTCTAAGTCTGAATTTGTCCACCTCTAGTCAGTGACTGTCCAGGTCTGCTTTGCCAGCTCCGAAGATACCCTTCTCCGTCTGTGCTGCCGTGTGCCTCACCATTCCCTGCCCGGGCTGCTGCAGAAGCCTCCTAATAAGCCCCATGCTGGTGCGGTCTTCTTAGAGCCTAGAGTCTTGACAGCGACAGTGGCGGTCCCTGTTTTAAACCCTTTCCTCTCCAACCCCCCCTGTACCCCCCCCCATGGCTGTGACCTGGACATTCCTTCTCTCTCATTTTTGACCTTCTTCTTGTCATCTTCCCGAAGCTCTGCTGAGCTGGATTTGACTTTTACTCGGTTTCCTAGAACTCAACACGATCTTTTGAACGTGCCTCTCCTCGTCCTTGGAAAACCCCTTTCCTTGTCTGGGTAACTCATCTGGAGACTCGGCTGTGCTATCTATCACCTGCTCTGTGGAACTATCCCTGACCGCCGCTCTCTTTGAGCGTGACTGAGTGGCCACCTCTACTCCCTCCCAGCAGTTAGCACAGTGCGTTAGTCATTCAGCAGCCGTGCTAGTAAGGTTAAGAGATAACTGCCCTTAGATCTGCAGCCCCGACCGCGTTTGCCTGGGAACTTACTGAGAAGCTTTGATAATGCTGATGAACAAACAGGCCTGTCCGCCGCCAAGACCATGCTTTGAAATAGACACACATGCAAACAGGCGTGCACAGCGTTAAATACTTGCATCCCAACTGGTCCCTAGGTCCAGCCACAGGGTTTTAGAAATCATATCAGGTTGGAGACTACTTCCTGATACCAGGGGATAAAATCAGCAGTACCGAATGTGGGAAATTCTGTAAGGACAGCCACATTTCCTTAACTGCAAGAGAAGAAAGAAGTCAGGCCTGGTTACACAGGCAAAGTCTGTAGCCAGCCACTCAAAGCCTAAGGCAGAAAGAATGCAGTTCAAGCCTTGCCGAGGCTAAATTGAAGGCCAGTCTAAGCAACTGGGACTCTGTCTGGAGTGTTTTTAAAAGAGCCGTAGGTATGTATCTCAATAGTACAGAACTTGCCTAGCATGCATAAGAACTTAGGCTCAGACCATCCAGCTCTGGGAGCCTAGGGAAAGTCAGGGAGGACAGATATTAGAGAAGAAAGTTACCAAGCAACTGCATGTATGCACCTTCTTTATTTTGTTTTGAGGCAGAGCCTTCAAACATAAGCTAGGCTAGTTTCAAACTCACCTTTGAGCACAGGATAGCCTCAAATTTGACATCCTCCTATCTTAGTCTCCCAAGTGCTGCAATTACAGGCTGTGTCTCCACACCTTTTGAAATCTTTTTTTTTTTCAAAACCAGGTAACTCAGGCTAGCCTAGAACCCAAGATCTTTCTGCCTCTACTTACCAATGCTGGGGTTACAAGTGTGTATCACATGCCTGGCTGAGTAGTGAGTATTATATGTGGAATGCATATTGTTGTCTTGCTGAGAATCTGATGTAATTTTCTGCAGATATCAGATCCAAAAGGCTTTAGAGTTTTTGAAGATCTACAGTCCATACAACCCCAGGAATAGAAGAACCTGCAGAGAGGAAAGTAAAAAGAAGTTAAAAGAGGCCCATAAGATGGCTCATCGGGGAACGGCACACATGTACACACTCACACATGCACTATACACTTTTTGTTGTTGTATCAAGACAGCTTTTCTGGCCAGGTGGTGGTGGCACACGCCTTTAATCCCAGCACTCGGGAGGCAGAGGCAGGCGGATCTCTGTGAGTTCGAGGCCAGCCTGGTCTAGAAGAGCTAGTTCCAGGACAGGAACCAAAAAAGCTACAAAGAAACCCTGTCTCGAAAATATTTTAAAAAAATGGGATCTTATGGGGCTGGAGAGATGGCTCAGTGGTTAAGAGCACTGACTGCTCTTCCAGAGGACCTGGGTTCAATTCCCAGCACCCACATGGCAGCTCACAACTGTCTGAAGATCCAGTTGCAAGGGATCTGACACCTTCACACCATTGCACATAAAATAAAAAAATAAAAAAAAGAACAGTTTTTCTGTGTAGCCCTGGCTGTCCTGGAACTTTGTAGACCAGGCTGACCTCCAACTCAGGGATCCTCCTGGCCTCTGTCTCCTGGGTGCTGGGATTAAAGACATGCACTACCACCCAACTTAATAAAATTATTTTTAAAAAGGCATTAAAAGAACAAGGACAGGAACTACATTTGCTGTTTAGGGTGCTCAAATATTGTGACCTTCACCTCACCTCCACCGCTTTTCTCTTCCTGAACGCCCCCACTCACAGTTATTTCGAACACATGAAGTCCTGCCAATTGTATTTTTGCCTATACTCAGAAGCTATTTTTGATCATTTCTATGCCAAGAGTAGGTAATATGATTTATGAATTTATTTTTTTAATCTAGTATCCATTTCTCCAGAAGGTGAAACAATCACGGTGGAAGCTGAACTAGGATGCTTACACCCAATGCTGGCCTTCAGTGTGTTCTCACATTTCTGGTGTTTCAGATGGTTATGGACCTTGGTGAAATAGTAGGGATCACAGGAGGAAAAAAACCCAAAATCAGTAGTGAGTTCCTTTTAGTTAGTGTAAACTTTGGGTTATTTTGTTTTTAACGTACAGAATTGATAAAAACCTCAGCTCTACCAACTTCTGTGGATTTTCTTGGCTCGAGTTTTTGTTTGTTTGTTTGGTTGGTTAGTTGTGTATTTTGTTGGTGATAGTGGTGGTGGTTTTGAGGCAGGGTCTCCCTATATAACCGTGGCTGGCCTGGAACTCACAGAGATCCACTTGCCTCTCTCTGCCTTCCGGTGTGATCCACCACACCCAGCTCGTCTGGCCTTCTTAGCAATCATTCTGCTTACAGAGTACATCAGGGTTCCACGGGTATCTTCACCATCTACCAATCCTCTGGCTAGGCTGCCTCTTTAGGAACCATCTGCCCAGAGAGAACAGGCATTTGTGCACTTGGCGTTTCTGCATTGATAGCATCTTCAGCTTCAAGTCTGTGATAAAGAAGTCAGAAACCCCAAGGCAGACATAGTGGTTCAGGTATATAATCCTAGCAACAGGGAGGTAGAAGCAGGAGGAGTTCAAGGACAGCTTCAGCTACATAGCAGGTTTGCAACTAACCTGAGCTACATGAGATCTTGTCTTTTTAAAATATGCATATTGTGTGTGCATGCACACATATGAGTGCAGATATGTGGAAGACAGAGGTATTGGATCCCCTAGATCTGGAGTTGCAGGTTCTGACATAGGCGCTAGAACCCAGCTCAGGTCAGCAAGTGTTTTTAGCCGCCTTGCCATATAACCTCGCCAGTCCCTCGTGGTTTGTTTTTTTTTTTTATTTTTAATTTTATTTTATTTTCAAGACAGGGTTTCTTTGTAGCTTTGGTGCCTGTCTTGGAACTAGCTTTTATAGACCAGGCTGGCCTCAAACTCACAGAGATCCGCCTGCCTCTGCTCCCAAGTGCTGAAATTAAAGGCGTGCGCCGCCACCACCACCCAGCTTCATCTTCTTCTTCTAAATTATCTTATTTTAGTAAATTTACAAAACAATGTGTTTCCTTTTGACATGTTTATACACGTAATTGTACTTTGCTCGTATTCTCCCCATCACCTCCCTTTTCACACCTTCCTCTCCTCTTCCTCGCTCGTGTGTGTACTGTGTCCTTCCTCCCAGTTGGTCTAGGTTTTTGTCATATTATAGCCCCTCCCCTCACTAGCTGCTAGAATACAGCCTGTAGATAGTGCTACACTCAGCTATGTATAGTAATTCATTACTATATACAGTAATTGCTATATACTACAACTCCAGTCCCAGGCTGTTTGATTTTTTTTTTGATTATGAGACAAGGTCTGTCTGTGTAGCCCAGCCTGAGCTGGACCTAGCAATACTCATGCCTCGGTTCTTGAGTACTTGGATTACAGGCATTCACCTATTGTGGAATATTAATTTAAGATGTGTTACATTCATTTATGCTATGGAATATTTGTCTATTGATGCAAAGCTGTGCTGCATTTGTTTAACTCTGTAAAGATGGGTTACGTTGCCTGCCTAAAACACCTGATTGTTCTAATGAAGAGCTGAATGGCCAATAGCTAGGCAGGAGAGAGAAATAGATGGTTCTGGCAGGCAGAGAGAATAAATATAAGAGAGAAGAAGGAGCAAGAAAAAGAGGAGGGGTGCCAGGGGTCAGCCACACAGCCAGCTATAGAGTAAGAAGAAAAGGAAGGTGTATATAATAGAGAAAGGTAAAAGCCCCGAGACAAAAGGTAGATGGGATAATTTAAGAAAATTTAGCTAGAAATAAGCCAAGCTAAGGCCAGACATTCGTAAGTAAAAATAATTCTGTGTATTTATTTATTTGGGAGCTGGGTGGTGGGTTCCCTAAGAGTAAAGAGGAAAAAAAATTACATGCACCATCACACCTGACTCTGTTTTATTTTTGATCAAACATACAATTAAGTTAAATTTTCTTCTTCTTTGCTATTCTGAGTATGCCCATGACTTTGAGCTAGCCCACTAGGTCCAGCTTGCAATTTATTGCAGAACCTTTTCATAGCCAGACTGTCTAAGTTTTCAATTATTTTAATGCTACCCAGTCATTTAAAAACAAAACAAAACAAAAATCTGTCTTTTATTCTCTTGTTTTCATTGTTTTCAAATAAATTTTGTTTAGTGGTCTCTCCACCACAAGATGGTGCCCCAGAGTAGTTGAAGCTATGGTTTTTCTCTTCTTCCTTATTAATTCCTACCTTAGTGAACTTGGGCTGTTTATCTGAGCCAGGGCATGTCTGTGAGCACTTGGTTGTGTTTTTCTTTAGACCGGGTTCCCTAGCTGCATGAGAAGTTGAAAAACTAGAATCAAGCGGTGTGGGCTTCTGCTGTTGGTTGTGGTGCTGAGGGCTCAAGGACGGGGTTCGTGGTGTCCACAGGTGTCCCACCACAAAGCCAACAGGGCCCCGTGTCAGGACTGAGATAGGCTCTCCCTGTCTTGATCAGGCTGGCTGGCCTGGAATGTGACAACCTCCTGCCCAGGTGTCTGAAATGCTGGGGACTATAGTATGCGGCACCATTCTTGGCTTCAACATGTACCTTAGCTTTTTAAACATATTTTTGTAATACCTTTATGGTAGTTCTTATGCAAGTTTTTAAAGTAATTATCATTCCTATTCATGGGTCCAATTTCCACTTTGAATCTATGTTTATAGAAAATAATCTATAATTTTTAAAGTATAGTTTTAAAGAAATGGAGGACCCCAGAGATGCCACCTGCACCTAGTAACCTGAGTTCAGTCCCTGGAACTCACATGGTGGAGAAGAGAATCACTTCTTGCAAGTTGTCCTCTGATCTTTCCTCTCTCTCTCTCTCTCTCTCTCTCTCTCTCTCTCTCTCTCTCTCTCTCTCTCACACACACACACACACACACACTTACAGAATAAGTATATTCTGAAAGAAAGGCACTTTTACTGTCTTTTGAGATATTTGAATTCCTGAATCATAGGGTTTTGTTTATGTTCCTCCCTAATGTTACCGTTAGTTTTGTGATAACACAACAGGTCTTTCTGTATCGCCCAAGCTGGCCTGAAACCTACATGGTCCATTCTGGACTTGAACTGCCTTGGTCTGCTGAGCGCTGGGGCTATGGACATGGACTGGCATGCCTGGTTCCCAATGTGGAGTGTATTCTTCAGCTAATCAAAACATGTTTACTAACCATCACGTGTGTATGCAGTCAGAACTGTTATCTTCCTAGGCTTGATAGGCGAGTAAAACAAGTATTGTTAATGTCTCACTAGAAACAGTTTGTCTTTCATTTTTTTGTATACTGTGTATACAAAATCCCCGTATGCTTTCCACATGGAGAAAGCTAAGAAATAACTATTGAGTAAGCACAGAAGTCACTACCATAATTTTGAAGCAAAAAAATTGTATTTTAAAGAATTATTATTATTATTATTACTCATCAGGGATTTGCCACAACTGACATGTGGAAATCAGAAGACAGCTTTGCGGGATTGGTCCTCTCCCTCTACCCTTATGTGGGATCCGGGATTGAGCGCCAGACTTGATAGTGAACAGGTTACCCTCTGAGTCATCCTGGTGGCCCACAGAAGGCTACATTTTACCAGTTAGGATCTCCACTCCAGGTCTGGCTTTCTTCTTTTCTTGTTTGTTAACTCAGTCAGTGGACAAGTGTCCATTTGTTTTTATTCTAGAACTGGGAGTTAGGGGGCAATGAAACCAACTACTTTAAAATCACATTGCAGTAGAGTAGGGTGAGCAGAAATGCAGGGTAAGCATCAGATACACAGTTTAGACAATAATGGAACTGCTGCAGTCCAGGTAGCTTTGGTGCTATGTAGAAACAGCACCCCAAACACCCTTTCTGGTCTTGTTATGTTTGGGAGTTTTGTTTTAGACAGGATCTTGCCATGTAGCTCAGGTTGACCTCAAACTGGTGATCATCCTGTCTCAGACTCTAGAGTATTGGGATTATAGGCAGGTGCTACCATACTCAACTAAACACCACCTCAGTGATCCAAGCTCAACCCCCAGAACCCACACAATAGTAGGGGAGGACCAACCCCACCAAGTTGAACTCTGACCTCCACATGTGTACTGTGGCAAATCCTCCACCCCTAATAATAAGAAGAATTCTTTTTAAAATTGTTAAAAATAATTCCGGGCAGTGGTGGCAGACGCCTTTAATCCCAGCACTCAGGAGTCAGAGGCTGGCAAATCTCTGAGTTTGAGAATAGCCTGGTCTACAGAGTGTGTTTCAGGACAACCAAGGCTACACAGAGAAACCTGTCTTAAAAACCCAAAACAAACAAATTTTAAAATATATATACGGCTGCTGCCCAGACCCAAAATAGTCACACTGAAACTATATTCATTGCAACACTGCTTGACCTATTAGTTTAAGCTTCTTATTAACTAACTCTTACATCTTAAATTAACCCATTTCTATTATTTTGTATTTTATCACAAGTCTCCTCCTGATTTACTGGTAAGGTTCCAGGGCATGTCTGTCTCCTTCGGCCACGACATGGCATTTCCCTGACTACGCCTTCTTTTCTTCTCTATCTCTGCTTGAAATTCCCACCTTGCTCTATTCTGCATTGCAATAGGCCCAAAGCAGATTCTTTATTGACCAATGGTAATAAAACATATTCACAGCATACAGAAGAGAATCCCACATTGCATGGCTTTTTCTTTCTTTCTTTCTTTCTTTTTTGCTTGCTCACTTCAAAATTGTGTTAGTGACTTTTGAATCCCATCACTCTCAGGAAGCTAAAAGGGTTCAATGTGAAAACAGCTTCATTAGTCTGTCTTTAGACACCCACACCTGGAACCAGTGTAGCCTGAGACCTGGGCAGGGGCTAAGCATCCATTTATAAATTGGCCATGGTGGTGTGTGCCTATAATCCCAGAACTCAGTAAGTGGAGGTGTGGAGGTCAAATGTTCAAGGTCACCCTTGACTTGAGAGCTCTTGTTAACCAAGCAACAAGAAAGAAGGCATTAATTTATACTTTTCCTCAGGCTATGAAAGATGGAAAATTATTAAGAGCTATTCTCTTCCTGCTCAGGACTCTGAGATTCTCCTGACGGAACCAGCTGGAAGAATCTGGCCAGTTGTTTGATCTCATTTGTTTGGTTCTGTTTTCTAGCTCCTGAACGTAGTTTCTCAACTAGCCCGGCAGAATCTGCAGTTGCTGGTCCTGGGCCGGAAGCACATGCTAACCCCGAGTTCCAGGTGGAGAAAGGATGAGATGGAGCGGGTGAGAAAGCTGGCCCACTGCTTTTTTGCTGATAACATGTAAGTATTGGAGGGAGCAGGGCAATCAGACTGGGTTCCAGTCGTCTACTTATCCGTTATCTGTTCCGTCGTGGAGAACGCTTGCCTGTGTGTATGCAACCTCATTTAAAACAAACAAAAAGGTAGCTTACAAAAATATAGTGTCTATGATGGAACAAACTTTTATAGATGAGGAAATCAGCATAAACGAGAAAAGGAGGAAAGTCAGTCAGGAGTGAGGCTAGCACTTGGAATACACACCATAAAATCCTAAATTGGTCATCGAACAGACGCTTGGCAAATATGAACATGGCGTTTGTTCTTAGTGATGCGTCAAAGCCCCTGCCCTTTCAGTCCTTACAGAAACAAGCCACTAGTGGCCCTGTTGTAGCCAGGGATTCGCACTGTGGGAAGCAGGAGTGGTGGGAAGGGCTCCTCACCTCACAGTGCTCCTGCCTCAGACACAGACAGCAGAGATCCAAAGGTCCTGGCACAGGAAAAGGCTGGGCACTGGCAAAGTAAGGCGGTCAGCATGGACAGGTTAGAGCAGCACCCGGAAAGTCAGCTTTGGGGACTGCCGATGCAGTTCAGTTGGTAGAAAACTTGCCTGGCATGCAGGAAGCTCTGCGTTCCATCCCCAGCCACAGGAAACCAGTTGTGGTGGTTCTGCACAACTCAGCCCTCTGCTGATCTCAGCCCACTGAGGAAGATCGGGAGTTCAAGGTCATCAGTCATCCTCTGCTGTACAGAGGCCGTCCTGGGATACAGGAGACCCTGTCTAGAAAGGGAGGGGAGGAAGGGGGAAGGGAAGGGAACAGAAGTTTCGAAGTCAGAGAGAAGGAAAGACCATATTATGGAGGACCTCACAAAAGGCCTGGATTTATTCTAGTAGTGAGAAAATTGCTGTTGAGCCACAGCTTCCCCGGACACCAAATGAACATGGAAAACACGATTAGCGACACAATGTGCAGTTCATAAACAGAAAGCAGCCATGCGGAAGATGGGAGATCCCGGGCCACACGTCCAAACTCTGTGTGCGCACAGGTTTTCCTACTACTGATGATGGCACACATCTGTCTGCAGCCTTACCAGGCTGTCACTTCACCGTGTGCCTTAGCCCTAAGTCTAGGACTCATTAGTTCAGAAATGAGAAACTCAGGGTTTGTCAGGATCTCACAAAGAATTTATTCTTAGAAGGGTAAAACGGCTCCTGAGGCATGAAACAGGAGGCCAACTCCTCACTCCAGTCACAAACCAAAGCCGAGAGGAGGAATTTCTGTTGCTTCAGAAGCAGCAGACTTGACCCTCTTGGTGTCGTTCCTGTAGCGTTGGTAAGCGTTAGGAGTGTGGGCTTGTTTCAGATCACAGACCTGCCATTTCCCACCTGGGAAGGTATTTACTTCGCACATAGTCTCCATGAGGCTGCTGTGGAGGGCAGTGGTTGTCACACATCAAATCTGGCACCGCGTTCATGGAAAGCCTGTATGTTCATCACTGTCATCACTGTTATTTTTCTTATAGAAAAACTGGATAAGTCATGTGCTACACCCCAAAAGTCTCTTGGGAATTGGTCTTGCTGCCTACTTTGGGGCCTGTACGTCTGTACTTAATGCATCTGCTGAAGTTCTAAGCTCTGTTATAAAGATTGATTCACTAGTGTCCTGTGTCTCTGGATTTAAATCTCTTACGTTTAATGTTAACTTATTATTGTACCAAGCAAACTTTCTCAAACACAAAGCAGAGAGCAGTGTAGTGAATCCTTGTAACCCCACGTAAGCATGACCCTGCTCTAATGTTACTCGTCTTCTTCCATATAAACGCCAGTGGTTTTTGGGTTTTGTTTTTTAAGAAGGTGATGACTCTATAGCCCAGGGCATTAGCAATCCCTGCCCCTCAACTTTTTGTTGTGTTTTAGAGGCTGTCAGCAGCTAAGGACTCCGGATGCTTTATGAGGGTCTCTCTGAGCACTTCTGTCGAGAAACCATCGATGCCTTCTAGAAAGTCAGAATATAAGTTAATGGGTGGTGGAAAAGCCTCTGCCCCTGGAGCGTCTGACTCTGTCCATACTTCTGTCTGCCTTAGCTCGGAGGATGACCCGTTCCTGCTCTACGCCACCCTGAACTCAGGCAATCACTGCAAGTTCATCACCAAAGACCTGATGCGGGACCACAAGGCCTGCCTGTCTGATGTGCGCGCCCAGCACCTCTTCTTTAAGTGGCAGCAGGGACATCAGGTGGCAATCAGGATCGATTTTCAAAGATCAAAGCTAACTTTCCAGGTATGGGATCTGCTCTCTAAGTGATGCTGACGGCCTCGTCTAAAGAATGAGTGTGGCCCAGTTTTTAAAATGCTGAAAGTTCTAAATACTTGGTTTTGGTTTCGGTTTGGTGGATGGTAGTTAGCCCATCCCTAGAAAGATCATCTGTCAGGGTGAAAGTATTCACAGGCCAACCCCAAACTGACTGACATATTAAAACATCTGGAGTGCCGTGGCTGTGCCTGAAACTGTGGAGACACCTGAGTGTTTCCATCGTCCTGTTTACGTGGAACGGCTTGATGCTTCTTATCCTTTCAGACATCCCTTTTAGGCAGCTTTTCCTATTTTTTAATTTAAATTACGTTTGTGTTGTTAATTGTGTGTGTACATATATGAGTGTGTGCATGTGTGAATGCGTGCGTGTGTGTGTGTGCGTGCGTGCGTGCGTGCATACCATGCCCTGGCTCATGGCTCATGGACAGCTGTCAGAAGACAACTTGCAGGAGTCAGTTCTCCTTCTACCATGTGTACCCCAGGCATGGCCCCAAGCCCTTTGACCCTATGAGCCATCTCTCCAGACCTAGACTATTTTATTTAGAGGCAGGGTCCCACTGACACAAAAATACAACTCTCACCTCAAAGAGAATAAAGACATAGTTTATTTGGGGGCCAAATATGAATGACCATGGCCCCAGAACACAGACTTAGTTAACTCAAGTTTTGTTTTAACATGGTAACAGTTTATCAAGTTTTATTGTAACAGAACAACAGAAAAATCAGAAATCAAAACACTTTTCAAATACCTTGGTAGGAACGTTGGGGGGCGGGTTATAGAAAGCAGGGCACTTTGACTGTTATCTAATGGCCTTTCAACCTTTTGGTTGGTGGAAGCTGGGCATCTGTTTATCCTTTCTGTGACAAAGATATTAGCTAGCATTCAGAGGAAGGTGGCCCAGCAATCTGTAGTTATAGCTCCTTTCTGGGCATCTTGCTCATGGTCTGCTTGTGTAGCCCTGGCTCACTGCCGTGTAGACCAGGCTAGCCTGAAACATGTCAGTCATCCTATCTCAGCATCCCATATCAGACTCCAGGTCACTCTTCGAGTGACGTACATTGTCTGTCCCCAGTGGGCTCTCCTGTGACTCTAGTGCAGACACCCATAGCACAGGGTGCCACATATCAGAACAGAGGAAGGAAAACCCAAAGGAGAACTATTACAGGATAGCATAAAGGCCTATACAGGGAAGGGGAGAGATGATATTGGTCCAGTATACCAAGCTTCAGTTAGTAGGAATAGGTTAAAGAGATCTATTATACAGTGTACTGTGGCTGGAGTTAATAACAATTCATTGTATTTCGTGTGTGTGCATGTGTATGTGTGTGTGTGAGTATGCGTGTGTGTGTGTGTGGTATTAGACACTGAACTCAAAGCTTTGCATATACTAGGCTTCTACCACTAAACTGCATCCCCAGCCCAGTTTTTACTTTTTATTTTGGGGCAGGCTAGCCCTTAACACACTGAACACAGATCTTGACCTCACAGTCCTCCTGTTTTACTCGCCAGGCCCAGCTAATGTGCTGTGTTCTGTTCTCATATTTCGTCATGTGTTTGTGTTTGTGTCTCTGTGGGTGTGTGAACATCAGTGCTGGTGCCCAGGGAGGCAAGAGGGTATTGGATCCCTGGAGCTGGAATTACAGGCTGTGAGCCACCCAGTGTGGGTCCTGGAAACCAAACTCTGGTCCTCTGCTCGAGCAGTACCCCAAGCCATCTTTCCAGCCCACGCGTCATATTTCTGAAGATGCCAAGAGAGTAGATTCTAAGTTTTCTCATTAGAAGAATGAAAGTTTGTAACTCATATTAAATAGCTTGAGTAGCCGTTCCACAGTGTCTGTATATTTCCAAATATGTTGCACACAGTGCTATAAATAAGTTTATTAATTTAAAAAATAATCTAAAGTGCAAAGCAAATTTATAGGAAGGAGTATTCCGTGGTATCACAGCAATTATTAAATCAGCAAAATCAGGACTGCATTATAGGAAATGATTCAAAATGACTGACATGGTTTCCTCGGAAACAACAGCAAAAAAGGAAAACTTGAAGTTCAGTGAAAACGGAGATGGGAAGGGAAGCTCTAGATTAAAGGGTATTATGAATGGTCCAGTCTCGCAGAAAGCCATCTTTAACTATGAAATATATGTTACACATATGCAGTAATGGGGAAGATACAAACAGTAGAACTTTGATGAGGCTGAGGAATTGTTGATCAGTCTGATAATGTATGGATGCATACATACATATTATGTATTTTAACCAGACAAGCTGTCTGATCGGAAACTCTCTAAGTAGCCTAGGCTGGCCTCAAAACCCTCCTGTCTCAGTGTCCTGTGCTTGGTTACTGGGTACTCTGCCACCATTGCTGCCTGACATCTGTGCTGGAGAAACTAGCAATAGCATTGATCTTAGAACTACAAAATAAATACCATATTTTACAAGTGCGCAGCTGAGATTCACTTCAAGATAATCTTGAGAGAGAGCTATTTCTCTGCTCTTTGTATTTAATTTTTTCTCTTTTTCACTTATAAAACCTATAAGCACAAGGAAACAAGCCTATAACTTATAAATATGACACTCATATAGAGTGCCCTTAACCTTAAAATGAAACTCCCCTTTTACATTATTTGGTTTCCTGTTGTGGGGGCTGGAGAGGTTGCTCAGTGGTTAGTGCTTGCGTAGTTCCGATCCCTGAACCCACATTACAAACTGTTCTTGCACGTGGCGATAGCCCGGTAGTATGTGAGTAGAGACATGGAGAGTGCTTGGGCTTGCTAGCTGCCCACCTAGCAAAAACACAAACAAACAGCCCAATACCTCCAGGTCCAGGCAGAGACCCTGCCTCACAGGGATAATATAGGAAGTGGTAGAAGCCACCTCTGGCTTCTCTGCATGCACAGACATATGCATTGGTACATACGTGTGCACTCACCACACACACAGATACACAAAGGAAGGAAATCCAGTGTTAAATAAAGCACCGTATTCTTCCAAAGTTAAGAAGATTGAGGGGCGTCGGTACCCCTTCACTGTTCTTCTCACCATTTGGCTTTAATTCACCAGCATACTCTCAGCTACGACACGGTGGTGCAGACAACTGGAGACTCCTGGCACATACCTTACGATGAAGACCTGGTGCAAAGATCCTCCTACGAAGTGCCAACCAAATGGCTTTGCCTCCAGCGAAAGACACAGGCGCCGGCCGGGTCCTGAATTTGCCCTGGACACCTCCTGGCTGGTAACAGAGCTCACATCCATGCTAATTCCAGGCATGACCTCTGTCCTGAAAATAAAAAGATTTTAGGAGCACTGTTTGATTTAGTTGGTTTGCAGTAACAAATTGATTTTTAGCTTTGTTTGGTTTGGGTTATGTTCCGGTTCTTGTTTTGCAACCCGTTCTGCCTCCATCCTCCCATTCTACGTCCCTGAGTGCTGAGATTACAATTACGGGAGTGGCCACCATGCCTGCTGTGCGCAGTGCAGGAGGTGAGACATGGGCCTTCACATATTCCTGGCAAGCACTCTGCCAGCTGGGCTACATGCTGCCCTAGCCCAACAAACTGACTTTTGAGGTAAATGAAAAAAATAACATCTTTTCTTAACTAGCTGCACCACCACCACCAGTTTTGTTTCTAGAGGTTTCTCCAGAACCGTGGGTCCTAGAGCAGAGTCTCGGTGTTTGTTCCTCCTGCCAGGCAGCTCTCCATAGCTGCTTCTGCTGACTTGACCTTCCAGGCTTCCCCATTGGCCCCTCTTTGTTTACTACTGTAATTACAGCCCTTTCCAAGTTGATCGTGGTATTGGTGTGATATAGTGTAATTATAAACTTTTCCAAGTTGATCATGGTATTGGTTGTGATACAGTATTCCAAGATAACATTCTAAAATAGTCCAAAACTTATTTGACAAAGTTTTAGAAATAAAAACTGGCTTTCTGGAAGGAATAATAGGATTTTGAGCTGACAAAACGGCTGAGTGGATAAAGGTGCATACGACCAAGTCTGATGACCTGAGTTTCATCCCACAGGACCCACACTAAACACATAAGTTGTCTTTAGACCTCTACAAAAGTGCCTGACACACATATTATAAATGAAATATAAAATTAAATAATTTTTAAAATGAATTTTGAAATGATTATAATGAGAGCCCCGGACAATGCAGAGGATCTTGTTCTCTAGATCCCTGAACTGTTCACTGTCTCCAAGCTGTGCTCTGAGTTCTATTTTTTTACATTTAATTTTGAGACAAGGTCTCAGTGAGTTAACCAGGCTGTCCTTGAATGTACCATAGCCCAGGCAGGTCTGGAACTTAGGATCCTTTCTGCTTTAGCTTCCCAAGTATCTGGAGGCCTATGACATCGTATATGGCTTATTTTTAAGGAAATTATTCTGGTTATAAGAAAAAAATTTTTCCATTTTTTTTTCAAGACAGGGTTTCTCTATGTAACAGCTCTGACTGTCCTGGAACTTACTCTGTAGACCAGGCTGGCCTTGAACTCACAGATCAGCCTGCCTCTGCCTCCCGAGTACTGGGACTAAAAGTGTGCACCAGCGTACCTGTGTGAAGGGTTTTTGGTGGTGGTTGTGGGAGCTGTGGGAGAGGGTACTGAGGAGGGCCTTGCATTCTATCACTCTCTGACCAGGAACTTGCAGCCATCCATCTGCCTGAACTCCAGTTGCAGGCATGAGGCTCCATGCTTTCTTAGATTGAATTATTAAAGTAGCCATGACAGGGGCTGGGGAAATGGCTCAGTGGTAAAGTGCTATCCAAGGGTGATCCCAGCACCCACATGGAAAAGCCAAGCTTGGGAGGGGGGCAAGACAGGCTGAGCTTTAAGCCATCAGAGGAGCCTGTCTGAAAAATCAAGGCAGGATGGCTTCTGAGGAACAGCACTGGGGTTGCCTCCCGGCCCACACATGTGCACACAAAGCGTAACTGTGAGCATTTGTGTTAAATTGTAACATCCGAGAGACGCGGTAACTCTAGCAGGAAAAGGTCTGAAATGGGAATGCCAGTCATCTATCTCCTTGGCACCATTTAAAATCTAATTCAAGAAGCAGCTGCCTGAGGAGCCACTGCTAGCGACTTTAATCTCGAATAATTAGATAACTTCAAGGTCAGGTCAGACAGCCTGACCACTCCTACCTGAGCAGAACATTACTGGGGTTCAAGTTCAGCTCCCATCTAAATATTCAGCCATTACGAAAGAAGGTCTCTTGGGTTGACTATGACTGCGTAAGAATAGAATGCCTGTGTCCACTAGGTGCCCTTGGAATCCCTGACAGTTCTGTCCATTTGGCTTTTCTGGGGCAGAGAGGAGCCCTGGCCTGGGGGATGGAACAGAACATCTATCCCCAGGAAACAGCTTCTTTTGGTGGTGGATATGGCCAGTCTCCGAAAAAGTGAGTTCTTTATGGCACTTGTTGCTTAAAATCTGTGTAAGTGGACCTTTGCAAATAAATAAGCCCTTCTTGGGTTGCCTTCCTCTTTAGTGACCGTGCCCTAGAATTCACGGTTCCCTTTCTTTTTGAGACAGGGAGGTCTCATTCTGTAGTCCAGAACTCACTATGTACACCAAGCTAGCATGTGTGTTTGCCCGGTTGTATGTACATATGTGCCCATTTTCCTTGTTCCAACAGTCCTTTGGGATGTTTCCTTCATACACATTATTATATTACTTATAACAATGTAAATTCATGGAAAGCGTCAACTGAGAGTCAGATGTGGTTGTTCCTCTACCCCTCACTCTTGGAGCTGGTCTGGGAAGGAGACTCAGGAATTCAGGGTCATCTTTAGCTATTGAGCTAGTTCGAGGCCAGCCTGAGCTACATGAGACCCTGTCTCAAAACTTAACAAACAAATAAGACTTTAACTGACTTAAGCTAGGACATTCTGTATACCACGCTTCTTCTGTGGTTACATTGTCGAGCTCCCACTCAGGGCTTGGGCGTGTTCAGGAGAAACTGTTGCCAGAGCTGTCTCTGTTAAAAGGCCTTGTCCTTTGGCGCTTGTTCTAGCGGGAGTGGTCACATCCTTGAGGCGTGTCCCTTCCTTGTCAGGTCCTCTGACCTCCAGCTTCTGAAGAAAACTCTGGCCGGGCGTGTTTGTGAGGAGGACTTGTGAAGAACATAAAGAGCCTTTTGTTTTTCAGAGCAAATCATGTGGTTTTTGTTGCTATTAATCCAGGCACAAAGGGAAGTTTATGTGAGAATATCGTTATTGAACATTTTGTGCTTCGCAAATGTCAATAGAGTATTTTTTTTTCCATTTCCAGAATCACCAGAGTCTTCACCTCTCACACTGGTGATTTTTGGCCCTCTCTATAATGGCCCCTCTCTTTTTCTCGTCTGTCTTTGGCTTTTGTTTTTTTTTTGAGCAGGGTTCCATTGTGTTACAGCTCTGGGGGGCAGTTAGGAGCCGAGAAAACCTCAGAGTCACACTGTACAACAAACCTCACACAAGAGATGTGTGGGAGGGAAGAACTGAGGAGGGTGGCTGCCTCTGCTCAGTCGTGCAGCAGCAGAGAACTGAGCGAAGACAGGGTTTGTATAGGGTTTGAGGGGAAGGGATCCCAGGGTGCGGATTGGTGGGATTTCAAATTCAGAGTCTGGACTTTCTACTGTGTAGATTGAGGACTGGGTCCAGCTATTAAGGTAGTTAGAGTGTTCTGTAGGTAGAACCTGGCAGTTGGAGGTACTCAGGGGAGAGGCCTGGCTACTCTTATGCCTTGAGGGGCTTACACTCACAGCTCAGACTTGCCTCAAACCACTCTGTTGATCAAGGCTGCCCCTTGAACTCGTGATCTCTCTGTCTCTACCTCCCAGATGGTGGGATAATAAGCAGTGTGTGTGTGTGTGTGTGTGTGTGTGTGTGAGAGAGAGAGAGAGAGAGAGAGAGAGAGAGAGAGAGAGAGAGAGAGAGAGAATATGAGGGAGACATGTATGTCAGAGGCCAGAGGAGAGCTTTGGATCCTTTGGAGCAGAAGTTACACACAATTATAAGCAGCCCAGCATGGGTGCTGAGAACTTGCAACTTAGGTCTTCTGGAAGACTAACAAATGTTCATAACTACCAAGCCACCTCTCCAGCTCCCATATCTTTTTTTTGTTTACTTCAAACAACGCTGGTTTCGGGATCTCAAACTTTCCTATTCTTTTATTTATTTACTTGTTCTGCCACACTTGCACGATGACACGCTGTCAGTGTTGCAGTTCTGTAAACCGCACACAAGAGGCTCACTGCGAAGGAAAACCCCCGATGGTGGCTGCCTCTGCTCAGCCAAGGAAAGTCAGAGAACTGAGCAGAATGTAGGTTTATATAGAACTTCTTGGGGGGGGGGGTTCTAGGGTGACCTGGGATTGGTGAGATTTTGTGGCCTGACCTTGGAGCAAGCTCAGGGATTGGTAGAATTCTGGCTCTGATCTTGGACTTGGGGTCCAGTTGAGGTCTGAGTGTTCTTTCCCTGGCCCTTTACCCTACACATGCCGCAGCACGTATGGAAGACAGTCTAACTTTTGGGAGGAGTTGGTCTTGGAGACTGAGTGCAGGTCATCAGTCTTGGTAGCAAGCACCCTTACCTCCTGAGCCATCTCACCAGGATTTAAAAGATTTCTATTTTACACTTATTTTGTGTGTGTGTGTTGAAATAATAGCGACGGGGCTGCGTCCCCAGCACCCGGCCGCCTGCACGGCTAGCTTTATACCCGAAATAATTACACAGAAACTGTATTCTTTTAAACACTGCTTGACCCATTAGTTCCAGCCTCTTATTGGCTAGCTCTTACATATTGATCTAACCCATTTCTATTAATCTGTGTAGCCCAGGAGCTGGCTTACCAGGAATGATCTTAACCTGCTTCTGCCTGGAATGCGAGAACCATGGCGACTCACTGACTCAGCTTCTTTCTCCCAGCCCTCTGTTCTGTTTACTCCACCCACCTAAGGGTTGGCCTATCAAGGGGCCTAGGCAGTTTCTTTATTCCTTAACCAATGAAATCAACAGATTGATATATGACACTCCCACATCATGTGTGTGTGTGCGCACACGTGTGTGTGTACGTGTGTGCATGTGTGTGCGCGTGTGTGTGCGTGTGTGTGCACGCGCTGCACACACGTGGAGGTCAGAGGATGACTTTCAGGAGTTAGTTCTGTCCTTCCATCATGTGAGTCTAGGAACTGAACGCGGGCGGTCAGGATTGACATCCGGCACCTTTACGGACTGAACCATTTCACCAACACAGGATTTCAAACTTTTAAGTTCATCCCTGGAACCACAGCCTCGTTACCTGTTTTACTCCTTCACCACAACTGCCAGCTCTTGGCCAGTTTTCTTAAGGTTTACTTTATTTGTATATGATTTTCTGTCTATGTGCGTGTGTAGGTGCTCTCAGAAGATCGCTGGAGCTAGACTTACAGGCTGTTGTGAGCAGCCAGCCTGGGGGCTGGGAACTAAGCTGCTTCCCTGGGTAGAACAGGGAATGCTTTTAACCATCTCCTGACCTTGACCAAATCTTCAGCCTAGTCTCTCTAACCTTGTAAATTTCTTCTGCCTACCCGCTTCTGGGGGGTCACCTGATCGCCCCACCCTCTCAAAGCATTAGTGTGGCTTCTGGCTTCAGTCCCAGTGGGGTCTTTCATTCACTTCACCTGTAGAGTGTCTTTTCAATTCCAGGCCTGATTTCCAGTAGCCAAATTTCACTTCCTTCACTACTATTTACCATATCGGAAGTATTGCTGGGAAGGTCGTGAGCTTATGGTGTCGACACCACTCTCAATCAGAGGACCTGCTTGTCCTCTCAATTCCTGAAGGTACTCTTCCAGTCTTCCTGGTCTTAGCTTGAAAATCGGCTCGCTGGGTGAGCCTCCGTCGGCTGCCAGGGAAGAAAGTGGGCCGGCTATAGCTGTATTTCTCCAGCTGTAATGGGTCGAGAGTGACCTAGGGATGGGGCTAAGTGCAAATGCTGGTTCCAGCTAGAGGTACAGCTACATATTAGCGTGTGTGCGCAGCCCTGGCCTCAGTCCCTGGCACCAAAGGAAAGAGCTCTCTCCTTCCGGAAGAGTACCCCTGGTGATGCCAATACTACAGTTTATATAATCTAAGGAGAATGGACCTCAGTGAGCTCCAAGATTTTATTAATTACATTTTGAAATTACATTTGTGTAGTGTGTGTGTGAATGTGTGAGAAAACCTTCCAGTTGTCACCCCCAGGAAGACTATCAACCTCCTTCATTGCAGGGTCTTGCGTTGTCCTGGAACTCAGTGAGACTGAAAGACCAGTGAGCCTCATGGATCCTCCTATGTCTGCCTCTCCAGTGCTGGGATTACAAGTGCTGAATAGGCAGATTTACTTTGGTTCTGGAGATGAGATTCCGATCCCTATGCTCCCAAGACAAGCACTGGCTGCACTGTCTGTCCAGCCCCTGTTTGGAGTTTCTCTTACAGAAGTGCACTCTCTACCTCTGAATTATGACTGCTTTTGTTAAAGTGGCCATAGGATTGTGTATTAGCTAAGGGGAGAAAAGATTTAGGTAATGGGACCCTCTAGACATATCAACTAAAAAGAGAAAACTGACAGGAAGAGTGGGAGGACAAACGTCCATCTGTCCTGTTACAATCTGTCTCCCTTGCTCCAGAGACGCCCTCTGCCCTTTCCCCGACTTCTTACTCCATGTTGATGAGCATCTGGACGGCCTCCAGTTTAGGAAAATAACCCTGCTGGTGACGAGTTCATGATGGGGCAGGAAGTTAACATCTGGAAGACGTTGTTTCTGTTTTCTTTACTTTAGGCCCTCATAAGCCTTCACCTACCTAATTTATCTCTTTTTTTTTTTGTGTGTGTGTGTGGTTTTTCGAGACAGGGTTTCTCTGTGGTTTTGGAGCCTGTCCTGGAACTAGCTCTTGTAGACCAGGCTGGTCTTGAACTCACAGAGATCCGCCTGCCTCTGCCTCCCAAGTGCTGGGATTAAAGGCGTGCGCCACCACCGCCCGGCCCTAATTTATCTCTTCAAAGCATATTCCAGCATGCTACTCTGCTTGCTCAAAAACAGTGATGAAGCCGGGCGGTGGTGGTGCACACCTTTAATCCCAGCACTCGGGAAGCAGAGGCAGGTGGATCTTTGTGAGTTTGAGGCCAGCCTGGTCTACAAGAGCTAGTTCCAGGACAGGCACCAAAGCTACATAGAAACCCTGTCTCAGAAAACCAAAAACCAAAAGCAAAGTCATTAACAAGCTTGTAGTTGTGTTTGAAGCTCAGCCTAGCAAGCATGGAGAGCCCTGGGTGCAACCCCCATTACCACATGAACCAGGTGTAGTAGCACAGACTTGTGATCTTAGCACACTTGCGCACACACACACACACACACACACACACACAGAGAGAGAGAGAGAGGTGCGCACATGCCTGTGATCCTAGCACACGCCTGTGTTCCTAGCAATCAGGAGTGGGGGGTGGCAAGAAGTTCAAGGTCATCCTCCTCCCGGAGTTTGCCGCAAGCTAGCAAGCTAGCAAACAAAACAAAAACCCAAGTGTGGTGGTGCTGGCCTGTAATCTTGGTATAAGGGAAGTCAGGGCAGGAGAATCAAGAGTTTAAGGCCATACTTGTCTGAATAACAAATTTGGGAACACCTTGGGTTATCCTGTGATGCTGTCTCAAAAACAACAACAACAAAATCAGAACAATAAAGTTTCAGGGTCTCCCTGTTGCCTTCCAGATGGAGCATAAACCCCTTTAGGAGCCTGGGTCTTGTCCCTTGCCTGAGGTGTGTGTGTGTGTGTGTGTGTGTGTGTGTGTATTCTTTTCAAGCTCTTTTCTTCCCCTGCTCCTGAACACACACATACACACACACACACACACACACACACACACACACACACACACCCCTAGCTTCTGACCCTACATTGGTTCATCTGTATGTCTCCCAGAGCAGTTAGGCTGTTTCCTGACCATAGAAGTGTTTCAGTTATGTTGCTGAACTACTTTGGAGAAGTTGTTCAAAAATGCCTTCCTGATTTTTGCCTCTCAGGCCCACTTCTCCTTTGAGCGAATTCCCCCTTTGCTACTTGGTGTTTTGTATGTGAGCTGGCTGGTCACATCAGCTGTGGTGTCTGATGCCTTTGTGACCAAGACATAAGAACTTCTTAGAGCCTGGCATGTTGGTACATACCCATTACTCATGGGACTGTAGTTAGATAGAGGCAGGAGAATCAGAAGTTCATGGCCAGCCTCAGCTACATAGCAAATCTGAGGCCAGCCTTGGCTACATGAGGAGGAGAAAACTGGAGCGCTCTCTGTCTTTCCTGACTGGATGTTCAAGACACAGTTCCTAAGCCAGCACTCAGGAGGTGGATGTAGAATGAGGCGTTCACAGCCAGCAAGGCCAGCAAGTTCTAGTGGGCAAGAAGGAAAAAAAAAAAAAAACAAAGGCTCATTTACAAATTTTGTTGTTATTGTTGTTATATGAGATAGTGTTTCTCTGTGCCACCGCTCTGAATATCCTGGAACTCTCTTTTGTAGAACAGGCTGGCCTCGAACTCAGAGATCCGCCTGCCTCTGCCTTCCAAGTGCTGGGATTAAAGGTGTGCGCCACCACCAAGGCTCATTTCTAAATCAGTGAATGAAATACTTGTTTATTGATCAGAAACCTCATTCATTTGCACTCTCCCTCTCCCTCTCTCCAAATGCCCCTAGAGGATGTGTTCCTCTGAGCATCAGCAACACCACTTTTGTGGTGAGAAAATGGGAATTAGAGGAAGCCAGTTCGGAAACCTCAAAGAAGGGGAAGCGTCTCTAGGCTGAAGGGAAGGCTGCTGAGTTTTCTTTCCTCTTTTCTCTTGACTCTCCTGGTGGTCCCCCACCCACATCCCCCAGTCACGAAGCAAGGTCCAGGAAGAACAAAGGAAAATCTAAAAGACTCCGAGTTGCAAGGAGCCAGCACAGTTGTGGCAGTTTCAGCGACTGATTGATGTTTGCTGATGTTTGCGGTCCCACAACCCTGTCATTCACAGGCACAGCTGAATGGTGTGGGACAGGGTGGGTAAGCGCTGGCCTCTTCCTAAGTAAAGAAGGCTTTCACTTCTGAACACCAAGTGTGCTCAGGCATTTGCAGTTCTTGGCTTGGCTTGTTCCTGGGAAGAGAGCAGATTGAGCCTTGTTCACCAGTGCCCTTTCCACAAAGAGAAGCTGAGTTTAAATCTAGTAGTAATTGGTTTTGCTTTCGGTGTATTGTATTTAATTGTATTTTGACTTTGCCTTTAGAGATAGGATGCTCCCGTTTGAAGAAAGAAACCGCAGTGTGACCACTAGGTAGTCTGTGGCAAGACTCAGATTCAAACTCTGTGTTTCTAATTCTCCAAGCAGAGCCTGAGCGTTCTCAAAGCCCAGGACTTTGCTCTGTCTTCCCTGCCTTGCTTTTCACGGACCTGTTCTCTCGAGCTCTGAATGGCTTCCGGTGTTATGCCTCAGGGGAAGCTGTGTGTCACAAGCCACCAACGGTTCAGACTAAACCAGCTGGGGTCTTCCAGTATCTGGGCAGATCTTTGAGACTTCTCAAGGAATTCACAATTTCCTTGGCTTCCAGAAACTTCAGCTGAGCACTGGTTCTTCATTTAAGGCAGTTTGGAAAAAGAAGAGGAACATCAGAAGTCTAAGGTGATTATAGTGAAGTTGTTATAGCTAAAACCAAGGGTGAGTAGCAAGGTCTCAGCTGTGTAGAGGGGACAGTGGCTGGTTATGATTAAATACCTTTGGAATTAAGCCAATACAAGTTTATTCCCTTTCAAATCAAAGAAAAGCATTTTTCATTTTTGGTAAATGCTGAGAACATCAGGCACAGAATCGTGTTGACTGGTAAGGAAGGGATGACACTGATGAAAATAACAGTACTTGAGTGTTTGCTGTGTCAGTAGAGGTAGTATTGTACCCCCAGGAGTCTAGAGAGCAAGAGGGCCACTCTGAATATCATGGGCAAGGGGAACTGGGGACACTGCTCTAGTAGAATCCTGTCGGGTAGGAGTTTGAAGACTTTGTGAATAAAAATATAATGAATTTGGAGTTGGAAAGATAGCTTAAGTGTTAACCCCAGGGTCCTGGGCTCAATTCCCAGCACCCGCATGGTCGTTCATAACCCTCTTGTGATTCTAGTCCCCATAGATCCAACAACGTCTTCTGGTCTCCTTGGATACTGTGTGCACCCAGTGCAGAGACATACATGCAGGCGAAACACTAATACACATGATTTAAAAAAAACAAAACAGTGCAAGTATGAAATGAACTTCCGTTTTAGAATTCACATCCCAGCCCACATCTGCTCTCTCGTTTGTCACTGACCTTTGCTCATAGATTATAGAACTGGAATACAGATACATTGCCTTTTCTCCTCTACAATACGGATTCAGGATTTCTGGACCACTACCTAGCCAAACATAGCTACTGACATGCAGGGAGAACTGCCGGACAGAGACAAACCAGAGAAAGATTGTTTTCAATGGGAAGATTCAGATAGACTGTTGTCTTCAGGGATCTTCTGGAGAGACTGGTGAAAATCTGGCAAGGGACCTGGTCAGAGTCCCACCTCCTTCTCCCTGTTCAGAAAGGGTTATTGCATCTCCAGCTCTGTCCTGACCACAGCTGTCTTTAAGGGGAACCCCAACTCTCCTAAGCTATTTAACTGTTCGCAAGGCATGTGTCTTAACACCTGATATCACAAGGAACCACGGACCTCATCCTTCTTTATTCCCTGCTTCATTGAAACTACTGGGAGTGTATTTTAAGTAGTGGACTTTTTGTGTATGGAGGTAGGCGGGAATGAGGGGGTGTTGGGGGACGGCAGGAACAGGGCTCAGGGTCTTACACACAATAGATAAATTAGTCTTCACTGAGCTATTGACCCCATTAAGGGCCCAATTCTTGCCTTTCATTTGAATGCCGTGTGTTTCAGCATGTCACTGGGAAAGCAACACGCCACTTTGTACCTTGGCCTTGTGGGGTAACCCCTATCTTCCACTTTCTTCTATCCCCAGGGAGAGTAAGGGCCTGGCCAAACGGAGCCCCCCCCCGAAAATTTTCCAAGACTCACGAGATGTCAAGTCATCTCTAAAATTTTTCAAAAACCCAGAAAGTCATTTCAAAAGTCTGACTTGGTAGCCTTGCAGGGAGGAAGAACAAACTTTCCATCCAGACAGCAGGTCTGCCCCCTAGGCTTGTGCGTTGCTGCCCAGGCTCCACGGGCAGCTCCCCGAGCCAGGGGAAATCCACTGGCCTGAGAGGGTTTGCTGCTGCCCTAGGCACACATCATGAAGCCTGCGTCCAGGGGATTTCCCTTCGCAATGGAATCGGCAGAGTTTCATCTTTCTGAAAGATTTCCCAGAGGAATCCATTTGACTGTGTGGAAAAATCTCAGATGTGGATTTCTCATTTAGTCACAAATAAAGAAAAATAAACATAATTCTAAGCAGTGAAAATGTATCTTCTACGAGTGGTCTAATGCTTGCTTCATGCTGGAACCTTGTTGATTTGCAACCAAACAGCTGAGTAGAACAGATGTGGCCCTGCCTCATCTACACTGTGTCCCATTCTAGCTACCAGCATCTGTACTGAAAATAAAGGTGCTTTCTTTAAGGAAGTATCCTAATATGTTAAAGCATACCACCCAAAATCATATGTGCCTCTTTCTCGGCCTAGTTAAATGCAGCCACACCTTAAGAGATCAAGGTTTGTTTGAATCTGTAAAATCTCACGGCCTGTAGGGTGTGTGATTTGAAACATACCACCATTACAAGGGGATGAAAATCTAGTCGTGTCTACGTGGGAACCAAAGACTTACGGCTATGAAAACATCTCTCTGTTGCTACATTTCTCTCTACGTTTTTCAGTTTGATATACCAGTCATTTATTGAACTATTGTGAGCCACGACCTGTTCCAGGAATAGTAGAGGATCCAGACGTAGCCAGGCTTTGCTCTGCCAAACTGCTGAAGCCTAGACATACAGCTCTTTGAGTTAAACCATACAGCTGCCAATGTTTCACTCCCAGATGGCCTGCTTGGGCTGGACGTGCTTACCTAGCGTCTGTGAGACCCCAGGTTCAACCTTCACCAACACCAAAACTAAGCAAACAGGCTCTCTGACAGCAGTGTATAGATATCAAAAGTGTCCATATGCCAGCTAGATCCCTTGTTTAACTGTGCAGTGACCCACACTGAGAAATTAGGGTGGTGGTATCCAGTGGCTCCGAGGATGGTCAAAGAGCCAAGATTTCAGCAATTGCCGTGCATACAAAACCTGTGCGTGTGGCTGCTTAGTGCGAGAGTTAGCTCAGCACAGGAGGCACAGTTGGTTGTGATACTAAGCCAAGAATCCCTCGAGTTCCTCCTATCTTGTACATTTCTAACCACAGAGATGCCAGATGATTTCGGAGCCGTACGGTTCTCTTTCTTACAAGACAAAGTTCCTCTGCTTGCCCTTGACCAACGTTATTGGCAGTCCGTTAAACACCCAAAGTATGGATTAGTTTACTCACCCGTTGTCTTTACTGTGAGCTGAATGTGGTTAGACACACTCTCTTTTGTGCTTTTTGAAATAAGTTTTCTTGAGGATTCAAGCCAATAAAAGATACGAATCTATGCAGTGGACTGAAAGGTTGAAAGAGACAACAGGCAGAGTTGGGCTTCGGTGAGAGGGGACGGTCCTCGAGGAGTGACCAGGCAGTGGAGGATGAAGCGGAAGAGAAGGTCAGTTTATTAACAACCCTGGTCCCTAACCTAGATAGTGGGCTTCAATCAGCAGATAGTAGGGAATTCAAAGGAATCTGGGCAGAGAAGCAACTCGAGATGGCTCTAAAAAAAAAAAAAAAAATCGATGCTGAAAACTGATTTATCAACAGGCAACTGTTGTACCAGGGAAGACCGAAAGGACTCTTAGTCTGCACAGTGGGAGAAAGAATGAAAAGCTGGAGGGGGAGTCATTTTACAGCAGCAACAGCAGCATTCCATCACACCCACGGGAAGCGATATTGCTAACAGCCGTCGTTTGCTAAGTACTTATTACGTGCTAGGGACTTTGCTTAGTACCTCTCATTTCATCTTTACCCTCATAAAGTAGATCTTATTATGTAAGTTAGCAAGAGAATCCAGCTTGTATTAGGTCACATATCTGAGAACTGTTGCAAATGGAATTTAAATTCAAGTTTAAATAGAAAATAATAAACTTCTTAAAAAAGATTTATGTTTACTATACAGTGTCCCATCTGCATGTATGCCTGCAGGTCAGAAGAGGGCACCAGATCTCATTACAGATGGTTGTGAGCCACCGTGTGGTTGCTGGGAATTGGATTCAGGTCCTCTGGAAGAGCAGCCAGTGCTCTTAACTACCTAGCCATCTTTCCAGCCCCTACACTTTTTTTTTTAAAGTGAGCTGGGCAGTGGTGGTTCGTGCCTTTAATTCCAGCATTCAGGAGGCAAAGGAGGCAACTTTTTAAAAATTCAAGGCCAGCCTGGTCTATAGAGTGAGTTCCAGAACAGCAAGGGCTAGAGAGAGAAACGCTCTCTTGAAAAACAAAACCCAAAAAGTTTGTATTTACATGAATATGCCATGTGTGTGTGTGGGGGGGTACACTTGGAGCCCGGTACCCAGAAGCTGAAGTTACGGTGGTTGTGAGCTGCCTGAGGTGTGCTGGGTGAGTGAACTGCCAGGTTCTCTGGAAAAGCAAGTTCTCGTAACCACTGAGCTACCTCTTACATTCTTAATTTATGTGCTGTGAAGGATTAATCCATTTGAGCTGAAGAGAATGCTGGACTCACAACCAAATATTTATTGAGCACTTTATATATGCTAGGCACCGTCCAAATTCATCTGATTTTTGCCTTCTTGGAGCTTAAGAGTAAGGATAAAAGGACAAAAAGAAGTGAATACAGTTTTTGTTTTGTTTTTCTGGATTTCCCAGTGTGAGCAGCCATGAACAAGAGTCTCTGGAGGCACTCTGAATCACGCAGTGTGGGAAATCCTGCACAGGAACCAGCATAAGTGCCTGGAAACAGTGAAGCTGCAGATGAGCCTACAAAATGTCAGGAGGGCAAATGCTTCTCGGGCTCCATCAGCCTAAGTTCACTCCCTCTCCCAGGTTCTCTGTGTGCATCCTGGAGGACTGGCAGCATTGTGATGAAGCCAAGGCTGAAGCACTAAAGAAGTTTAGCAAGAGTAAGAAATAGGACAAGAAGTTGGCCCCAAAGTGCCATGCCTTTTTGTCCTCCAAGTCTCTGATCAAGCAGATCCCAAAATCCTGGGCTCAGGTCTAAATAATGCTGGCAAGTTCCCTTCCCTGATGGCACACAATGAAAATATGGGGTCAGTCAAGCGGCGGTGGCGCACGCCTTTAATTCCAGCACTTGGGAGGCAGAGGCAGGAGGATCTCTGGGGGTTCGAGGCCAGCCTGGTCTACAGAGGGAGTTCCAGGGCAGGCTTCAAAGCTACACAGGGAAACCCTGTCTCAAAAAACGAAAGAGAAAGAAAGAGAGAGGGAGGGAGGGAGGGAGGGAGGGAGGGAGGGAGGGAGGGAGGGAGGGAAGAGAAAGTAAAATATGGGGTCACATTGATGAAACCCACATCAAGTTGAAGAGGGTGCTATGTCTAGTTGTTGCTGGTGGTCATGTGACAATGAGGGGTGATAAGTGGTCTGCAGCATCCAGCTGGCTGTCCATTTCTTGGTGCCTTTGCTCAAGATCTGGATTGTATACATCAGGAACCTGCTGCCTGCAATACAGCTCATCCTAAGAAATCTCAGTGCCACCATAAAATGAATAAAACGATGACTTATAAGGAGCCAGCTGACATCAGGAGCAGGAGGAGGGGACACCTTGGAATTGACTGCTGTGAGTACAAAAGCAGGCTTTGGCTTAAGGAAAGAGAGGCGGAATTCCATCTGTACCTATTTTGGATTTTGAAATGTCTGCTTACTTGACAGAGGCGACTAGGGAAAATTCTGCTTCCAAGAAGTGTCCAGTGTGAAACCTAAATTTAAGAGACATCTGGATTCTTAAGGACTAAAGGTGTCACACACACACACACACACACACACACACACACACGCATACACGCGCGCGCGCACGCACACACACAGTCTTACAGAGAACTCCTTATCCACGACTGTTAAGGCAAATTGTAGAAATTGCAGTCCACCTGGCTGAGAGACAGAGGAAAGCACTCAAGGTCAGGAGTTAATTCTGAAGTAGGGCCGTCCTGGAAACAAAGGACAACAGCTCTTATCAGAGATCTTGGGAACTGGAGCTGGAAAGTCCCGAGTGTTCCAGAGAGCTGTTTACATGGACTACTTTAACCGTGTTTCACTTTGGGATGTCCTTTTCTTCCTCGTTCTTTTTCTGTGCAGTCCTGGTTGTCCTGGAACTCACTCAGGGCTGGCCTTGAATCCAGAGATCCCCCTGCCTCTGACTTCCAAGTGCTGGGATTAAAGATGTGCCCCAACACACCTCGCTTATAGTTTATACCCCAGAGGGGTGGGGTGGGGGGTGTAAAAGAAGAAAAACCTTAACTTGAGAAATTAAAACTTCCTTGTGAAGAAGCTCTTCTTTAAATGTTTTGCTTTGAAATCAGTGGTTTTAAAGAGTATACAGCGATCTTAATATTTCAGTACTATAGCAATAAGCTGTCACAAATATTGGTGTGAACAAATCTTTTTTATCTATGGGGAAAACAGGTTAATATTATGCTTCAAATTGTACATTCACTAAGCAGGTGTGCCTTAGGGTGTACAATGCGCAGTTTACAGTTTGCAAAGCCACCAGTTCTCCAGGACCTACTTCACCTTCTTGGAAGTACTTTTGGTATCCATCCAACACCAGCCTTCTGTGAAGCGCCTAGGCTTTGGATCTTGCTCATTGTCAATTAAGACTGCTTAACCTCAGGTTCCCATTACTTGTATTTCAACCTCAATTTCACTTTTAAGACACATACACACACACCAAAAAAAAAAAAAAAAAAAAAAAAAAACTGGCCCGCTGTTCAAAGGAAGGTTTGCCAGACTAGAAGAAACTTTTGTTTTTGCCAGTGGCTTCGTCAACCAGCTGTCTTTCGGATCCTACATTAAGGGTTGCTGTTAAGCTGGATTCCTTTCTCCCCAAATCGTACAAGCGGCGGGTAAAACGAAGGTCAGGAAAAACAAAGCCAGAACTCCAGTAAGCAGGAAAGCAAGTACAGGCGCCCGAACGGTCGGCGGTTGCGTTGTTGATCACACGGTCTCCTGAGGTCACTGGAGGTCACAGATAGGCAAATCACTACTGCGGACCCCTAGAAAACTTCCTCCTTTGGCCAATTTACTCTCTAGAAAGCCCTAACGGCCGCGACCCAGAGCCACTCGCTGGACAGCACACCGGAGAGCGGCCACGGGCTCCGGGCCCCGCCCACTTAGAGGCGGGGCTTCGGGACTCGCCCCTCCCCTCCCGGAATCAGCGCGGGTCCCCTGAGAGGCAAACCAGAGCGGAAGCCCCTCGGTCGGTGCTCCGGAAACAGTAGCCATTACTTCCGTGAGGGACTTTTGTGCCTGGGGTGTGTGCTACGGGGTGCATTTTGTGTTTGAAATAGGGGGTACGCCATGTCCCGTGGGTCCAGCGCCGGTTTTGACCGCCACATTACTATTTTCTCTCCCGAGGGCCGACTCTACCAAGTAGGTGAGTGAACCGGGGCCGCCGGTGGGACACCCGAATTGCTCTGTCATGCTTCGGCCTGGAGCGAGCAGACGCGGCCCAAGCAGAGTCTGGGGCTAGAGGCAGGGCCCGGACCAGGAAAGGAGAAGGATCGAGGTCGGGTTCCATCTCGTATTCCCATCCCCGTCTGCAAGCGGACTTTTAGGCCGAAACCGAAGGGCCTCACTGTCCAGACACAAAGAGTTAGGTCGTGCCCTGCAGTGCCTGCCTCCGGCTTCCGGAGTCCCCTTCGCTCAGCGGCTCCCAGCCTTCCTAACGCTGCGACCCTTTAACACAGTTCCTCATGTTGTGGTGATCCGCAACCATAAAATTAGTTTTGTTGCTGCTTCAGAACTGTAACTTTGCTACGTTTATGAAACGTAATGTAAATATGTCTGTGTTCTCGATGGTTTTAGGCGACCCCTGTGAAATAGGTCGTTGGACCCCAAAGGAATCGTGACCCTCATGTTGAGAACCGCTGCCTTAGCTCCATCCTACCTGGAGCCCGAGTCTTCGCTGAGAGCGATTGGTTCCTTACCCAGCCATCTAAAATGCAACCCCTTCTCCCCTTTTGGCTTTCTTTGTGGTCAGTTCTATACAAGCATGCAAAGCCTTACCCGACAGACACTACTGCTTCTGAAAAAGGGATAAATGTCACTCGCCCCTAATGAAGCTCACAGCTTAAAGATGTGGAGCCGAACGGATAAAGAGAGAGGAGTGCAATCTTTGCAGAGTTCAAAACTGCGCGCTAATAATAATTTTACCCGTCTCTAGGAACGCCCTGTACTTTTGAAGCTCGATCTAGTGAAGGCACAGTGTTAATCTTTACTGAAAGAACAGCTTTAATAGAAACCTGAACTGTCGGTTACTGTGTGTAACAGTAGATTTTGGTAAATTGAGATCGTGGCAGGGTTTAGGTAAGGATTATAGGACAGACTTATAAACTCTTGCCACAGAAAATTTAGTGTCAGTAGGGCCTGATGCACATCTGGTCCATGATAGTTTTATTCTGGAGTAAGTCATTTATCTCAGTGTCTTGGCAAGGAGAATGTACTACCTTGGTTGACAAGCCTAGAGTTGGCCTGTACATGGAATTCTACACCTACACATCGAGAAGTCAGGTTAAAGAAGGTGGCCTGCTGTACAGTGTAGCTACATCCATTGTATGTGGTGTGGCAAAGGCCATCAGCGTTTAAGTAATTCTGTAACCCACTTAATCCACCTCATTTGAAGGTTGTGATACGTAGTGGTGTCCCGATCAGGGACTTTTTTTTTTTTTTTGGTTTTTCGAGACAGAGTTTCTCTGTGGCTTTGGAGCCTGTCCTGGAACTAGCTCTGTAGACCAGGCTGGTCTCGAACTCACAGAGATCCACCTGCCTCTGCCTCCCGAGTGCTGGGATCAGGGACTTTTTTTAATGTTTTATTTCTGAGTTTCAGAGAATTTTTTGTGTATTAGATTATTGTTGTTTGAAGTGTTGTTTTTGTTTTTAAGTTAACAGAAAAAGCCACACTTGAACTTGTATCTTGTTTCTGTAAACTGCTTTGTAGAAACTGGCCATCAAGCAGTCTTCAGTGCTTCCTGAGTTTGGTGGATAGAAAGGCAGCGTTTCGTGACATTTTAGTAGGACTCATGAGAGAAGATGGAGCTGAGAGCAAGTTTAATAGGAGACAGTGGTTTTAATCGGTGGCTCGCTGGATAACGTTCCCTTTGTTATTCAGGACGTCAGTTAGGCCTTGTGGAGAAAAAGAAAGTGAAAGAGTAGTCTGAGCAAGCAATGCAGAGTGCAGGCCTCGCAGCTGAGCCTGGGTTACAGTATTGCCTGTGCTCCATGCTAGCTAGCCTGGGCAACTATATAATCTTTGCTCAATTTGTGTTTGCAAAATTGGCCTAATAGTTCCTCCTCTTGTGGTTGTTGTGAGGATTAAATAAGGCAATCCTTATAGATCACTTAGTGTGAGCATTTGGTATGACAGAATGCCTATTCTTTGGCTTTAAAAAGAAAAAGTCTGTTAAATTGGGATCTCTATAGATAAGTAGTCCCTTTCTTTAGGTCCAGCCTTGCTTAGTTTGCTGGTGAAATATGTGTGACCATCCACAGTACTGTAAGTGCTGTGTATCAGGTTCAACTACGGACTCCCTCAAAGACACAACATCTAAGAGCTATAAAAATACAAACTGTTAACCTAGACAGCTGAAGAATAATATAACCATTTGGAGTGATGGTAAGGGAAGTAAGGATTGATAGAATGTTCCTCATTTGCCAAAGTTTAAGACTCGAAAGTCCCATAAGGGATTCGGAGTAGTGTTTGCCTAGCATGCCTGAGCATCTGTATTTATTCCCAACACCAAAATAAATACATAGCAGTAATGAAGGTATACATTTAAATTACAGTTCTAAGTATGAATAAAAACAGGATCTGTAATTTTAACAGTAGCAGAAGAAAGAATTTTAAAAAAATAACACCTTGGTAACTATTGAATCTTTTTCTTTAGATCTTAAAATAATTTTTAAAAGTACATTTTATGTATTTTGTATGTGCAGAGGTCAGAGGACAACCTAGGAGTCAGTTCTCTCCTCCTACCGTGTAGATCCTGGGAATCAAATCAGGGTGTCCTGCTACTAGCAGGTGTCTTTACCTCCTGAACAAGCTGTCTGTCTGGCCCTGAAATATTTTCCCCTAAATATTTATTTTGCAAATAGTGTGTGTTGTGTGTGCGCATGCGTGTACTTGTGCGCCTGCCGAACATGGGTGCTAGGAACCAAATGTCCTCTGCAAGACCAATACACTCTTAACTCTTGAAACATCTCTCTAGCCTCTGAAAATTTTTTTAACATGTGTGCAGATTGTGTTTGTGTGCAAACGTGTTAGGAATTGTAAAACATAGATTTAAAGTTTGATTTTTTTTTAATGATGTTGCCTTAATTGTCTCTTTGAGTGTTCATGTGCACATCAGAGGGCGAGTTGTGGGAGTTGGTTCTCTCCACCTGTGGGTCTCAGGTTGTCCTTTGTGGTTGTGTATCCCACAACTCCCTGAGCCATCTCTCTGGCCCTGAAGTGTTTTCTCTTAATGTGTTAATTGCATTTGTTAAGAATTATAGAGCTCCTTGCTTTAAAATTTCACTTAAGGTTTGGGATGTAACTCAGTGGTTATCGCACCTGAGAAAAACATGGAGTCGGGTAAGAGAGAGGAGAGTGTTCAGTGTGTGTGTGTGTGTGTGTGTGTGTGTGTGTGTACATGTTTACACCAAAAAAGCTATAGGCTCACATTGTTATATTTTCAAATCTCATATTCTCCTATGCCAGTACAAAGCACCCACTCTTGAGGATCACCGCTTTTATAGATGACCCATGCTTCCTGATTGTGTAGCCTTAAAACTTTGGGAAACAGCAGAATGTCTCTTCTTTTTTGTTGTTTTTAGAGGTTTATTTTATTTCTAATTGTGTGTGTGTCTGTGTCTTTGCTGCGCGTGCATGGATGCTGGGAACTGAGCCTGGGTCCTCTGGAAGAGTAATAACATATTAACTGCTGAGCCATCGCTCCAGTTTCTCATCTTTTTTTTATAATCAAACTTTACAGGCTGTTTCGATCTTTCATCTTAATTTTCCAACTCTTGTTTATCTAGGAAGAAGAAATTAAATTTATATTCCCAAATTCAGTATAGCGTTTAAAACAAAAGTGTGGGTGGAAAGAGTCTTACATTGTGTTGCTAATTATTAGCACCTCAGAATCACTTGTATATGCTTTGTGAGGCCCAGTGTGTGTCCAAAAGGGGATGTGCTTCTCTGCTGTATGCTGGCCTACGCTGAGCCATTCATTACCTGATATGCTTCTTATCCTGGATTTCTGATATAATAGACATAGTACCTTCTATAGTTGGCCTGTTCTCCTCTAATGTTACATAAATGAAAAGTTGACGGAGTGGTAGAAATTGTAGGAAATAAGCAAATTGTAAGAGGTTAATATGGGAAAAGTCCTTATATTTAGAACAGTTGTTTGCTAATCCTGTTATTTGTAAGGAAGGAATTTATATCTTTTATTTTTAAGATTTGTTTGTCTGGCAGTGGTGGTGCATGCCCTTAATCCCAGCACTTGGGAGGCAAAAGCAGGAAGATCTCTGAGTTCAAGGTCTACAGAGCAAGTTCCAAAACATCCAGGACTACACAGAGAAACCCTATCTCAAAAAAAAAAAAAGCCCCACCAATTTTTTTAAAAAATTATGTATATTAGTGTTTGCATACATGTATGCGTATGCGACATATACTTTGGGGTACTTGCAGATCCCAGATGAAGGCAGGAATCCCTTGGGACTGGAGTTCAGGGAGTTGTGGCTGCATTATTGGTTCTGGGAACCAAGACCAGGTCCTCTGCAATAGCAACAATTGCTTATAACCACTGAACCATCTTTCCATCCCAACAATTTGCATCTTAATAACTTTTTTTATATTGAACACAGAACTACTGTGTTTGGCAGTTTGTGTGTGTGTGTGTAGTGGGGAGGAGACAGGGCTGTGTGTGCACACGGCGAAGTGCGTATGCTAGGTGCACACTCCAAGTCAGAAGACATCAGAGACCTTGCTCTTCCAGCCTACCTAGTCCTTTGAACAGCGAACAGGGACTCTCACTGAACCTAGAAACCTAGAAGGAGGCTGGCTACCAGCAATCTCCAGTGAGCCTCCCGTCATCCACCACTTACACATACATGCTCAGGGTTTATAGGCATGTGACCGTGCCTGGCTTCCTATGTGAGTGCTGGATGTTTGAATTCAGTTCTCATGCTTACACAGCAAACACTCCTTCCCGCTGAGTCATCTTCCTTGCCCAGGTTTGATTTGGTTTTTCAGTTTGGAGAGGAGTGGTGTGGGGGTCAGAGAACAACTTGCAGAAGTTACTCCTTCCTACCTTACAGAATCTGGGGCTCAAACTCAGGTTATCAGGCTTAGTCCAAAGTATTTCACTTGCTGAACCATCTTGAGGGTCTTGGTGGGTTTTTTTGTTTTTGTTTTGAGACAGGGTTTTGCTGTGTATCTGAGCATGGCTTTGAATTTGAGACAGTTCTTTTGCCTTAGGCTCCCCAGGGCTGAGATTATAGGCATGCACCACCAAACATGGCCAAAGACTATTTTTTAATGTGTAAAAAATGACGGGCTGGGGTTCAAAAAAAAAAAAAGTAGGGTCAGATGTGTTTTTGCATATGATTTCAGGACTAGCCAGGGCTATATAGATTCTGCCTCCAAAATAAAATACAGACCAAAATAAATAGCCAAGCATGATAGGTGTTTTGTGTTTGTAATCTTGTAGTTCCAGCTGTGGTGTGGCAGAGACGGGCAGATGATCTCTGAGACTTGCTGGCTAGCCATCCATACTTTGCAAGCTCCAGACCAGGGAGAAACCCTATCTCAAAAAACAAGGTGGACATCCCTGAGGAATGAAGGACACCTAAGGTTGTCCTCTGGCCATCACACATGTGTGCAGGAGTCCTGCACACAGACACAAAGGATTGAATAATTTGAGTATGGGTATGTGCGTGAGTGTGCCCATGGAGTACAGAACAGGGCATCAGATCTTCTGTAGCTGGAATTAAAGGAAGCTGTGAGCAACCTGGTAGGGGTGCTGGGAACCGAACTCAGGTCCTCTCTAACACGTCCAGTCTGCACTAACGTCCACTTAATAGATTTTTCTGGATGATTGTTTCATTGTTTGAAATAGTCTTGTTATTGACCAATATGTCCTTGGGCCTTTTTCAACTTTAGTACCAGAATTCTAGGCCAAGGCTACCACCACCAACTTCTTTTGGTAAATTTTTATATTTCTGATACTGTGGTTTTCCTTTTTAAATTTTTTATTACTTTGTGTGTGGGTGCATGTGCCACAGTGCTCTCAGTGGTGTTCAAGTACAGCTTTTGAGGAGCTGGTTCTTTCCTTCTGCATTATTATGTCAGTTCTGTGCGCTGACCTCGAGTCAGTAGTCCCCCTAGTTAGGTTCCTGCTGCTGATAGAACAGCTTGGAAAGGAGCAAGTCCATGCTGCTCACACCTCTCAGTCAGTCATCCCTGAAGAAGGAACCTGGAGGCAGGGACTGAAACAGAAGCCATGGAGGAGCACGGGATACTTGTGTTTCTTATCCTGTTCATTTATGGATGCTCTGTCTGGTCCTCAGAGCCAGTGTCCAGAGTAACACTTAAAGAAGATTTTGACATTGTCTACTATGTAGCAAAATTTAAGCTACAGCTGAGATTAAAAATAATTTTTAAATTATCTTCTAAGCCAAGTGATGGCACACACCATCAATCCCAGCACTCTGGAGGCAGAGACAGGCAGATCTCTGTGAGTTTGATGTCATCCTGATCTACAGAGTGAATTCCAGGACAGACAGGACTACACAGAGAAAACCTGTCTCAAAAAAGAAAAAAAATCTATCTTCCATATTTTCTGTATTATCATAGGAAATGATAGTCTTATTTCTAACCTTATCCCCCGAAAGACCATCCTTGTCAAGTAAACTATGTGATACCCGTGTGTGTGGTTTCCATCTTGAGGCCTGTTTTTAAAAACAATGCATTGGCAGTGGCTAGAAGTACACAATCTGAAGTTGCAATAAACCAAAGAACCCTGTAGACTGTTATAAAAATTACAACATTTTCTTTCCATTTTTGAGACAGGATATCATTTATGTAGCCCTGGCTGGCCGGGTCTATGCTGGGATCAAACTTCAACTGATAGACAGAGTATCAACATGAAATAGAATAGCAATTAAAACTGTATGTGGTTTTAGTTATTGACCAAAAATTAACAGAAGTATTAAATCTTTAGAGCAGCTAATGTTGACCTAGGCATACCAGGCTTGGTCTAATTAATGCCCATAAAACATTTTGAAGTGCTGAGATATGTTAAGATCTGCTGTGGTAAAGTTAGAGTAAGACTGTCCGAATTTGGTGCTTGATCCCAATGAAAATTCCATAAAATAAAGTTGGAAGAAATGGAACTGGTTTGACTGATTAATTGGCGTTTTTATTGTTTTGGCTTTACTTTCCATGGTTGGTATTCCATGCTCATATAGTGTAACCTCATTCTTTTAATGATAATTTGTTAATTAAGAATCGATTATAAATTTTATCCCACCTTAGCCAGACATGGTGGCACATGCTTTTAACCCCAGCACTCAGGAGGTCCAGGCCAGCCAGAGCTGCATAATGAGATCCTGTCTCAAAAATGGAAAGAAAATTTGTTGTTATTATTATTATTATTGTTGTTGTTGTTTTTCAAGACAGGGTTTCTCTGGTAGGCCTGTCTGTCCTGGAACTTACTCTGTAGATCAGGCTGGCCTTGAACTCACAGAATTCTGTCTGCCTCTAAGGTGTGTGCCACCATGCCCAACTCTACTTTTTTTTTTTTTTTAAAGACAGAGTCTCTAGTATCTCAGGCTGGCCTCAAACTCCCCCTTACCTTGAATTTCTGATCTTCTGTTTTCACCAGATGCTGGCGTTTTAGTCCCCACAGTCAGACTGACCCAGTACTTGTGTACACTGAGCCACATCCCAGCCCCTAAAATAACTAAACCTGTTTTGTATTTGCAGAATATGCTTTTAAGGCTATTAACCAGGGTGGACTCACATCTGTGGCTGTCAGAGGAAAAGACTGTGCAGTAATTGTCACACAGAAGAAAGTACCCGTAAGTAGTTAGCCCAGGCAGTTGATTGCTACGTGTTAACATCTAAGAATTCTTTGTGATTTTGAACAACATTCCATTACTACCTATTCACATTAGCAGTGTTCCTGGTCATTCAAGAACCATTGAGCAGCTGAAGATGGGTCGGCTGAGTAGATAGAAGTATAAACTCTGTGGTGTAATTATAATAAATGCAATGAGATATCAAAGTCCTTTGTTTTCTGGACTTTTAACCCACAGAAAACATCTAGCAGAAGCATCTCTACCCTGTTTTTCAAGATTGGTTTTAACTGTAAAATGAACAGAATATACGTCTCATAACTTGTACTTGACAGTTTATTATTGCAATTCTATACTGTTAGTTTTTCATAACCGCACAGAAGCCTGTGGACCTTAAATCGAAATGTTTGTGATTTATTTTGTTCTTTAGGACAAATTACTGGATTCCAGCACAGTGACCCACTTGTTCAAGATAACCGAGAACATCGGCTGTGTGATGACTGGGATGACAGGTAACTGACCAGCTGCCTTCTTGGGAATACAGGCCTGATGTTATTCCATCATAATTACATTTGTGTTTGTTTGTTTTGGCATTTATTTATTGATTGTGTGTGGGGTGCACATGCGGTGGCGTGTGTGAGGTCAGAGGGTGCCCTGTGAAAGTCGGCCTTGTCTGCCATGTGGGTTCTGAGGATGGAACTCAAGTCATCAACTCTATAGCAAACGCCCTTCCCTGCTGAGCCATCTTGCAGCCCTGTCTTTTGTGTTTTAAAGATCCTTTAGTGTCTGAGTTGTAGTGTTGCTAGTAGACACTGTCTTCCACGGTGAGTATTAACTTGTGTTTCCACAAGTGTGCTTACTTGTGCGGATGTCTGTGGAGGCCAGAGGTGTCTTCCCACCACTCTCCACCTCAGTATTCAAGACAAGATCTCTCCCCAAATCTGGATCTGTCTGTTTCAACTAGACTGTGTGGCTAGCATGCCCCTCCCCCAGCCCCAGGGTTACAGGTGGGTACTCGGGACCCAAACGTTGGTCCTTGTGCTTGTACAGAACTGGACCCACTGAGCTGAGGCCCCAGAGTCCAGTATCAATATTTTAAGGCTATAATGAATTTATTGGTTGCTTGTTCAGTTAGTTTAGTTGACTCATTATGGTTATTTAGTTGACCGAGTGGCTTTTTGATTAGAGGGGCTTGTTTGTTTATCTGTCTGAGATAGAGTCTGGAACTCACCAGTGGTTCTCATCCTGCCTAATGCTGTGACCCTTTAATACAGTTCCTTTTGCTGTGGTGACCCCAACCCATAAAATTATTTTCATTGCTATTTCTTAATTGTTATTTTGCTACTATTATGAATTGTAATGCAAATACCTGTTTTCTGATGGTCTTAGGCAACCCCTGTGAAAGGGTTGCTCTACAGCCCTCCCAGAGGGCTTGATACCCACAGGTTGAACCACTTGAGTAGACCAAGCTGCTCCTGCCTGCTGAATGCTGGGATTAAAACCTGTGCCACTATGCCTGGCTGGCTGGTTGGGTTTTTGAGACAGTGTCTTGCAGTATAGCCCAGTCTACTTCATATTCAATAATTATGCCCAGCCTACTAAGTGCTGCTAATACAGGAGTGGCTTGTGAGCTATTTTGAAATCTTAAGTATAATGGGATTAGGTCTTTATGCTGCTGATAGGTAAGCTGGACCCATCTTAGATACTGTATTTCAGATGTGGTTAGTAATTTTTTTTTTTCAAGACAGGGTTTCTCTGTGGTTTTGGAGCCTGTCCTGGAACTAGCTCTTGTAGACCAGGCTGGTCTCGAACTCACAGAGATCCGCCTGCCTCTGCCTCCCAAGTGCTGGGATTAAAGGCTTGTGCCACCACCACCTGGCCTAAAATAAATCTTTTAAAAATAGTATTTCCATTGAAACCTTTTTAAAAAGCCTATTTTTTAGAGTAACTAGACTTTTATTATTACCTAAGTATTTGTACACATAAGCCATGGAGTGTGTGCAGAGGACAGAGGACAACTGTGGTAGTTGGCTCTCTTCTTCCACACTGAGTCCCAGGGATCAGACTCAGAGTCATCAGGCTTGGTGGCAAGCCCTTTCTCTGCAGCTTTGGAGCCTGTCCTGGAACTAGCTCTTGTAGATCAGGCTGGCCTCAAACTCACAGAGATCCATCTGCTCTGCCTCCCGAGTGCTGGGATTAAAGGCGTGCGCCACTGCCGCCCGGCTAATTTATTACATTTTTGTAGACGCTGTTTTGTCTGCTGGTGAAAGACTTGGTGTAAAAGAGCAATATGGTATATAAGTTTAGCTCCATGTTTTAATCTCCTTTCTTACATGCCAAGTTACTCGATGTTCATTATCACAGGAAAAAGCCACTGTGGACCCTTTGTTCTTCTATAATTGCATTTGAAATAAACATACAGATATTTATAGTGAAGAAATAGGCTTTCACGTTCATTCTGTGCTTCTGAAGTGGTAAATCTTGGGGTTTTGTTTATCCATGAAGCTGACAGCAGATCCCAGGTACAGAGGGCACGCTATGAGGCAGCTAACTGGAAATACAAGTATGGCTATGAGATTCCTGTGGACATGCTGTGTAAAAGAATCGCGGATATTTCTCAGGTCTACACACAGAATGCGGAGATGAGGCCGCTCGGTTGTTGTAAGTATGCTCAGAAGTCTTCTGAAGAGTTGAGATGTAATTGTCTTTAAAGCGTGTAGACGGAGACTGAGACCACACTTGGGTTCTGAACGTGTAGTTTGAAACTAAAGCTTTGAGTTCTGTTTAGAATATGTGACGTGGAACAGCCAAGTCCCCATTTTACTAGGCTTTTGTAATGGGGGTTCTTCTGTGATTCCAGGTTATGAATTCTGTGAAAATTTTGAAGGCATCTTAACAGTGTCGATGCTGCTTTTGGTCATGGGATAAAGAATTGGGATAACACATAGCCTTACAGCTTATGTTTGTGTATCTAATTTAAATTTTTTGTTTGGTTGGCTTTTTGAGGTAGGGTTTCTCTGTAACAGAGCCCTGACTGTCCTGGAACTCACTCTGTGGACCAGGCTGGCCTCAATCTCACACAGATCTGCCTGTCTGCCTCCCAAGTGCTGGGATTAAAGGCACGTTCATTGAGGAAAAGTAACATTTATTGATCTTTAAATTTAATGGTTTTTAAACTCACCTGACAATCTCAATGCATATTTGGTTTTTGTTTGTTTGTTTGTTTTTGTTTTTCAAGGCAAGGTTTCTCTATGTGGCTCAGGCTGGCCTCAAACCCGAATCCACTTGCCTCTGCCTCCAGAGTGCTGGGATTAAAGGCATGCACCACTACTGCCTGGCGTCATATTTGTTTCTTGGCATCATTCATTAATGAAAATTTAATGTTCCAGTCCCCTGACCTTCATGTGTGTGTGGTACTGGGCTTCAGACCAGGGCTGCGTTTGCTGGGCAAGTGCTCTACCACAGAACTATAGACCTAGCTCTGAGAATTAAGTGTAATGTTTCTTTTTAGCAAATGATTCTGTTGACCTTTTTAACATTATTTCTTCTTTAATTTCTTATTTTCTTCATGTGTGGTGTTTTGCCTGCATGTATTTCTGTGCACCCTGTGATGGGCTGTGGAGGCTAGAAGAGAGGGTGTCAGATCCCTGGAACTAGAGTTAAAATGGCTGTAGGCTGCCACGGGGTTGCTGGGAATTGAACCCTGATTCTCTGGAAGAGCACCCAGTGTTCCTTTAACTGCTGAGCTGTCTCTCCAGTTCCTAATTTCATCCCTGTCCCTCCTTTAACTCTTGAGTTTGAGTAGCTCAAGCATGCATCAAATTTGTGATCCCCAACTCAGCCTCTTAAGTGTTAGCATACAGGTATGGTGGCTCCTAGTGCTCTCCCTACTCAGTTTCTTTTGTTCATGCTCCTCTGTTGATCCCTTAAATGTTGTTGCTTCTCAGTCTTTATTCTCGGGCCTTCTCCTTTGGTCTCTGGTTAATGTCACCCTTGAGTGGCTTCACTTACTTTCTTCTTTCCTCTATGCCAGTCGCTCACCTGGTTTCTTACCCCACCCTCCCATCTCTCAGGCCCTGTGACACCGGGTCCCTACTGCTTACATGCATCCTCAGCTTCCCCTCGTAGTCTTACCTTCCTGGTCGTCTGGTTTTGCCTCAGAGTCTCATTCCCTCCTCTCCTGTCATTCTCTCACTGTCATATTGCCATTATTTTTCAGCTAATTTATTTCTTCTGTCCCTTTCTTTTTTAATCTGTCCTCTGTATCCATGAATTATTCTAAAAATGAATTTTGATTATTACAGCAAAGAAAGGGATCTGAGGAGACTGGTGATGACATGGGCTCTGGTCTTTTTACTAAGCTTCTTAACATGGCCAATAAAACATTGAGCCTGTTTAAAACAGCAACAGACTGATAGATTGGTCCTTTTCCAAAACAGCAGCTTACCTGTTACCTGATCTGACAGTGGTTGTAAAGTTAGATTTTAATGGTTTGAGAAAATACATGAGCCTAAAATTAGTGTCCAAATAATGATTAACTATAACTGTGTGGTGATACCAAGAAAGGAAATGTCTTTGTAGGACAGTGTAACCTGTTTCTTTGGAACCTTCTTTTCAGGTATGATTTTAATTGGTATCGATGAAGAACAAGGCCCTCAGGTGTACAAGTGTGACCCGGCAGGCTACTACTGCGGCTTTAAAGCCACCGCAGCCGGCGTCAAACAGACAGAGTCCACCAGCTTCCTCGAAAAAAAAGTGAAGAAGAAATTTGATTGGACATTTGAACAAACAGTGGAAGTAAGTTAGCCAAAAGGAGTTGAATTTTTTTTTACTGCTATAGAAGAGTAAGCATTGTTGTGTTATTGATAGTCTATAAAAGCTATTTCTTAGTTGGGTGGTGCTGGTGCATGCCTTTAATTCCAGCACTTTGGAGACAGAGGCAGGAGAATCTCTGTGAGTTCAAGCCAGCTTTGACTGCAAAGAGAGTTCTAGGACAGCCAGAGCCATTACACAGAGAAACCGTGTCTTGAAAAAAACAAAAGAGAAAGGGGGGGCTATTAATGATGTCACAAGATCCAAATTTGTTAGCTTAATGGTACAATTCATATCATCTGGCTGACATTGGGGGAAAAGGGGATGCTTTTATTCATTTCCTATCTTAGTTTGTAATGGAATTTAAACAATATCCAACAAACACATAATAAAATAAGAATCAAGACTCAAAGACTGGCGGCTTAATATGATTAACAGACTCAAATTGAGTTTAAATTTTCTGGATTAAAAAACTAAAAAGACTTAAGATTTGCTTTGTTAATATTTTTGTGTGTATACATGCATGTGTGTGTGTGTTTGAGTGTGCCACGACACTCATGGAAGCCAGGACCAACTTGCAGGGTCAGTTCTTTTCTGCCATAAGGGTTCGAGATTGAACTCAAGTTGTTAAATTTGGCAGCTGGCACCCTTACTCACGGAGCTATCTTACTGGTCCAGTAGTAATAATTATTTTTAGGGTCCTAAATAAAAGCAGCTACAAACCAAGTTCTTGGAGAGCAGATTGTTCTCTAGTAAAGGAATATGTGCTCAGAGGGCTGGGAAGAGAGCTCAGTCAGAAAAGTGCTCAGCATGTAAACTGGGGATCTTGTCTCACCCTGATTCTGCTTGTGCCTGTAGACGTGAGGGCCCACGTGGTCAGTTGAGACCCTGTCTCCAGTGTTATCCTCTGACTCTACACACTCTACACTTTTTCAACTTTTATAACATGGATGTGTTTTTGTACACCAGTAGTCCCAATTTGGGGGAGGCAGAAGCAAGAGGATCGTGATAAGTTTGAGGCCAGCCTGGTCTACATGAGTTCCAGACTAACTAGTCAGGGCTCCAAACAAAGACCTGTTCTCAAAACAGACAAATTTTTTTTTGTTTTTTGGGTTTTTTTTTTTTTTTTTT
>NC_022009.1:58088577-58091301 GCF_000317375.1 Microtus ochrogaster | reverse complement strand
CTTGTAGACCAGGCTGGTCTCGAACTCACAGAGATCCTCCTGCCTCTGCCTCCCGAGTGCTGGGATTAAAGGCGTGCGCCACCACCGCCCGGCCAGACAAATTTTTAATTGTTTAACAATTTATCTTATATTGAAAGAAAGCATAAGATAAGTTAGTTCTGATCTAGAAAATAGAATGGTATGCCTTCTTTAAATGTTTCTTAAAGTATAATTTATAGTAATGTTAATCACATCAGATAGAAAACTGCTTAAAACATTCTTTAATTACCACCTCCAAACCACAAGCATTTAAAAGATCAGTCATCAGTCTGAATGGTTGAGTTGTTCTTTAGTCTCTTTCACACCACGTACTAAACATAAAGCCTTGATTATAGTGGTCATCAAACAAATGTTTATTATTTGTTTGTTTGTTTTTTGAAGCAGGGTTTTTCTGTGTAGTTCTGGCTGTCCTGGAACTCACTCTGTAGACCAGGCTGGCCTCAAACTCAGATCTACCTGCCTCTGCCTCCTGAGTGCTGGAATTCCAAGCGTGCACTACCACGCTGGACTATAAATAAATTGTTATATATTCCATCTATTTTGTTTGATAAACTTTTTAAATTTGGGGCCATTTAATAGAAACAGGTTTATGCCAGCAGTTGGTTAATAATGTACCTGTAGGACTGTCACTGAATCACAGGAGACAGTGTCTTGTGATCGTCGGGGACCGTGATAGCTGGAATGTCTTATATTTTATTGTTGGCACTCTTTTCAGACTGCAATCACATGCCTGTCTACTGTTCTGTCGATTGACTTCAAGCCTTCAGAAATAGAAGTCGGAGTAGTTACAGTCGAAAATCCTAAATTCAGGTGAGTTACGTTTTCAGTCGGGTGTTAAATCTAGACTAAAAACTAGAGATGTTAGAGTTCCTTAGTGTGTGGTGGTGTGACGAAATGCCATCTTTTTTTGCTTCCAGGATCTAAGGACTCTGTTTTAAATTTCTTTGAAGTGGTGATACATACTTGTGATCCTGGCACTGGGGAGGCTGAAATGGGGGGGTCACAAATTCAAGGGCCATCCTGGCTCCTATACCAAAAAACCTTATCTCAAACAAATGGTTGAAGAGAAGTGCTTAGCTAGCTTGCTCAAAAGTCATGGGTTCCATCCCTAGCACTGTGGAAACAGAACAACTTTGAGTCTCTTAAAACAGAAGCAGCTCTTCTCCCTCTTCTAACACCAGAGGTGACACACACACAAAATAACCTTTATACCAAATAAAATGAGGAAATTCGGCTTGGCCAGGTGCTGGCCTGGCGGGCACGCTGCCCTGGATTTAATCCCTGACACCACAACACATAAGTAGACAAACAGGTCCACAGTAGAAACTTTCAGGTGGAAATTTGATTATTTGCTGGGTAAGGGAGCTTTGAAGAGCAATGTGAAATACTGATCCACAGTTGAGTCGCTGGTGCTGGTCTCGAGTGTTCTTGCTTACCAAGTGTCTTAACTCTCACGCATCAACTTGAGTGATCCAAGTGTGTCGGTCAGCTCATCCTCCCAGCAACCTGTAGGGGTTTGTATGCCATGGACTAGGATGCTGTTGTTGTTAGTGAAAAACATAATTAAATCCACATATGCAAAGAGCTGTTCAGCGTTTTACCTGTTCAGTGTGTCTCCTCTTAGACTACATCTGTGTTATTGTTGGAGAATTAGTAAACTGTTTCAAACCTTGAAGAGTTTTTTAGTGGTGTGTGTGTGTGTTTTTATTTTGTGACATTGTCTTGGGATGTAGGCCAAACTGAATTTAAACTTTGGATCATTCTCTCTCAGCCTCCCGAGTACTTGGATTGCAGGTTGTAGCACAAATTCTAATTGTTCTTAATAAAAGCCCAAACTCGGATACTAGGGGTTGAAACCTGAGAGATCAGAGAAGCAGAGCAGCCAGCCACTAGAGACATTTTACCTCTACCAGTGCTGGGGCGATCCTGTCCTCAGACTGCATCCTTAGACTGCATCTCTGACTAACTACTTCAGACTGTACTGCTCCTCAGACTGCAGCTGTCTCTACCAAACTTCAGACTGTACTGAGCTTCTGTCTTCTCCTTCCTTATATTTCTCTCTCCGCACGGCCATATCACTCCTGTCTCCACCTCCCTAGTGCTGGGATTAAAGGCATGGGGTCACCTTTGTGTGAGTTCTGTTTTTCTTTTAGACAGATTCAATCTTATATAGCCCAAGGTGGCCTTGAACTAACAGAGATCCCTCTGTCTCCTGAGTCCTGGGATTAAAGGACTCCCTGGCCTCTAGTGGCTTAGCTCTGAGCTCTGATCTTCAGTCAGGCTGTATTTGTTAAAACAAACAAGATACCACTATAGCAAGTTGCTCTCCCAAACAGACCTCCATAATATGTATCCCCCCACCCCTTCTGATTTGCTTTGCTTTCTTGGTTGGCTGCAAGTAAGTGATATAAACATGAAAGCCCTATAGAACTAAGAAAGTAACAGGTGCATCTAGTCTAATAATTTTTTTCTATAGGAAAATGTTCCCCTTTTTGTTGTTGTTTTGTTTCTTTTTGAGCCCATGTTGACCTCAGGACCAGGATTATAGACCACCACACCCATCTGCTTCCTTTTTCTAAGCACTGAAATTCCAACAGGCACTTTGCTTTCTGATCTGTTATGAAACCTTTTTTTTTTTTTTTTTTTTTTTTTTTTTTTTTTTTGGTTTTTCAAGACAGGGTTCCT
>NC_022009.1:58082550-58088477 GCF_000317375.1 Microtus ochrogaster | reverse complement strand
AGGCTGGTCTCGAACTCACAGAGATCCACCTGCCTCTGCCTCCTGAGTGCTGGGATTAAAGGCAAGCGCCACCACCGCCCGGCGAAACCTTTTTTTTAAACTGCATCTGAATGTTATTTGTATCTGTTATTTTAAAATTGAGCAAGAAACCAAATATCTGTGTAAGCAAACCAGTGTAGCTGGGCGTTACACAGGCAGAACCCCAGACTTTGGGCTACTGAGAGGATTATAGGTTGAAGGTCAGCCTGAGAAGGTAGTGAAGCTGTCTCAAAATAACAGTCTTTAGGAGGCTGAGAGCACAGCTAGGGAGAGCGAGTGTCAGCAGAAAGCCTGGTTCAGTGCCCGTACTGCGAAGAGGAAAAGCCTTGTGTGATTTCTGAATTCTGTGATAGAGAGTGGACCTGAGTCATAACAAAAACATTAGAAATAGCATAAGATTTTACAACTTTATAAGCTACTTCTTTTCCAAGGTGTAAAAAAAAAATGGCCGTTTTGACAGATTTACCTTTTTAGAAGTTTAGTAATGAAGTAGGGGCATGGTCACACATACCTATAATTCCAGATCTTGGGAATTATAGACAGAGACAGGAGTATCCGAAGTTTAAGGTCATCATTGGCTACATAGTAAGATCCGGGCCAGCCTGGGCTACCTTAATTATGAGACCTTGTCTCAAAACAAAGCATCAAATAGAATCCCAGCAGTGACAAGTTATGTCAACAGTGTTGCCAAGCAACTGATTCCTTTAAGACAGATATTTAGAAAATACATCTTCCACATGAAGCACCTTCTGGTGAATAGATTTTAGATACTATCATAACTTTATATCTTGGATTTTTTTTTTTTTTTTTTTTTTTTTTTTTGCAGTGAAGAGACACCATGATCATGGCAACTCTTGTAAGAAAAACTAATTGAATGAGCTTGCTGATAGATAGTTCAGGGCTTCAGTCCATTATCATGAAGGCAGGGAGCATGTTGTGCAGGCAGGTGTGTTACTGGAGAGATAGCTGAACGTCCTACATCTTGCAGGCAATAGGAAGTCAACTAAGGCACTGGGCAGTACCCTGAGCATGGGAAATCTCAACCCCCATAGTGACATACTTCTTCCCTCTGACAGGGCCACACCCACTCCAACAAAACCACACCTCCTAATAGTGCCATTTCCATGAGATTATGGGTTCCGATCACATTCAAACTACCACACTTTTTTTCATGGATGGTTACTGAGTCCAAGCAGCTTTTGGGGACACACACACATGGATATGGGTATGTGCAGCATTCACATGTGTATGCAGAGGCCAAATGTTCGAAGGTATCCTCCACCTTTTACGCTGAAGGAGAATCTCACATGATTGCTGATTCAGCTGTCTAGCTAGCAGCGTCCTGCTGTGCTCTGGGATTCCAGAGGCTGCCACGCCTGCCTGTGCTGGTCAGAGCTCATGCAGGTACAGAGAGCACTTTGGTCCTTGTGCCATCCCTTCAGCCCATCATCCCCAGCAGTTTTAAAGAATTTACTTAAGTTTCTCGTCTCTCAGTTACTATGAATTTGAGTTATAGTAGTATAGCTATATCAAAGTATGGGTTTTGTTGTTATTGTTTTTGGTTTTTATTTTTTGTTTTCAAGACAGGATTTCTCTGTGTAACAGTCCTGGAACTAGCGCTGTAGGCCGGGCTGGCCTTGAACTCATAGAGATCCCTCTGCCTCAGCTTCCCCAGTGCTGGAATTAAAGGCATGCACCACCACTGTCCAGCCTGAGTTATACTATGTTTTTAAGGCATTGACACTCAAAACAAATTGAATGTAGTTCATATAATTTAGCTTCATATTAATTCACTTAAAATGTTTTCAACTCAGCTGTAATTAAATTCTGGATCTGATATCAAAGAACACTTCGCTACCTAGATGAAACTGATGTGTTGTCTGGGAGTTTCTGTAATGTAATCTGAGGAAAGAGTCATGAGCATGTAGACTTAAAAGATTGGTGGTAAATTGGTAGTTGCTGAAATCAGTTGATCTGTACATGGGAGTTTGCTGTACTGACTTGTATTAAAAACCATATTGAAATAGGCAGTTGTGATTTTTTTATCCTTTGCCTTCCAGGATTCTCTCAGAAGCAGAGATCGACGCTCACCTTGTTGCTCTAGCAGAGAGAGACTGAACGTTGTCATAACTTTACCAAATCCATGATGCCACTTGCCTGTGTGTTTGGTGACAGCAAACCAACATCACAGAGGCCCCTGGGTTGAAGATGGAGCCTCTCCCACTCCTCCTGCCACTGAGCTGGTTAGGACTGTATAAATAAAACTGTGCTTTTGGAATGCTCGTGTCCTGTCTTTCTTAACCCTAATGTCAGGTGTTACGCCTTAGTACACACAGATAAGTAAGTAAGTGTTCGCCACCCTTGGGTCATAGCTCTGGTCATTTTGTGTTTTCCACAGAGTGCTCCTTTTGTCGCCCCAGTCCACTGACTTGGCATAATAAATAGCAGACTTGGGAGCCGACTTTGGAATTGTCTGGGTTGTCGTATGAGACAGGCTTTATTTACACTCCGTTTTCCAGTGGGACGTGGCTGGGCTCAGGTTTCCTGGAAGACTTCACACTAAGAGATGCCCTGGCTGAGCTGCGTGATGTTAGTCTTCACTCTTATTGGGATTGGACCCAGCACGCTGTGTGTGCTCTGCTGTCTTTTCAGTACTTGAGTCCATGTTCAGTAAGTGTATATCTTTGTTTTGTGTGGAGATTCAGTTTTTTGTTTTTTTGAAACAAGTTACTGCTTTGCTCCTTCTGGCCTGGAGTTCACTGTATAGACCAGGCAAGCCTCGAACCTGCCTCTCTCTGCCTCCTGAGTGCTGGAGCTAAAAGTGTGTGCTACCACACCCTGCTGTAAGCCGCCTTCAGGAAACCGGACTAGAAAAGGAGGATATGTTTTCTGTTTCCTTAAGATTAAGTTCTCAAAGTGGGAAATACGGAACTGGTTTACAGTTTAGAGATAACACCATTAGTGGGCAAATACATATTCAAAATATTTTTAAGCTTGCTTTTTTGTGTGTTGTTTTTCAAGACAGGGCTTCTTGTAGCTTTTTGGGGCCTGTCCTGAAACTCACACTCTAAACCAAGCTGGCATCGAACTCAAAGATCCACCTGCCTCTGCCTCGGTCTCCCGAGTGCTGGGATTAAAGGCGTGTGCCACCACTGCCCAGCTGCTATTTTTACTTGCGCTTTTGTGTGTGTACCTATGTGACTGTATACATGTCATGTGTGCAGATACCCTCCAGGCTCTCCGATCCCCTGGAACTGGAACCTAGTCCTTTGCAAGAGCTGACCCATCTCTCCAGCCCCTTTTGGTATATGTTTGTTTTGCTTTTGAGGCAGGCTTTCTCTGTGTAGTCCTGGCTGTCCTGAACTCACTCTGTAGACCAGGCTGGCCTCAAACTCAGGCGTGCACCACTACATCCAGCTAAGTTTTTTTTTTTTTTTTATGTACAGGATAAAAATTTTAAATTCTTGCTGGGCGGTGGTTTAGTTTAATCCCAGCACTCGAGAGGCGGAGGCAGGCAGATCTCTTGAGTTTGAGGCCAGCCCAGTCTACAAGAGCTAGTTCCAGGACAGGCTCCAAAGCTACAGAGACACCCTGTCTCAAAAACAAAACAAAATTTTAAATTTAAGTAGTTCTTTGATGACCTAAATCATCAGTCATTTGGAAAATATTCAATACATTCTATGCCCTTGTGTGCACTGGGCAAGACTAGCTGTTGACCGGAGTAGTCAGAGTGTCTACTAGATGAATAAAATACCAGTTCCTGAAGTCAGAGTTCCTGTCCATAGCCACTGCCCTTATAGGAAGGCCATCTGAGCATCTTGCTACTAGAAGCAGGAAACTTCACCAACCACATCCTCTTCAAGGCTGAGTCAGGGGCTGTAGGCTTTCCTGCAGGGAAGCAGAGTTCCTTCGGTTGAGTGGCCACTGCTCTGGAACTACCCATCTGCATCTGCTGGGTTCTGGGTGGCTGCCACATTTGAAAGTGGGCCCTGGAAGGTCTGCTCCCCGAATAGACAGCATCCATAGAGCCTGGACTGACTGACTTCATCACTCTGGAATCAGATGAGAGACTAGCCAAGGAATTTTTTCTAAGAAGATTGTTTGGATATAGAGAACTAAAATCAATCTGATGGAAAAATCTAGCTGTATGAGAACTGCTGGATAGTTGAAAAAGTATTAAGAACAGGTTATGTTAAGGTTAAAAAAAATACCAATGGAAGGATACAAATTCTGAGAACAAGAATAAATTTTTAATGCATAATTTTATCAAAATGAGCAGCCAGAGGACTTCTCTTAGAGACATACACAACTCCACGGCTTTGACACAAAAAAGTTCAAGATAAGTCAGTATAAAGAGAGTTGGGGGGTTATTAAAGCCCAGAGAACAAGGCAGACATATGTGTGTGGGTAGCCTCTCAAGGGAGAGAGTTGCTTTGGAATCATTTTTCGAACATCTCAAGTCACGTGTATCAAGGTTGTCAAGAATCCACACTGTCATTTTCCTTCATTGTTTACAAAAGCTAACTGGGTTGTGAGGAGGCTGTCAAAATTCAAGGTCACCTGTCACGCTGGGCCGAGATGGCCATGAGTGGCTTTAGAATTCTGAGGGACTGTTCAGACTTGAGGTTACAGCTGCCAGGGGTGGCGCACACCTTTGATCCCAGCACTCTGAAGGCAGAGGCAGACAGATCTCCAAGTTCAAGGCCAGCCTGGTCTACAGATCAAGTTTCAGGACAGGCTAGGCTACACAGAGAAACCCTGTCTTGAAAAAAAACAAAAACAAAGCAGAAAACAAAAAAGTTCGACATTCTCAGCCCTGAGGGAAACAGAAATCAAACCTACACAAAGGCTACGTTAGGTCTCAAACCTGGGGTGCTGAGTCACCTGTTAAACACATCAAAGCGGACCAGGCTCTCCCAGCGTCCCTCAGTTCCTACCTATTACAGGAAATGGCTGGCATACCCTGCCCTACCCAAAAGGTCTCCAGCCCAGGAGCTGGGCTGCCTTCCCCATATAGTCCAGCCATTTTGGTTACTGGTCTGTTTTGGTCTACCCTTTACCTTCCTGGCCTCTTGGACTGGCTCCTCTCCTCTCTACGCCCCCCCCACCACACACTCACACACTCACACACACACACTCACACACACACACACACACACACACACACACACACACACACACACACACGGCAGGGTCACGTGCACTCTGGCCTCTCCCAATGTCCCCACCTCTGGCCGTGCTCTCCCTCCACAGTGCACTCTCCCCTTCACCGCTCCTAGGAGCAGTCATATTTCCTCTGTTCACTCAGCCCACACACAGAGCTTAGTAGGAAAACAGTGTCTGACGTGGGAAGGCCCTGGGTTTGATCCCCAGGATTGCACAACAACAACAAAACTACGTCAATATCCCATGCACTCTCCCCGGAATGACTGTCATTCAAGAAAACTATTGGTGGGAATGCAAAGTGTGGAAATCAACATGGAAATCCTCAGAAAGCTAAAAATAGAACTAAATATAGAAGAAAGCTAAAAATAGAACAGGTTGTAGAATCCACTAAGCCATCCCTGCCTGGGCACCTGAAGCAGCATACTGTTGTGAGATGTCTGATCACACTGTGGACCCCGAGTCTTCATTTGCATTAATTAATAAAATCAGACTTGGGTCAGGAGGCCAAGAATATAGGGGCAAGAATACAGTGATACAGGAACATGCTAGAATAGAAACCATGATTCTGTGAGCTGAGCGTGGGAGTCTAAAGATTGTGGCCTGCAGGGGCTCAAATATTTGAATGCTAGGTCCCTAGTTGGTGGTACTCTTTCAGGAAGGAGTAGGAGGTGTGGGCTTCAAAAGCCCCTGTCAGTCTCAGACTCTCCCTCCCTCCCTCCCCC
>NC_022009.1:58079893-58082377 GCF_000317375.1 Microtus ochrogaster | reverse complement strand
TCCTCCCTCCTCCCTTCCTCCCTCCCCTTTACCTTTAGATCAGGATATACGCTCTCAGCTCCTGCTCCAGTGCCACACCTCTATGCCTGCTGCTGCCATGCTCCCTGCTGTAATAATGATCCTGGATGGGTCCTCTGAAACCATAAGCGTGCTCCTAATTAGACGTTTTCTTTTATAAGTTGCCTTAGTTGTGGTGTCTCTTCACAGCAATAGAAAAGTAACAAGCAAGACAAAAATTTTTTAAAAGAGCTAACTACTACTACTACTGATAAAAGTATAGACACTTTATTGTTGTTATTGTTTTTTCATTGTTGTTATTGTGTGCACTTGGCTGAGGGCAGACAAGCTGTATCACACTTGTGGGGGTCAGAGAACAACTTTTAGAGCTAGCTCTCCCTTTCACCTTCATATGGGCTCTGAGATTTCCAGGCTCATGCGACAAGCGCCTTTACCAGCTGAGCACGGTGGCCCATAAACTTGTACATGTGTTCAAGAAGGAAGAGAGAGAGAGAGAGAGAGAGAGAGAGAGAGAGAGAGGACAAAAGAAAGGTCATTCTATTTGCAAAAATTCATGAGGTAACTAGAGAAGCAGAATTACACATAATTTTTACTTATGAGATCACAGTTTTTATAAACAATAAATTAGATAACATTTAATACTGTAAGATATTAAGCAGCCACTAAACCTGTTTTGAAAACTAGTGGTGTAGGAAGTGTCAATTTTTGAGAAGGACAATGTCTTGCTGCATAGCCCAGCTTGACCTTCAACTTGCAGCTTCTTAAGTGCTGAGATTACAGACATGCACCAGCTTTACATAATGTAATATTATGCAAGAAACAAGACACAAAATATCCACTGTTAGGGGTCAAGTGTTCACTTTCACATATACAAGGCATTGTGTTCAACCAACCCCCAGCGTCAGAATTCATGGAACAAATTCTTTTTCAACCCCTTTCTAATTTCTTCTGTATGGTGATCAGAAGGACCTACTGAGTCCCAGCAGTAGGACCCACTCACAGTGTTCTGTGCAGTTCTCTCTGGTGTCAAAGGAGCCCGCTCAGTCTGCAAACTCAGCAGCCTGGAAGTGCAGGGAAAGTGTGCCAACCGGAGCTGATGTATTAATTCCCAGCCTCCTGTGGGCATTTCTGGGATGGACTAGAGGCATCACTAGAATTCTGAAAGTATAGTGCACATATGGATTTCCTGGGAGAGACCCTCAGCTTTCATAAGATATTCTAAGAAATCTGCTTCCCAAGAAAGGAAGCAGATGAATGGCAACAGAATGCTCACTGGTTATTTCTGGGGAAGTTGAAACTGCATGTCATTTAAAATACGTTTCTGCATTTCATGTTTTATTTTATTATATTATACTTGGCATTGTTTGAGACAGGGTCTTGTTATGTAGCCCTGACTGGCCTGGAGTTAGGTATATAGAAAACGGGAGCAAGTGCTCTTAAATGGTAAGCCATCTCTTCAGCCCCTGTGTTTGTGTGGAAAATGTGTCCATAGGTGCAGCACTTGCAGGGCCCAGCAGGGGGCAGCCTCAGGTGCCTGGAACTGGAGCTATAGAACTCCAGGAACCCGCCCAGTGTAGGTGCTGAGGCCAGAACCTGGGCCCTTTGGAAGGACAGCAGGCGCTGTCATATGGGGCTGTCTCTTCAGCCACCCCCCTTTCTGAGACAGCTGGTCTCGGACACCCCTTGTAGAGTGAACCCAGGAAATGAGCCTGACAGGGTGCCACACACCAGTAACTTGAGTACTCAAGAGGCCAAGAGAAGGATTGGTTCAAATTCAAGGCCAGCCTGGTCCTGAGTTCAATTCCCATCAACCAAATGGTGACTCACAACTGTCTATAATGAGATCTGGTTCCCTCTTCTGAAGTGCAGACAGACATACAGGCAGAATGCTGTATACATAATGCATTAAAAAGAAGAACCCTGTCTTGAAAAAAAACAAAACAAAAATAAACAAAGATGCTTTCTTTCCCCATACAGTTTATCCTGATTCTAGTTTCTCCTCCCTCTCCTCCTCCCGGTGCCTCCCCACCTCCCATCCCATCCATATCCACTCCCTTTTTTGTCTCTCATTAGAAAAGAGACAGGCTTCTAAGAGATAACCACAAAAGATGACAAAATAAAATATAGTAAGATAGAACAAAAACCATCACATGGAAGCTGGGCAAGGCAAGCCAACAGAAGGGAAAGAGCCCCAGGAGCTGGCACAAGAGTCTCTCATAGTCAGGAGTCACTAAACTGAAAGCTACAGTGTGTACACATGGTGCAGACCATGCATGCCCTGTGCCTGCTGTTTCGGTCTCTGTGAGCTCATAGGTCCCTTTTTAGTTGATTCAGAGGGTCCTGTTCTCCTGGTGTCCTCCATCCCCTCTAGCTCTTACACTCTTTCTGCCTCCTCTTTCATGGGGTTCAGATTTGATGGAGACATCCTACTTAGAGCTGCCCAAACACAAAATTCTTTTTTTTTTT
>NC_022009.1:58076520-58079793 GCF_000317375.1 Microtus ochrogaster | reverse complement strand
TGGTCTCGAACTCACAGAGATCCGCCTGCCTCTGCCTCCCAAGTGCTGGGATTAAAGGCATGCGCCACCACCGCCCAGCTCCACATAATTCTTAAAAAGAAAAGTGGAAGTGAAGAATTTGCAACTGAAGTGTGCTATGTTTAAACTCAGGGGTCCTTCGTGTTACAAGTGAGAGGTCGAGGGGATCTTTTTAATTATTTTTTTTCTTTTAAAGATTTCTTTATTTTTATTTTATGTGTATGAGTGTTTTGTCTGTGCACTACATGTGTGCAGTACCCGAGGAGGCCAGAAGAGGTCATCAGATCTTTGGGAACTGGAGTTACAGATGCCAGTGCAGGGACCCAAACGTGCATTTTCTGCTCTTAACTGCGGAGCCATCTCTCCAGTCAGTCCCCTGGGGGAGAGTTTGGAAGTGTGTAAGCCAGGTTCGCACAGGTTCACACAGCTGGCCCATCAGGCTCCCTGGACACTGCTGCTCTGGGCACATGCATTTTGCAAGCACCCCCAAATGGAGTCTGTTTACTGATGATTAGAAAGTAGCACCCGTAGGAGACATGGTCGCATGTGACCCAGTGTCCTGGGGACTCACCCCACCTCACTGCCCTTTGGCCAGTGTGTACCCTGCAGTGGGCTAAGGTCAGGTTTCTGGAGAGTGACTTTGTGCATTAAGTTCTTGTTGGCAGCGTCTCTGCTGACCGCATCTTTGATTCACTCCTATGCCCGTGGAAGGAATAAGACATGCTCAAATGTCTGCCAGCAGTGACCCCTGCCGAGAGCACAGCAGCCTCAGCTTGGGGCTCTCCGTTCAAGGGTTTGAGACACATCCACCTTGGCTGTCTACCGTCCGCTTTCCATAAGAGGCCTTTCTCGGGCCCAAAGGGTTACAAAGAGAGCCCAAAGAACTCTGATTTAAAGGACGGGAAGGATGGCCGTCTCCGGTGGGGAGCCGCCGTGCTGCTTGAGTTTGGCGAAGCTACTGATGTTCTTCTGAGCAGTTGCTGTAAGAAAACCATGTGGATTAGGAGCGCCCTCTGCTCCAGACACCATCAGCTGACATTAAGGTATGAGGTGACTTGCAAAACCTAGCTAACCGGGTTATGCAGCTCCCACACAAACAGCGCTGAAGTGACTAAGGCCTTGTTGAAGAACAGGAAAGACCTGGTTTGTTTACGCAAAGGAGGGGTGCTCTGCAGAAGGCCCAACTGACAGCCTCAGAGGGCTCAGCCTCGCTGGGGTTTCCAGGTACAGAGGCCTGGAGTGGTCACTGGCTAGATATAGCTCTCTAGTCCACAGCTACCACCTCCAGTACAGCCGGGCCACACAACCAGGCAGCCCTGATGCCTGGTGGCACTTGTTTCTGGGGGCTTATGTGACTCTACACCAGGAGGGAAAGGGAAGACTTTCTCTTAACGCTGGAATTAAAAAAATATATTTTTTAAGATTTATTTTATATGTATGAGCATATTGCCTGCGTGTGTATGTGTGCACACCCCACCCCAGCCTGTGCTGGTGTTTTATTCTAAGTGGCAAGAGCTAAGCTACGAACAAAACAGAATGGGACAAGTTCACCTCCTCTAAAAAGTAGTCCAAAGAGAATGGTTGTAGAGTCCCCTCATTGCGGGGTGACCTGGAGAGGCTGCTTGCTTCTTTCTCCCTCTCTGTTCAGGAACAACCCTAGAAATGTACTACAGCAAGATCAGGAGTTCAAGGCCATCTTCTGCCACGTGAGGCTGTCTTAAAATCCTAGAGGGAGCTGAGGAAGAAGGCTAGACAGAGGTCATGGTTCATGGTTCATCTCTCCTCAGTTTAAGAAACATTTCTGACGGGTAGGTGGTGGTGCACGCCTTTAATCTCAGCACTTGGGAGGCAGAGACAGGTGGGCTCTGTGAGTTTGAGGCCAGTCTGGTCTACGAAGAAAGTTCCAGGACAGTCAGAGAAACCCTGTCTCGAAAAATTAAAAAAAGAAAGAGAGAAAAAAAAGAAAGAAAGAAAGACTTTTATTTTATTGTTTCTCAGCAGCATACAGTGGCTTACAACCATCTGAAACTCCAGTTCTAGGAGACCTGGTGCCCTCCTCTGACCTCCAAGGGCACCAGGTACACAGGTGGTACACATCATCCTCCCAGACAACACACTCATACACAGAAAACAAAATAAAATAATCTACTACAACAACAACATTAAAGAAAGAAAAGAAACAATGTCATACTGATTTACCAGCAAATAAAACTCTAGTACTGATCAAGGCAAGACTGGCTGAGCCCCGTGGGGACTGGGGACTAAGGCCCTTGCACCTCTTGTTGAGGAAACCATCATTGAGCTCTCTGGGGCAGATTTGCATCCTGTCTGCTTCCAGCTGGGTGGAAGTTTGGATCTTTGCAGATGCAAATTAGACACAGTAGACTTGGCCAGCAGGCCTCCTGGCCCCCTTCCAGACAGGCTCTGCTAGGGACAGTCCCAGGGACCCACAGCCCGTGGTCTGTGAGAACATGTTTGAAGACCTTTCCTGCCACCAACCATGTGATGGTCTCCTCAGGGACCTTGCTTTTTTCCTTTCCCCCTTCTCCTTTCTCCTTCTCTTACTGTGCGGTATATTTCCATGCTCACCATGAAGTGGGGGATCCCGCAGTTTCTTCAGGTCCGGGCAGAGCTGCAGGAGTTCGGTTGACTTTTCATTTGTGAAAAACTCCAATTCCAGGCTTCCTTGCACAACATGGCCCCAGAGCATATGTGTGTGTGTGGGGGGGGGGGGGATAGACCCATGAAGCTGGTGTAATGGTCCAAACCAATTATCCCAGAAATTGGAACCATCTTGAGTTGGAGATCAGTCTGGCCTACAATTGGAACCATCTTGAGTTGGAGATCAGTCTGGCCTACATACTGAGACTTTCTCAAAAGTCACAGGAACCCCAGTTCAGACGCTTGCGCCCTCCCCATTCCATAGAGACTAGGGACAGTGAAAGCAGAGCCAGCAGTTCCCCAGGACGGCAGGCTTGTACAAAAGCCACAGCCGTGCATCGCTCTGTGTGAAAGCTGGCCTCAGAAAGGCCCAGGTGGTAAAAGCACGGACTGCTAAGGTAAGGCCTGGCACCTGCATCTCACACTTCCAGCTGCTGGTACCACTGGCAAATCAGTGGGCTTCTCACTCCACCGCGGAGGAATTCGAGGAGGAATTCACGGATGACTCGTGTTAGCATCTGTAAAGCATGCCGGTGATTATAACACACCTTGTTGCTGTTGCTTTATTTCTTTTTTCTTTTTTTTTTTTTTTTT
>NC_022009.1:58063691-58076420 GCF_000317375.1 Microtus ochrogaster | reverse complement strand
AGACCAGGCTGGTCTCGAACTCACAGAGATCCGCCTGCCTCTGCCTCCCAAGTGCTGGGATTAAAGGCGTGCGCCACCACCGCCCGGCTGTTGCTTTATTTCTTTAGACGGAGTCTCGCTGTGTAGCCCTGGCTGGCCTGAAACATACTATGCAGTCCAGACTGGCCTCAAACTCACAAGAGAGCCACTTGCCTTTGCTTCCGGGGCGCTGGGTTAAAGGTGTGTGCCACCATGCCTGCCCTGAGACAGAGCATATGAAGCGCTGAGCTGGGGATGTAGCTCTGTTGCTGGAGTGCTTGCCTGGCATTGCATGAAGCCCTCGGTTCGATCCCCAGCACCACACAAACCAGTTGTGCTAGTGCGTGCTTGTAACCCCAGCATCTGGGAGGTGGAGATAGGAGGAGGAGGAGCTCAAGATCATCATCACAACTGGAGGCTAGCCTGGGCTATTCGAAACGAAACACTAATAACTAGTAGCAGCATCTGATGAGGCCCTTCCAGAACTGCTTTGACGTTTCCACAGCATCCTAACCTTCTAAAAGGTGATTTCCTGAGAATATTTTTACACCAAATAGACAAGGTGAGCAAAGCAGCAGCCAGCCTGAAGCTAAGTCTCCTCTCTCACTGGCTCTGGACCTGGCAGAGCAGATGTGGCCCTGGGTAAGCTACAGGAGCCTCTTTCAGCCAGGAAGTGAACTTCCCACCTTTTCCGAATGATGATGCTCTCCCAGCACTTGGGAAGCAGAAGCAGGCAGATCTCTGAGTTCAAGGCCAACAGCCTGGGTTACACAGAGAAGCCCTATCTCGAAACAAACAAACAAACAAAACAAAATGAAGCTGTTCTGGGCCCTGATCACTAACTTGCTCAGGATACACCAGACTCTTTCTTCTCTGTGGGGTCTCCAGGCTTTGGGGAATGGCCCTCCCCTAAAGAGAACTGCTTCTTCCTGAAAATGCACATGAGGTGACATCAGGAAACAAGCTGCTTCTTTCCCTCCCACGAACCAAGAGAGACCTGTGGTCTGAGAGGGGCCTTGGACTCAGGATTTAGCTCATGTTCTGTTCTGGGGTCTCCAAGTGGTCGTGGTGCAGCTGGACCCCAGCACAGAGCCGTGAGGCCCCTGAGCTGCACTTACAGCTTGCGGTCCCAAGGACTCTTCACCCCAGCTTCTTCGTAGGGTGGTGAGGGGTACAGTGGGGAAGGGAGAGGAAGATGGGTGTGTGAATCAAGGCCAACAGAGGAAGGAAGGTCTGCTGTGGAGGCCTCAGAGGACAATGAGATGAGACTGGGCAATAAATTCATTGTTTGGCACCACTCTTGGTAGCCGGTGACATTAACCAGCTCCTACAGAAAGCCTAGCTCTTCCAACTCTGTATTCCTATTGGAAGATACGTCTGCCTGGAGCTTCGCTTGTGCAAGAGATTTCGCAACCTCACGGTGACTTTTGCCACCAATCTAGAACTACAGGCTTGCAAGCCGGCTTGCTTATCAGGTTCTTGGAGCCAGGAGGGGTTGAGGACCTTGGGATGGGAAAATCTTATCTTGCACAGCTTCCTTCCTGCCCCTCGCACTGGCCCCACCGAGCTAGGAAGGCCTTCCGGGACCTGGTATCTGGCTGCTGGGCTCCCAGCCAAGTATCCAGAGGACACACTCCAACCGACAGTGGATTCTTCATATCTCCCTGGGGCCAGGGACCATGAGCCTCCTGCTCTGAGTAGAAAAACCTGAATTTGTCAGGGCCTTGGGTGTCCAGCTGGCTTGTCCACTTGGTCCTGGAAGAAACTGAGGAACGTTGGTCAGGACCATTTCTCTCACAGAGATCATGTCCTCCTACTGGCAAGGCCCTCTCAGCCGAGGACTGGGGTTATAAACCCAGTGTGAACCTGCCCAGCCCACAGCAGGAGCTCCCTGAATGTGGTCTCAAGGCCCTAGGCCGACAAAGTGCTTAGTCAGCCTCACTTGGAAATGGACACATCTGAGTTGTAACAGTTGCTAAGTTTAAAATCTTTTCCCCCTGAGACAGAGTTTCTCTGTGTAGCTCTGGCTGTCCTGGAACTCATCCTATATAGCAGGCTGGCTGGCCTTGAACTCAGAGATCTACCTGTCCCGGCCTCTGCCTCCCAAGTGCTAGGATTAAAGGTATGAGGCCACCATTGCCAGGCTATGTTTGTTTGTTTTGAGACTGGGTCTCTTTCTCTATGTCTGGCTGCTCTAGGATTCTGTGCAGATCAGGCTATCCTCTGTCTTCTGTGCTGGGATTAAAAGTGTGTGCCGCCATGGTTTTAGATTTTTTTTTTTTTTAAGGGAATGCTTTGGAATGAAGATAGTTTACCACATAGATCCAAAAACAAAATCTTTGAATGGTATATCCTGGTTCAGTGGACAGAACAGAGTGTCGCTAATACGGCTCCTAAAATCCGTAAGCCCATGCAGCAGGACGGGGAATAAATTTTGTGCTACACACTTGTCAGGCCTGAGTGGAATTCAGATCCTCTGTCTATGGTCCTGACACCTTCAGGTCTAGAAAGTAAGCCTGTCCTTCCTCCTTTCCACATTCCTTTCCAGGGCCCCTCCACCTCCCCACAGATCATAGCCTACAGTCAGGACAAGAACAGAGTCTCCAGTGCCCTCCCTGTGACGCCGCGTCTCTGCTGACCTCATGCAGTCGGGGCTAGAAAGGAGCACAGTCCTGGGTCCCACCCCAGGCACAGCCCCGATGCAGGAGTGTGGCAGCGATTTTCTATCTTGTTCTGCAGAATGGTTGGCAGATCTTTAGGTCGTCTTGCTGTGGACAAAGGTTTGCCTTGGCCAAACTCTCCTCCAGGTCAGAGAGGGTGGTCCAGGAAGTACCCAGGCCTGCTCAGAACCCAGGCTTCCCACTCTGCCACCTGGAAGGGTGGAGGATGGTTCAGGAGCTCAGGTCTCCCTCAACCAGAGCCTCAGACCCAACAGTGTCCTCTTCAACCGAGCCCAGGCCTCTTTCCGCCTGGGCTCCTCCCCGCTTCCTTGACTTGTTCCTTGGGCCACTCCCAGCTCTCCCAAAAATCCCCTCCAGGAAATTTGTTTGTTGCCACAAAATAATGCAAATCTGTTGCTTGGCTGCCAGGCAACATTCAGTCTCTGTCTCCACAAGCACTGAAGAGGGGGGGCGGGGCAGGTTGTGAGCCCTTCAGTGTATCCCTGCGGGCACCCTGATGGATGAAGAGGCTGCACTGTGCCATCGGGGACAGGCAAGAGGGTGGAAGTCAAGCTCCACCCCAGGAAAGGCCATGCAAAACCCTCAGATGTTCCAAGGCCTTTCCTTCTGATCAATAAACAAATGGTGTATAGGCATTGACTTTTCGTATGTATTATAAGGTTTATGTGGGGCTGGATGGTGGCTCGGTCAGCCTGGACCACATGAAACCCTGCCAAGACACAGAGCTGGGGGGAGAAAGGAGAGAGGAGATAAAGAAAGAAAGGGGCAGGGAAAGGAAGGAAGGGGGAAGGGCACTCCTGACAGGTGCAGGTCAACCACCTGATGGTGTGCCCGCAGGTGGGCCAGAAGAATGTGAGGGGAGATGGTCAAACCGTGACTGGGCTGGGCTGGGCTGCTGTCACACTCCTCCTAGGAGCCCGTCTGGGTTGTTAATGTTGGGTGCAGAATCTCACTGTATGGCCCAACTGGCCTTGAACTCAGGGTGTTCCTCCTCAGGCTCCTGAGCGCTGGGCTTACAGGAGCTGCATCGTCTTGTCCTCTTACCGCTGCCCACAGTCTTCCCAGCCCTGCTCAATCCCCCCACGCCCTGGGCGAAGGTCTGAGGAGAATGCTGTCTTCTCTCTGCTCCTTTCTGCTCCTGCTGTAGGTGCCTCCCGTGATTAGGCTGTGACCACTCTGAGAGGAATGGAATTTGCTGGGCTCCTCCTAACTGAGGTGAGGTGGTAACAGCAGCATATTGACCAGCTACCACATACCTGGCCCTTGGGTGAGTGTGGACTGTAAACACTGCCTGCTTCGCAGTAGCCATCCTGGGAGGCAGATGTTTTCTTTCTGATTCTGGGCCTCAGTCTCACAGACGGTATATCAATTCAAAATCCAGCCAATCTGAAATTCAGCAAGTGATCTTGAGTTTTGCGTGGTTGACTAGGATGTGTTACCTAGTCTAGTGTGCAGCCCTTGCCTGCAGAATACAGCGGTTAATCCACATTCTCGCCGAGCTCCAACTCAAAACTTCATAGCTTCATTGCACCCATCCAAGGGGGCCAGAGGCTCCTTGGAGGTCACAGAGGTGTGAGCATCTCGAGAGGGCCTGGGACTGCTGAGCAGGAGAGCCCAATGACAGGGAGGACACACAAAGCCTTCATCGTGTGTTCTCTAAGGATGTGAACCTCACAGGAGGCAAAACAGAGCAACTTACGACTTAAAAGCAGAATCTGCTTCCTGCTGCGTGGTTAAATTTATTCCATGTGGTCAGCTAAGTGTGGTGGATCCGGGGCAGGGTCCTGCCTAGTTCACAGGGCCACTGTTGAAGGATGAGGGGCCTCGGGTAGGAGTTAAGATAGAGCTGGGCAGGGGGCAAAATCTCTGCTCCCTGCAAAGAACACTGGATCTATGAGCACAGCATGGCAACTCCTAAGACAGGTCTCCTGTCCAGCCCCACAGACAGGGTCTCCTCACCCTGTCCCCATGCTGTGTTTATGATCTAGGACACCGCAGGCTGCAGAAGCCTAAGAACTTGTGTTGGTGTGGCTATGTCTGTAAATGTGTGCGTGGTGCTTGGTACTAAACCAAAAGCAAGTACTCCCTTGCCTCATAACTAAGAAGCTTTTTTGTTTGCCCTGTGGCTTTATACTATTTATAAATATTTATATTGAGACAAGGTCTTGCTACATAGTCCTGGCTAGCCTCAAACTTGAGGCTACCTTCTGCCTCCGTCTTCTGAGTGTTGGGATTACAGGGCATGTACCCACCACTCCTAGCTGGCCTTACACTAGTGAGCATCCTGTTTCACTCTAGTGCTGGGGTTTTGTTTTCTTTCCTTTTTTTGTTTTGTTTGTTTGCTTGCTGTTTTGTTTTGGTACATGGGGGTCTCACGTAGCCCAGGCTGGCCTTAAAAACACTGTGTTGACAATGATGACTTTTTTTTTTTTTTTTTTGGTTTTTTTCGAGACAATGATGACTTTGAATCCCTGATCCTCCAAGCACAGTGCTAGGCTTATAGGTGCACAACACCACAACTATCTATGACTTGGAATCTTTCCTAGTTTGCTTGTTTTGGAAAGGGACTCATTGAGGCCCAGGCTGGCCGGTATTTACTCTGTAGTCAAGCGACCTTGAACTCCTGCCTCTGCCGCCCAAGTGTTAGTGTTGCGGGACTGTACCGCCACACCCCACTACACTAAGATTCTGTTTTTCCTTCTTTTTTTTTAAATTGATTTTTATTGAGCTTTACGTTTTTCTCTGCTCCCCTCCCTGCCTTTCCCCTCCCCTTCAACCCTCTGCATAGGTCCCCATGCTCCCAATTTACTCAGGAGATCTTGACTTTTTCTACTACCCATGTAGATTAGATCTATGTATGTCTCTCTTAGGGTCCTCATTGTTGTCTGGGTTCTCTGGGATTGTGATTTGTGGGCTGGTTTTCTTTGTTTTATGTTTGAAAACCACTTATGAGTGAGTACATGTGATAATTGTCTTTCTGGGTCTGGGTTACCTCACTCAAACTAATGTTTTCTAGCTCCATCCATTTACCTGCAAAATTCAAGATGTCATATTTTTTCTGCTGTGTAGTACTCCATTGTGTAAATGTACCACATTTTCCTTATCCATTCTTCGGTCGAGGGGCATTTAGGTTGTTTCTAGGTTCTGGCTGTGACAAACAAAGCTGCTATGAATATAGTTGAGCACATGTCCTTGTGGCACGATTGAGCATCCTTTGGATATATACCCAAAAATGGTATCACTGGGTCTTGAGGAAGGTTGTTTCCTAATTTTCTGAGAAATCGCCACACTGACATCCAAAGGGGCTTATACCAGCTTGCACTCCCACCAGCAATTCAGGAGTGTTCCCTTTACCCCACAACCTCTCCAGCATAAGTTGTCATCAGTGTTTTTGATCTTGGCCATTCTTACAGGTGTAAGATGGAATCTCAGAGTTGTTTTGATTTGCATTTCTTTGATGACTAAGGATGTTGAACATTTCCTTAAGTGTCTTTCAGTCATTTTAGATTCCTCTGTTGAGAGTTCTCTGTTTAGGTCTGTACTCCATTTTTTTTTTAAATTGGATATTTGTTCTTTTGATGACCAATTTCTTGAGTTCTTTGTATATTTTGGAGATCAGATCCTTGACTTCAAACTCTACTACAGAGCTACAGTACTGAAAACAGCCTGGCATTGACATAAAAACAGACAGGAGAACCAATGGAACCGAATTGAACACCCGGATATTAATCCACACATCTTCAAACACCTGATGTTTGACAAAGAAGCAAAATATAACAAATGGAAAAAAGAAAGCATATTTAACAAGTGGTGCTGGCATAACTGGATATCAACATGTAGAAGAATGAAAATAGATTCATATCTATCACCATGCACAAAACTCAAGTCCAAATGGGTCAAAGACTTCAACATAAAGCCAACCACACTGAACCTCATAGAAGAGAAAGTGGGAAGTACACTTGAACTCATTGGCACAGGAGACCACTTCCTAAATATAACCCCAGCAGCACAGACACTGAGAGAAATAATTAATAAATGGGACCTCCTGAAACTGAAAAGCTTCTGTAAAGCAAAGGATGTGGTCAACAAGACAAAACGACAGCCTACAGAATGGGAAAAGATCTACACTATATTTTTTATTTTTATTTTTTTGGTTTTTTTGAGACAGGGTTTTTCTTTATAACAGTCCTATCTGTCCTGGAACTAGCTCTTGTAGACCAGGCTGGCCCTGAACTCATAGGGATTTACCTGCCTCTGCCTCCTGAGTGCTGGAATTAAAGGCGTGCGCCACCATGGCTACACTAAGATTCTTAACAAGTCCCACGAACTTGAATAATGAGCTCACCGACTCTTCTCTACCTCCAAACAAGCACACATGCCTCTGTTCAACCAGACTTTGGCCCTGGAGAGAGGCTGCTGGAGGTCCACCATGGCCTCTACATCCCACATTGACCATCCTGACTGACCAGAGTGCCCTCCTCTTCTGCCTCTCAAGCTCAGCAGCTGTGGGATTGGATAGCCCAAAGCAGCTCAGTCTCAGCAGCCATGAGCTTTCTCTGTCACCTGGTAGTTTCAAGTCTTCTGGAATGTTCATCTTTGTCTGCCATCACAGTGACCTGAGTGCTGAGACGCTGGGGGCTTGGATTTTGAATAGGCAAATGCGCTTCAGTTCTGGGTTATCAGACCCGAGGCTGCTGCCAATCTTCATTCTGTTTCTTCTGTGGGACAATACTGTTGTGTCTGGGGGAGACGGCTCTGGGCCTGTAGCATAGCTCTAGGCTGTTGGAGTTCAGTTGGAGCAGGCGGCAGTTGGGCAGCTGGGAGATCTGACTCCATAGCCTCTGCAGCCTGGTAGGCTTGGGGAACTGATAGGAACAGAGGGAAAGTCCTGGGGTTTCCTGAGCTGCTTGACCGACATGAGCTGCCCATTTCCAACCTCCCTAATGGCTCTGGAACCTATGACCTAAGGCTCAGCACTCGGGGCTCACCAGCTGCTGCATCAAAATCGCTTGCTTCCCTGTGTGTCTGTCTGTCTGCTTTTGGGGTAAACTCTCACTCCAACCCATCCTTACCTTGAACTCCTGCCTCAGCCTTCCGGGTCCTGGGATTTCTGGTATGCACCACCAAAACCCCCGCTTTGCCTAAGAGCCTTCCTAAGTTATATCCTGGGTTCCAAGGCAGACATTCTGACCTCAGAGAAGGGGACAAGGCCCCTCACCCCCTCATAATTCTCAGTGAGCATTTAAGGACTTTTGTTCTACATAGGCCGGGCACACTCTACCCTGCTGAGAACGGCAGACCCACACCAGACACCTTTCCTCTCCTTCAGCCTCACTCCAAGTTGCTGATGGCTAGAGCTGCGGCCACTGCTGCTGATTCTCAGTGTCTCGAAGTTCCCTGCAAAGGAACTGGCCAGTTGGGTGTGAGAGCAGCAGTCTTGTTCCCAAGGCACACTCTTTAGAGTTCTCATCCCCTGTTGTCCTGTCCAGGCCTTGCCCTGCAGGACTCTGGCCAGTTGACAGTTTGGGAAAACCCCCGAGGGAGTGGCAGAAGCAGCTGCACCTGCAGAGGTGGTAGGGAGGGAAGGAGTCACCAAGGGCTGGCATCTTCCTTCCCTTGAGTGCTGTCTGGCTTCCTGCCCAGGTTGAGGCCTGCCGCACTCCCCGGCCTGGCTGTAGGCTTCTCCCCTTTGAGTGAGCGCTTCACCCTATTCAAGTGTGCCTACTTCCTCTTGATCCTTCTGTTCCCTGCACTGTAGTCTGTGCCAGGTGGACCTCCCCCACACCAGCCCACAAATTTGAATTTATGAGTTCCTCCATTTTTTTCAAGAATCCACCAGGACAAAGAGTTGATTCCTCCCTCCCTGCCTCTGTGGTGCCTGGGACCTGACACGTCTTTCATGTCTGTCTCAGAAAGCCACACCCAGCCCCATGTTTGTGGGTGGTCACCACTCTTCCACACACAAATAAATGGAAAAGAATAATTATTTAATTGAAAAGCCCTCCGGACACCTCCCACTCCACACCGTCTCTGAAGACCCAGTAAAGAATCAAACACAGGGTGTCGCCACTCTCATGAGCTTGCATTCTAATGGACATGCAGACCAAGAGACAAGAAAACAAACAAGACAATGGCAAATTGTAAAATCTCTGGGAGGGGATGCATGCTGGACCAAGGAGTGATGGATCGCCTGTAAGTCCTGAGAGTGTGGCTTATCTTCACCACACCGACTTCCGAAGCGGAGCAGAAAACTCACCCCAGTCCAAGTCCAGGAGGAAAAAGCCTTGAAGGACTCCAAATCAAAGAGCTAGAACAGGAACCAGCTCTTCTTTACACCTGCTCAAAGCTGTGGCTATCAGCGGTGGAGAGGCCAGCAGGGGCTTTGATTGCTGACAGGAAGTGGGCAGTGACCACCTACAAAAATGAGGGTTTGATATGACCTCCCAAGACAGACATGAGGGAGGGAGGGAGGAGTCCACCCAATATCCTGATGGATTCATTAAAAAAAAAAAAGTGGAGGAGCTGATGAATTCAAATTTATAGGCTGGTGTCCGGGAGGTCCACCTGGCACAGACTACAGTGGAGGGAACAGAAGCAGGCATGGGGATCAAGAGAAAGTTCGTGCACTCAAATAGGGTGTGCGTGTCTGTGTGTGTGTGAGCACTGTGTAAGGTCAAAGAATAACTTGCAGGAGTTGGTTCTCTCTTTACACTATGCAGTCTTGAGGCTTGAGCTCAGGTTCTGGTGCCTGATGACACATACCTTTAACCACTGAGCCATCTCACGGGCCCTGGTTTTTGTTTTCTATTACAAAAGTTTGTTTAGCAGAAAGTTTCATATGAAAACGTACATAACCCAGTTCTACACCCCGGTCAAGCAGGCTCTCTGGGGAGGGATGTGAATGCATCTGCTGAGCCGCCGTTGTTTAGGCCCTTTCCAAGACTTCCGACATGATGATGCTGTCCCTCGTGTGACCAGCATTCCAATGCTGCTTTGCTGCCACATGCACACTCATCAATGTTGTGGTACGTGGTCTTGCACACTCATCAATGTTGTGGTATGTGGTCTTGCACACTCATCAATGTTGTGGTATGTGGTCTTGCACACCCATCAATGTTGTGCTATGTGGTCTTGCACACTCAACAATGTTGTGCTATGTGGTCTTGCACACTCATCAATGTTGTGCTATGTGGTCTTGCACACGCCACCGAGCTTGTGTGGTGGTCAGAGGACAGCTCTGTGGGAGTAGGCTCTCTCCTTCCACCGTGTGGGTTCTGGGGATTGAACTCAGGTCTTCAGTTTTGGAGACAGGCACCCTTGATTTGCTGAGCCATTTTGATGGCTTGCGGTTAGTTTTGTGAATCTAAAATCCCCGTGAATTGTGTAAGAGCAACTATGAATTAGGCTAATTGTTCCTGTCCCCCAAATATTTGTATGTTTTGTATGATTTGGAGGATGATCTACAATCACAGGCTTTCTGTTTCGAATGAGTGGATGGCAAGCAAAGTAAAAGAATAAATTATATCTGGGCAGTGATGGTTATGGCGCCTGCCTTTAATCCCAGCACTCAGGAGGCAGGGGTTGGAGGAGCTCTAAGTTTGAGGCCAGTCTGGTCTACAGGGCAAGTTCCAGGACAGCCAAGTCTATGCAGAGAAAAAGGAAAAAAGAATAAATTATACATGACAAATGAATGGAAGCAACAGGAAGAAGAAACACAATTAAATCAGGGCCTCCCAACATCCAGGAGAGACACTGAGCAGTCCTGGTTGAGAGACAACAAAGCTGGCATCACCACACTGGAGCTTACGAACATCTAGCCACAGATGTCCGGGGATGCCATCAGCTGGAGCTCTGGATCCAGAGAGTCCCGGCAGGGACAGGATGGCCCCTCAAGTGCAACAACAAATAGAGCAGACAGATGACATTATCAGGTTGGGGCTGACAGACACGCAGCAGAAGTCACCTGTGGAGGGTGAGCCAGCTGGGCTTCCCATTTGAGTTTTTCCTTCCCAGAAAGATAAGCTTCCCACGGCAGCTCTGGGCTTCTTGTCCCCACTGCAGGCATTTTTATATCACAGGATAAACATTGTCACCCCTACTGGAAATGGTTTACCTTCTAACTTTTCTCAAGGACACAATGTTTTTCCCTTGGGCTGTCCCCTTCTGTCCCCTCCCTGGCACAGCTATCTGGACAGCAAGTCCCAGAACAAAGGGTTTGGAGGACACTTTGAAACAAATATGGTTGGGCCTGAAAGGAGGGGAGGCAACCCCAGTTCCAGAGCCAGCTTCTCAGTGAATTAAATCGCAGATGACAGTTTGCCAATACAATGTAACCCTAGCCTTACCTAGGTAAGTTACCCGCCAGTCTACTTTTCAGATCAAATGCAGATGCCGCACTGATTGCAGCCTCAGTGCCCATGGCTCTCTCTTCAGTCCAGTTCAGTGTGGTTCAGCTGTGCAGGATGGAAGCCAGCAGGTTCTGTGAGCTCGCCTTGCTACAGTGATGGAGGCTGATGTGCAGGCAGGGAAGGGCATGGGTGCAACAGCCTAAGAGGCTGGGAATTCAGCTTGGGAGCCTGACATGATGATCCAAGCCAAATGTGCAGGTTCATCACCAAAAAGCTGCCCTCTTGAAACCAGCTTGGCCCACAGCAGGCTCTGGCCTACACAGTCCGGCTGTGACTGGTAAGTGAGATGGACTAAGCCCAGCATCATCTGGGTTGAACACCCTCTACCCCCAGCCTCCACCTCAGCCAACACCTAGGGGCTGGACAGAGCATCCTTGACCCAGGAAAGTCTCTGGGCCAAGGAAGAAGGAAAAGCAGGCAGCCTTCTCCACCAGAGCGTTCTGTTCTTTCTAAGCTATATGGGGCGAACCCCTGGCCACCTGCTCCTCTTAGTGGACCATGGACCCTGGAAGGATCAGGACACGCCTCTTCTCCTAGGATTTCAGGCCCAGTCCCTAGTTGGAGCCAGGCAAGGACTGGGCCTGGCTCTTTTTCAAGGCTGACTCCAACTCCTCCTACTTGCTTTCGGCCCTTCTGTCCCCACCCCTCCCCACAGTGTCTACCACACAAAAAGAGGCAAGCGGGGAGGCGGGCGGGCTGGGAAACTCCCGTCCCCACACTGCCAGCTGAGTATAATTAGCCCCATTGCCTTCACAGAGGCAACACTGTGTGCTTGCCAGGACCCATGCCTTCTACTGTCTGTCAGCCGCCTCTCAAGGCAGTCAAACCTCCAACCCAGCTTCAGCAGGGCAAAAAAGGGCTGAGACAGAAGGACACAACAACAGGGCAAGTCAGAGAGGCCTGAAACCTGTGGCTGGGTCTTAGCGGAGGCCTTCGGGTGGCTGTTTCTCCATGGTCCCTCTCGGCCCCCAGACCTTCTGCCCCTTGCTCCTTCACCACTCATAGAAGTGAAGTCAAGTGAGGAGATCCATGACATCTGCAGGCAGCAGCTGCCTTTTTCTGGCTGAGGGTTTTGTAACAGAAGACTCTTGGGTTATTGGGGGCTGGTCCCAGGGCCTCAGCTGTTCCAGACGACTTGCTTCAAGTGGTTTTGCTTTTGAGGAACCTAGTGCCCAGGCCCTCAAGGACTGCTCTACTGACGCGTGTCCCAAGGCCTCTACTGGTCACAGCTCCATTCCTCTCACACCCTCTGGCTTCTGCCCACTCCTTTCCATCCTGGGCTTTGGGTCCAAGGAGATGTGGGAAGAAGTTGTCTGGAGTATCTCTGCTCCTAGAATGACTCCAGGCCGTGCTGAAACTCAAAGGGAGAAAGACAGCTGGAAAGGCGAATCCTAGGTCGACAGTGTGTGTGTGTGTGTGTGTGTGTGTGTGTGTGTGTGTATGTGTGTGTGCGTGTGTGTGCGTGTGTGTGCGTGTGTGTGTGCGTGTGCGTGTGCGCGTGCGTGTGTGTGTGTGTGTATGTGTGTGCGTGTGCGTGTGCGCGTGCGCGTGCGCGTGCGTGTGTGTGTGTGTGTGTGTGTGCGTGTGTGTATGTGTGTGTATGTGCGTGTGTGTGCGTGTGT
>NC_022009.1:58045385-58063591 GCF_000317375.1 Microtus ochrogaster | reverse complement strand
TGTGTGCGTGTGTGTATGTGTGTGTATGTGTGTGTATGTGCGTGTGTGTGTGTGCGTGTGTGTGTGTATGTGTGTGCGTGTGTGTGTGTGCGTGTGTGTGTGTATGTGTGTGCGTGTGCGTGTGTGCGTGTGCGTGTGTGTGTATGTGTGTGTGTAGCCGAACATGGTGATGCATGCCTGTAATCCCAGTGTTCGGGAATCTGAGGCCAGAAAATCACTAGAGCCCAAGTGTTTGATGCCAGGGAGCACGTGTTGCAGGGGACCCAGGCTAAATTCACAGCACCCACATGGTGGCCCACAATGTATTCTATCTCTATATAAATAGAAAAAGATGTAAAAAGCTACATATAATACACATATCTTTAATCCCAGCACTTTGGAGGCAGAAGTAGGAAGAACTCTGTGAGTTCAAGGCCAGCCTGGCCTACATAGTGAGTTCCAGGCCAGTCAAGGCTACATAGAGAGATGCTGCCTCAAAAATAAACAAATAAATGAATAAATAAAATTTTCTATAAATTTTCTGAGCTTCTCTTCAAAATTATATTATTAAGTTAATAAAATTGACTTTGTGTGTTTATTTTCATGTGCACATGTTCGTGCATGCATGTGTATGTGGAAGCCAGAGGACAATTTTGGCTGTTGTTCCTCAGGACCCATCCAACCCGTTTTGTTGTTCAGATTTTTAAAATTTGTATTTTATGTATATGAATGTTCTGCCTCTACGTGTGTATGTGAGCCACTGTGGAGGTGCTGGGAACCAGGCCTGAGGCCTCTGCAAGAGCAGCAAATGCACGTAACCAGTGAGCTGGCTCCAGGGCCCGCCCTCTGTGTTGAGATAAGGTCGGTCTTTCATGAGGATCTGAGCCCACTGGTTAGGCCGTGATGACTAGCCAGGAAGGCCACACTCAACTGTCTATATGGGTGCTGGGGAATTGAACTCAAGTCCTCAAGCTTGCCTGACAGGCATTTTACTGACAGAGGTATCTCATAGACCATATATATATATATATATATATATATATATATATATATATATATATATACACATACATACATACATATACACACACACACACACACACACACACACATATATATATATTCCCGTCTAAGTGTAGTGCTGCCATTTGCATGAGCACTTGCTCTGGGCTGGCGAATCTATTCCTCAAGACAATCTCATAGGGTAAGTGCCCTGTGGGGATCGTCAGACCCTGGCTGCTTGCCTAAGTGCTGTTGACTTCCTGCTGACTTTTAATGTTGGTCAGTGGGTATCTCAAAGATCAGAGGAAGGGGGGCTGGAGAGATGGCTCAGTGGTTAAGAGCATTGCCTGTTCTTCCAAAGGTCCTGAGTTCAATTCCCAGCAACCACATGGTGGCTCACAACCATCTGTAATGAGGTCTGGTGCCCTCTTCTGGCCTGCAGGCATACAGACAGACACAATATTGTATGCATAATAAATAAATAAATAAATATTAAAAAAAAGATCAGAGGAAAGGAAGAGAGGGAAGCCATTCATGTCTTTGATGCCCACCCCCACCCCTCCCTGCCATAAGGTCACCCAGGCTAGGCTCTGACCCGGCTTCTATTTAGTAATGTTAGTGCTGCTACCATCAGCCCCATGCTCTTGCCCAGTGCCCTGCATTGCTTCCACCCTTCCAGCCTGGTAAACAGTCCCTTTGCAAAACAGGCTGGCCTGTCCCGCACCGCTTCTCAGCTTTGTGCAGAACAAAGCTTAGCTTGTCCTGGGCCTCATCAGCTTACTGCTTCTCACATTCTCTCTCTCTCTCTCTCTCTCTCTCTCTCTCTCTCTCTCTCTCTCTCTGTAAGATTTTGGGGCCAGGTGGTGGTGGCGCATACTTTTAATCCCAACACTCCAGAGGCAGAGGCAAGCAGAATGTTTCCTCTGTATCATTGTGTGCAGTCACAATGGTTTGTAACTCCATGGTCTGACACCCACACACAGACATACATGCAGGCAAAACACCAACACACAGAAAATGCATATAAATAAGTTAAAAAAGAAGTCTATAACGTGTCAGATATTTTTTTATAACACGGAGAAAAGTAGCTAATATAAATACAGAATTTAGGGCTGGAGAGATGGCTCAGTGGTTAAGAGCATTGCCTGCTCTTCCAAAGGTCCTGAGTTCAATTCCCAGCAACCACATGGTGGCTCACAACCATCTGTAAAGAGGTCTGGCGCCCTCTTCTGGCCTTCAGGCATACAGACAGAATATTGTATACATAATTAATAAATAAATATTAAAAAAAATAAATACAGAATTTAGCATTTTAGGTCAGTTTGTTTGTTGGCAGAGTCTCATGTCTCTCATTGCAGTGTAGTCAAGGGTGATCTTGGCTCTTAACTGTCCTGTCTCTGTATCCCAAGTGCTGGGAGTTCTCCATCCTGGATCTATTTTGATTCTAGTGATTATTTTGAAGTATATAGTTCAGTGACATTTAGTACATTCGCATTCCTGTACAAATATCCATCCATCCATTTTAAGAACTTTCTCATCATTACCAACTGAGACAGAGAAACCCTATTTGATAATAAAGAATAAAGCTCTTATTTTAAGTATATATCTTGGATATTATATTAGTTACTTTTATTATTGCTATGGCGAAAGCAACATAAGGCGAGAAGGGCTCTTTGCTTATAGTCTGAATGGATGTAGTCCAGCAGGGAAAGCTCGGTGGCAGGAGAAGGCGGCAGCTGGATAGATTGTGTCCCCAGCCAGGGAGCAGAGAGATGAAACTAGCTGCCAGTTCACTTTCTTCTTTTCATTCAATCTAGGATCCTAGCCAATGGGATGGTCACGTAGTCAGGAGCCATTCCTTCCTCAGTCAAACCTTTCTGGAAACACACTTAGGAATGTCTTTCCACGGTGGTTCAATGTCTTAGTTTGTGTTCTATGATTGCAAAGAGACACCATGACTATAGCCACTCTTATAAAGAAAACATTTAATTGGGGCTGGTTTACAATCCATTATCATCATGGAGGGCCGCGTGATGGTACACATATGCTGGAGGACCGCATCATGGTACACAGTTGCTGGAGGGCCGTGTGACGGTACACAGATGCTGGAGGGCCACGTGACGGTACACAGATGCTGGAGGGCCACGTGACGGTACGCAGATGCTGGAGGGCCACGTGACGGTACGCAGATGCTGGAGAAGCAGATGAGAGATCTGCATCCAGATCTGCAGGCAGCAGAGAGAGCCTCTGGGCCTGACTCAAAGCCCACCCTCAGTTGACATACTTCCTCTAACAAGGCCACACCTCCTAATCCCTCCAAATAAGGTCAGTCTCTGGTGACCAATCATTCAAATCTATGAGCCTATGAGGACCTTTCTCATTTGGCCAACACATCGATCAAGTTGACAGTGAAGATTAACTTTCACAGACAGGAGGAAGTCCTTAGATGGGAGCAAATGCCAGAGACCACCTAGAAGATAACCAGTTGTCCCCTGTGCTCACTTCCGCCTTTCTGGGCTCCCTGGTGAGTACTAAGGACAAGAATTGCTTAGCCACTGAGATTGACAGGTACTTGAGAACCACCCAGCCCACTAAGAGTCCAGGCCTTTGGGTGAGGACAGAGGCCAAAAAGGCCAGCAAAATGGGCCAGCCATTGCTCACAGAGGGCCTTCCAATATGAGAGCTGTCTGCAAGTACACAAACCACAGAAGAAGCCCCCGTGGCGTCAGAGGAGGACTGGAGAAGCAGACAAGCAGGCAGCGGGTGGAAGGAGAGCAGGGAGCCATCGGCAGGGGCTCTGAGGAGCAGGCTGGTCCAGCCTCTCTCTCACTTAGCTCAATTCCTCTCCACGGCAGACCAGGGAATCCCAGGGAACATACACCGGGAAGGATTCCTGCTTTCCGGATGTCTGAACTCCAACTCCCTAAAGAATTGCAAAGACACAAGATTTGATCAGGAAGTTGCCTACAGAGAATCAGTAAGACTTCAGTCTCTGGTGGAACTCAGGGCTGTCCTGAGATGTACACCGATCCTGGTGAAGTCCTGAAAGGGGGGACCCTAGCCCAGATTCTACCCCAGGTCTAGGAAAGGTGGCGGAGTTCTGTGTAAGAGACGGCTATGGAACACGTCCAGGCACATGACCCGAGCTCTACCTTACCTGCTGCCGGAAGTCCTGTGTTCCTGGGACGACACAGGCAAGGAAGAGACCAGCTGCCTGGGGGTCTGGAGGGCAAGAAGTGACACCTGGAGGTGATGAGGCCGAGAATGTCAGTGGGTGCCTGGTGGACAGCTGGCCCAGGAGCGCATGAGCTCCAGCCTCCTCCTGTGTTCTGTGTCAGTGTGCCCAGACTCAGGAAAATCCCAGGAGCTGGCTGGAGGTGGGAGGGGAAGAGCCACTTTGTACTGAGATGAAGTAACTGTCCCCGCCCCCCAAGGAACAAGAGCTAAAAGAAAAACATGGTTGAGATGCAAAAAGCAATTCCCTGAAATTCTATTTTGTGACATCTATTATAAGACACAAGAAAGCCGGGCATAGTGGCGCACGCCTTTAATCCCGGCACTTGGGAAGCAGAGGCAGGAGGATCTCTGTGAGTTCAAGATGGGCCTGGTTTACACAGTAAGTTCCAAGACAGCCAGATATATGTAGACAGACCCTGTATCAAAAAGACACAAAATCCACAATCCGTAAGAATAAAATTTGTACAGTAAAAGCTTACAAATAAAAGACAATAGTCCAAGGGAAAGGATTGTGTTACACGTGACAAGAATAGTGAGTTCTTTCTTACATGAACTCATAAAGGAATGGCAAGGCTGTCCATCAATAAGACAGCGCAAAGAGCTGAGGGTGGCAGTGGGCAGTTTGTGTAGGGAATTCTTGCTTTCCACGTGGAACACCTTAGATACCACGACCTGAGTCACAGTGATGGGTCCACAGCAGTTCAAAGGCTGGCATGTTCTAGAACAGCTCTGGGAGGAATAGGAAAGACAAATAAGGAAGTTCTGTTTGTCACCCTGCCAAGTCCCACGGGGACAGCGCTGACGACTCCGCATAGACTTGGACCTGCCTCCAAGTGGATATTGTTATTTCTCAACAAAATCTGCACCGGCTCAAAGGTGAGGCCAACAAAACTTCAAAGGTCAGTTTAGACTGCCACCGAGAAGAATGAGTAAGTCAAGAAATCCAGGGCTTGGGAACACACGAGTGCGGTGTGAACAAAAGACGTCCACACTCAAGCAGGGTCCATGCTATCTGCCGCAGGAGCAGAGCCCTTAAGGGCTGAGGCTGTGGGCAGGCGAGCATTCTCAAGCCCTGGTGGAGAGAGAGAAACTGAGCCAGGCGGTTTGGGAAAAGTGGGGCGATGGTCATAGGTGAACTGTGTACTGCCTTCTCTCTGGCAGCCTCATGCAAGGATATCGAGTACTGTCTATCCAGTAAAGCGTTAGAAAGAGCATGAGACCATAAGATGGAAACTTACGGTATGTCCCCATGGTGCAGTGTTTAAAGGGCTGAGGGAGATTTATACATATTGACTTCGAATGATTGATCTCTAGAGCATGAACAGGTTAAAGTGGCAAGTCAAAAAATTGACACACATAGTATTGTATGTGTTTGTTTACTTATTTGAAGTCCTTCTTATCTCCTGAAATTACATCTTTTATAAACAAGACAGTTGTAAGCTGGGCTTATAGCTCAGTGGTAGAGTTCCTTCCTAATACATGCAAGCCCCTAGGTTTAATTTCTAGTACTTCCAAAAATATCAAAACAAACAAACAAACAAATAACAAAACAACAACAACAATGCTCTGTAACCCCAGGCTCAGGAAGCTGAAGCAAAATCATCACCATGACTGTGAGACCAGCCTGAGCTCCAAAATACTAACCAACCAAATAGCCCAAAACCTCAAGGCAGTTTCCTTTCATTTCCCCCGTGGTAGGGACCGGGGAGATGTCTCTGTCAGTACAGTCCTTCCTGTGCCAGGGCCAGAAGTGCACACGTGAAAAAGCACAGCTCACCAGGAAAAAAGTCTAAGTGAGGATTAAATAAGTTGATACAAGCAAAACGCTTGGAACAGAGCCTAGCTCATAGATGCTCTAGCTACTGTTACTTGTGTAAATACAAGCTTTGCTTCTCAAGTAGGCGGTGTTGGGCTCTGTGAAACTCTTACCCTAATAAGGCCCTGGTTTGCCTGAACAGGAATTGCAGAAGAGGGGTGCTCACTGCATGATCTACAGGGAGCAGACAGCCCCATCCTCCTGTTGGGGTGGAGGAAGAGGCTGAGTAGACAGTGAAAGCCACTCCCTAAGTAGCAGGCTCTCACACTGGGCAGCGTCTTGCTGGCAAAAATTCTTGTCCAGGGTTGGGTGTGGTGGCCCAGCCTTTAATCACAACACTCAGGAGGCAGAGGCAGGTGGGTGTTTCTTAGTTCAAGGTCAGTCTGATCTATTTGGGAAATCCCCCGTAGTCGGGTATTCACCAGTGAAGACTGCACAGACACAGGTTTAAGCCAATAGAAAGTCTTTATTAGCTAGCTTACATGGGGTGTTTGGGATTTCAGTATAGCCCCAGTCCTGGGTTGACATATTTCAGTTAACAAGAACTGTTTGCCAGAAGCAGAACTATAGTAGCCAAAAAGCAAGGTTAGTTCATTTAGAGACGTTCCCAGGACTATGAACTTTGATAGATTAGGTCTTAGTTTTCATTTCTGGCAGATGGTGCTGCCTGTGTGCTGAGGTTACAGCCTGGATGGCACTTCCATCATGGAGTCAGTTGTGCTAAGGTCTGGGGCTCTGTTACATTCCAGACCAGCCAGGACTATGTAGTGAGACTGGTTCAAACAAGCAAGCAGATGGACCAACAGAATTCATTTCCAGCTGTGCTGAGCCCACCTGAGGCAGCCAGTGTCACTGAACAGGGAAGCCCGTCTGTTCAAAGGTACACAATTAACTGAGGAGAGCGTTACTCTGGAACAGAGACAGATGTGTCTAGCAGTAATTTCTCATCAGGACCGCCAGCCCACAAATAATGACACCGAGACTTATTAATACTCATGGAAACTTGACCTATAGCTTAGGTTAGTTCCTAACTTGCTCTTTTAAATTAAACCAATTATATTAATCTACATTTTGCCACATGGTGTTACCTCTCTTTCATCTTGCACCTCCTGTTTCCTCTCCATACCCCAGGGCATCTCTTTCTTACTTCTTCCCAGAGCTCTCTCTGCTTAGAAATCCCAACTATCCCTCCTGCCTAGCTATTGGCCGTTCGGCTTTTGATCACATGAATCACAGCAATACACCTTCACACAGTGTATAAATATTCCACACCAGATGTGTTCAAGACCCTTCTGTGGCTTCTGAAGCGGCTGACACACAGCTAGAGCAGTAAGGTGGCTTAAGAAACCCTTCTGCCTTGGGGACCCACACAGACTGCTCAGTACCTCCAACAATGCTTTCCACCTGTAGCTATGAGTAATTAAAATTGTTGCTAACATGACGAAATTGTCTCTCTTCCTTAATACCATACTTCTGGAAAGAAAACTCAACAGGGGTGACAAGTTTCCCTGAAATAAGGACCTGAAGTGCTTGTAAAGCCAGATGTGGTGGTTGGCACCAGAACTCCCAGCACTCAGAAGGTGGAGGCCGGTGAAGCATAAAGCTCAAGGCTGTCCCTAGCCACAGAGCAAGTTCGAGGCCAGCTTGGGCTTCATGAGAAGCATGCTGCGGGCTAGCTGTGAGCTCCGTGGCATCACTTTTGCTAGGACTTGGCTCAATTTCCAGCACCAGCTCTAAGGAAAAGCAAAACAAAACAGAGAGCTTTTATTTCTATAGCATTTAGAATTGATTATGTTTATGAGTATGCACTCTTGGCAGAGTTGCAAGAAATTTAATACATGTGTGCACTGCTCTGAGCGATATGAGTTTATACATGCTTTTTGGAGCGGATCTTGGCAGTACGTCAGGAACTAGGAGAAGTCCTTGCCTTTAACACAGTAGTTTATTTTCTGAGAACTTATCTTAAGAAGAACACAAATCCGAAAGGGGGGGGGGAGAGTTGTTAAAGGAATACACATTCTGTTTTCACTGCAGTCTTATTTTGTTTGAAAAATTGGAGACTAACTGTTCTCTAGAGGCTTATGGTGTGATATAGCCATTTGGTAAAATGGGATCCAGGTATTAAAAAGTGGAGTGCTGAATTAGCATGCCCAAACCTTGGTTTCAATGGTGAGCACAAAAGGAGGAGGAGGAGAAGATGAGAGAGAGAGAGAGAGAGAGAGAGAGAGAGAGAGAGAGAGAGAGAGAGAGAGAGAAAGAAGAGAGGTAGAGACAGAGAGAAATAAAAAAGCGGCTGGAGAGATGGCCCAGGGGTTAGGAGCACCGGCTGCTCTTCTAGAGGTCCTGAGTTCAATTGTCAGCACCCACATGGTGGCTCACAGCCACTGTAACTCCAGTTCCAGGGGATCCAACCCCCTCCTTTGCCTTCCTCCAGTACCAGGCACACGCATGGTGCACAAACACCCATGCAGCCGTAACACCTACACGCACAAAAGAATAAAGTAAAATTTAAAAGCGAATGAGAACAGAAAGGACGAAAGGGAAGAGAAGCAGTGTGCCTAGGAGCATGGGAGCTGCTGGAGGAAAACCAGGAAGCAAGTTTGCAGTGTCCTACAGTGCCAGCTACGTGAAAGTGTCACACACCCGGTCAGGATCCCATGGGAGAGAGCTGGTTCGTTACCCAGAGAACCCCAGCTTTCAGAGGGTGCTCAGCGCATATTATTGGGAGAAATGCTCTGTTTGTGTTGCTAGGGTATTCAGTGGTCCCACTTAAAAGCAAGTAAAAAGACAGTGAACTCACATTTCAGCTGGCCTCTGTGAGGCCTACCAAGGCATTCTCATGACTCACACATCCCCTTAAACCGTCTGCTGCTGTCATATAGCTGCCTACAGGCGTTTCCAGCAGCACAGGGCCCCTCTGTACCGTCACCTGAAGTGCAGGGGTTTATTTTCACCGACTGACTGATGAATCCAGAGCGTCGAGCACGTTAGGCAAGGGCTCCCAGCTATAGCTCCTCTCTCGAATTTTTTTTTTTTCGAATATTTTTATTTTGAGACAAGATCTTTCCTGTTGCTCCAGATTGTCCTCAATCTCGCTTGGCTGCCAAAAGTACATCTTGAACCTGGGATCTTCTGGCCTCAGAAAACTCTATGGTGCACACCTGTAACCCTTCAGTGAGAAAGCTGATGCAGGAGGCTGACTTTGAACTACATACTGAGACCCTGCCTCATAAAAGGAGAAGGAGAGAAAGGAAGGGAAGAGAGAAGAAAAAGAAAAAAAGAAAAAGCTTCTTGCCTTAAAAACTATCTCAGTGAGATGTGAAGATATTCTGGAGAAGCCGAGAGCCAAGGCCTTGTTCTTGGGACACTTTACTCTCAGTCCTGCAGATGTCTGCCATTTGCTGGGAAGTAGAAAGAGCTGGGACCTTGCTGTACCAGCCTCCAGGAAGCAACTTCTCGGGGAAGTGCTGTTTTGGAAAGACAAGAAGGAGTTGTAGCCCGGCGATGGTGGCGCACGCCTTTAATCCCAGCACTTGGGAGGCAGAGGCACGCGGATCTCTGTGAGTTCGAGACCAAGACCAGCCTGGTCTACAGAGCTAGTGCCAGGACAGGCTCCAAAGCCACAAAGAAACCCTGTCTCGAAAAACCAAAAAAAAAAAGGAAAAAAAAAAAAGAAATAGGTAAATAAAATAAAACTGGCATGATGGCACACCCTGATAACCTCGCACTCAGGGAGTGGAGGTAGGGGGACCAGGAGTTCAAGGCCAGCCTTGGCTACACATTGAAGTGATAAGTTTAAGGACAGCCAGAGCTACAGGAGACCTTGTCTTAAAAACCTGGGAGACTAGAATAAAATAAACAATTAAGAATTAGGTAGGAGGGCTGGAGAGATGGGAGGCTCAGGGATTTAGAGCGCTTGCTGTACAGTCATGTACAGGTGGCAGGTGTGTGTGCCCGGCATTCCCGCTCTAGAGGGGTGGAGATGGGAAGACCCCTTGGGCTTGCTGGCTTCCAGCCTAGCTGCGCTCCAGGTTCGCGCTCCAGGTTCAGAGAGGAACCGTAACTCAATGGAATATGCATACAACAAATGGGAGAAGGCACAAGGACCTCTTTTGGCTTCTGTGCTTGCACTGGCATATGTGTACACAAGTACACACATGCGTGCCTGCACACACACACACACATATTCACACACAAATGAAAAATAAACTTTTACAACAAAAATAGGGAAAATTAACCTTATTTAATAAAAACTTCAAAATGTACTTTTAATCATTTTAATGTAATTTTAATCATTTTTAATAAAAAAATTATTTTCACTAATTTTTACATTCTGGCTTTTGTTTTTGCTTTTTATTTTATTTTATCTTTGAGAAAAGATCTCAAGTAGCAACACTCCTTGTTTTGTTTGTATTAAGTCTTTGAAATTCAGCATATATTAGAGCCTATTTTGCTTTAGACCTTTCACAGTTCCAGTAGTAGGCTGGGATGTAGCTCAGTGGTGGAGCAGTTGCCTAGCAGCAGGCCCTGGGGAGGGAGGGGGAGAGAGATAGCAATCTAAACAGTGGGCACCAGGTTTTTGTTGTTGCTGTTTTGTGTTTTGATCTTTCAAGCTGGTCTCACTGCGTCCAGTCCAGACCTCCTGGAATTCACAGTGCAGCCAGGCCTATGAACTTGCAGCTCCTAGGGTTTTCATGAGTGCTAGGATAGGATGCCCGGCTGGTCCAGCTACATGGAGCGTCCCAGACACGGAGCAGCGCCTGCTCTGGGTCCTCCCTTTTCTATTCTCTATTCTCCCCACCTAACTGTGTTTCCTTCTTCCCTCCATCCTCCCTTTCTATTTTACTTTTGGATTCGTTAGGAATTGAAACAGTCTACCTGCAACATTCTTCAGCCTCCCAGAGATGCGTCCTTCCTGGTCTGGAGGAAACCAAGGTGAGCTGTCTGTCTCCAGGGAGCCCCAGGGGCCGACTTAATGGGCCCTTTATCCTTAGTTGGCGGAGTTTCAGTTTCTGCCAAGACTCGCTGGGTCTTTTTCATGACAGTAGTTTCACTTTGCCCTGGAACTAGGCCAGTGGCCAAAAGGCCCTTCATCATTCAAGAGTCTCAGAGTATGAAGTTAATTTGATACCCAAAGTAGGAGGTCTCACAGAATTAATTACCTAAGTGACTTCGTGTCTCCGAATGTCCTGAAAAACGGCTTCAGCGGAAGAAAGCTTCAAGAGGAAGGCTCTGAGAGGAAAGGGACCGTCAGTTTCCAGGCCTAAACTTACCAGAAGCCATCACTTCTTTATTTGCATTTCCTTCCCTTATCAAACGAAGTAACACACCCACACACGTGCAAACACATACACGTGCGCCCACACTGGCTCACATGAGCACGTGCGTGCGCACACACGTTCCATCATGGTTTGTGCAGTTGCTATGAGCTCAGTTGCTACGGTCTATGAGACCGTGCACGCCTGGCTTCCCGGACTGATGACAATGGGAGGCACTGGGAATTTCTCAAATATTCACAAGAATGTGCAGAGGGAGTTCTGAGTAATCACCATTCTTTGAATTTCTTGTGGGAAAATGTAGTGCCGATTTCCTTTTAGAGACAGCAGCCCCTGAAGGCTGTTTTGACTAAGGAGCTTTTATTGATTATGGTGTGAATGCTCAGTGGGAGGCGCCACGGGGAGAAGCCATCCAGCTGGGGGCGCAGGGACCACCTGTCCTGGGGACACAGCACACTTGCTTAGTAATCTGCTCAGCTGTGGTGCTGGCCATTTGTGTAACCAGCCTGATTCATCTGCTCACGTCTCGTCTTTTTCACCCTTGTCCCTTTAGAGACCCAACCCTTGGTCTCCACCCTCTTCTGATATCTCCCAGGTAGAACCTGGAGAGGTGGTCTGTCTGCCACCTGGGTAGGCCAAGGACCGTTCTTCACCCAGTCCTAGCTGCCAACCCATCTGCTCCCCTGGGAGTCTACCAGGTACCACAGCCTCTCTGGTTCCGGTTCCCACCCGCCAGGCTGACCATTATGAAATGTGACTTACTAAGAAGAGAAAGAAAAGGGAAAATACAAAAAATACAACGCCAACTGGAGCCCGAGGGGTCTGCTCCTGCTCTGTGACTGGTGGCAGGCAGGTATTCCAGCCTTAGTGCCCCGCCCAACAGAGCGCCCAAGGAAGGAAGAGGGAGGAGGTGCTACAACCCAAAGCCTGCAGTGGCCTCCACCCAGTCTTTGAGCACAGCTTGACCACGGACAGCCTGACCGGGCGCAGCTTGACCGAGGTCCATGCGTGGCTGCTCCTTCATCCTGCCTGGTCATGCTGGCTTCACCTGGATATTTGCTGTCATCAAGCTTTTTTTTTTTTTTTTTTTTTTTAAAGGGGCACAATAATACAAATAACTCTTTCCAGGGCCTCAGCCGACACAGCTATTTATTATTCCAGAAAAGACCTAGCTACAGGAATAGTTCTTCCCTCTTGGAAGGAGGCAGACAGCCCCACACCCCTGAGAGCCAGGCCCCTCCCAGAAGCCACCCCAGAACCGCAGCTCTCCTGCATGGAGTGGTGTCAGCTCTGCTGGTCTAAACCAGTCTTGCTGCATCTTCTCTGTTGTTCATTCCAACCCAGTATGAAACTCCTAGGGGTGGGGGCTATGGAACCCCACCGCACTTGCTGTTGGGAAGTGCCTGCCTGAGCTGCCCTTTAAAAAGTGCCTACCCAGCAGTTTCACCCTTTACTAAAGAGCCTGAGCTGAGTCATGACCTCGGTGACACACAGCACGTGACTTCAAATTGCCCAGAAGTATGACTGGCTCCTGGCCTGTGCCTCCCCACCCTGAGGGACTCTTGAGTGAGCAGTGTCAATTCAGAATCAGGCCGGGCGGTGGTGGCACACTCCTTTAATCCCAGCACTCGGGAGGCAGAGGCAGGCAGATCTCTGTGAGTTCGAGACCAGCCTGGTCTACAAGAGCTAGTTCCAGGACAGGCACCAAAGCTACAGAGAAACCCTGTCTCGAAAAACAAAAAAGCAAAAAAAAAGAGGCAGAGGCAGGCGGATCTCTATCTCCAGGAGTTCGAGGCCAGCTTGGTCTACAGAGTGAATTCCAGGGCAGCCAGGGCTATTATATAGAGAGACTTTGTCTCGGAAAACCAATATAAAATAAAGAAATAAAAAATAAAAGCACCAGCAAGCTGCTCTGTGGGTCTTTTTGGGTGGGCTGGAAAGTGGAGAGTATTCTTACTTGGGAATGCAGACATGGGGCCTAGCTCCAACAGCTTGCTGAAGGAACTTGAAGCTGGACCCTAGAGAGGACCGGGACTGTCTTGTTGGACACGGGCTGAGGTCACACTCCAGAACCTAACAAGCTTCGGATCCAGAGTGATCCAGAGTGATCCAGAGTGAACGTCTGTCCGTATCTGGAAGTGGAGCAGGAGAGTCAGTGGGCAGCCACTCCTGCCTCACGTCCTCTGAGCCAGCTGGAAGCCAGGCAACTGGTGGTTTGTGGATGTCAGGCCAAGGTTTGAGTCATGGCCTCATCATAGCCCTCTGAGGAGGACTGACCCACAAAGGAAATTACACAGAGCTGTGTGGCGCATGGCAGAGGCAGGGAATTTTCTAGGGCTGTCAACTGGGAAGGCTGAAAGCAAAGCCACCTACTCTGGAGCCCAAGGCTTGGGACCCCCACTAACTTTGTGGACGAGGACCCAGTGACTATACCTTGACCCATTTGTGACGGGTCCTGGCCCTGCTTATTCACCAAGAAAACCTTGACCCATGCAATTCCTTGAGCCACAGCCCTCAGGCCGTCTGCATCCGGTCACCCAGAAGACGCACACAAATTGCAGAAGCTCATGAACATCCTCAGTGGGGAGAAATCTTACACCTATTAGGGAGCTGTGTGATTCTGGGCAATCAAATGAACTCCCACTGGGGCTCAAGGGTGCACACCTATAGTCTAAGTGCTTGGAAGACTAAGGCACGAGGTTTGCTTTGAACCTAGGGATTTGGGACCGTCTTGGACAACAAAGCAAGACATGGTTTCTACACAGCAGCAGTGAAAATAAAGCGAATGCTCCATGGCTCACTTTTCTCATCAGTCTTAAAGACATACCGCACAAAGTTGGGAGACAGAGATGTGCCTTGGTTATAAAACCCCAGCTCAGCACGCACGGGGCCAGGTTCAATCTCACTCCCTACCCCGCATATAAAAACAAGACATTGACAAAGTTGGTGGTGAGATTAAATGAGAATAGGTATGGACAAAGGTCCTGGCTGCGTGTTCCTCGTTCTCAGCTTGCTCTGGGCAAATTCCAGTTTGGCGCGCACCCCCAGGCTCAACGTGAAGAGTTTTCCCCTTTCCTCCCCCACATCCACCTCCCAGTCCTTCATGCAAATGTGTGGCTAGAAGGAGAGGTGGGGCTTCGCTGTGGTTATCTCCGAAATCAGCTTGAGGCACCACTGCTCCAAGGACTGACCACCAAGGACTGACCACCGAGACTGACCACCGAGAAAGACTTCTTTCTGCCTCCCCTCCCCAGTGTGGAAGGAGAGCAGCATTTTGCATTTGGGCAAGTATTGTTGCATGTCTACTGTGGCCCCGGCCAGGGCTAGGTCCTTGACATGGTTGTGCTTCCTCCTTGCGGAGTGACTTTTCACACAGGCGTTCTACAGCTGGGGTGGGCCATTTCTTCTTTTTTCCCTGAGACAGAGCCTCACATAGCCTCAAACCAGCCTCAAACTCCCTAAATAGCTGAAAATGTCTTTAGGCTCTGGACCTCCTTCCACTGCCTCCCAAGAGCAGAGATTATAGACAGCTGCCTTTATTTCTAATTTTATCTCCCCGTCAGAGGGTCTTCAACTGCCCTGCGTTTACAACGCGAACCACCTCCCCTTCCTCCCTGTGAGCCCTGTAGGGGGCGCACCTCTTCCAGGAGACCGTCTAATCTTACCGATGGGAGTGGGATCCAGTTTTTTTTTTCCTAGAACCCGGAAACCAACTGGGAAAAGCCTTCTGCTCTGCCCGCTGTGCTCAGAGATTCAGATTCATCAGAACCGACCTTGCTCCCCAACAGGTCTGGCATCGCAGGCCAGACAAGGGTTCCAATCGGCTCAGGGCTTCCAAGAGTCCGTTTCTCTCTGTTGAACACTGGGGAGTACGAGCTGGATCACAGTGCAGTGAGGAGTATCTAGGAAGGACTTGCAGCTTATGATTGTGTGATCTCCCTGACACCGAGTCCTGGGGCTCAAACGGGGGACCTTGGGGATGCTAAGCAAATGCTCCGCCACCGAGCCCCAAGCACAGAAATGGCTGCAAATGTCTGGGAAGGAGCTGGGAGCCTGGGAGAGTTATGATCAGCCGGATTCACCCCAGGGCCACTTTCCCTCACCACGTGCCCGCAGAACAGTCCGGGTGCCTGGTACTTGGAGGAGGGAGGTAGGACTTAGAGAGTGCTGGGGACATCTGGGAACAAAGATCAGGAAATCGGGCTCCGCTCAGCTGGAGCTTGCCCGACAGCTGACTGTCCCTGGGTCACAGCCTTAGTCTCCAAAGCTACAGTTTCCTCGGGGAAAGTGTCTTTCTCTTTCCGGCCTCACCTGAAAATAAGGTGACACACATGATTTTTTTTTTTTTTTTGGAGTGCTACACGTGGCATAAGTGCTTTCTAGTGATGGGTTTGCTTAATCCTAGCAAAGCCCTAAAACAAACAACAAACAACAGCATCATCACTCCTGATGAAACTGTTAGGAGCCAATTTCCTCCTAAAATCATTGCAGGAACCATCACCCTGGGGAGTCTACAGAGAACCCCACACTCATAATTGTGTTAGGAATCATTCTATTGACAGAGCCTACCCCACACCCAAATTGGCTGATGGAGAGCTATCTGGAGAGCTATCTGTTAGCGGAACCTACCCCACATTCCAAACTATCTAGGGAACTAGGTGTGTCAACTTGTGACTTCTTGGCCTAGAGTGACCTGACCGAAGGTAACCTCCTGGCTACGTGACCAACGTGAACCACATGGCAAGAGCTCAGACCCCTGTGCCCATCCCCCAACTCCTTACCATATATAAAGCTGTACCCCATCTCTAATAAACGGAGGCTCTGACAAATGTAGCATGGCCTTCTTCTTCTCTCCTAGCCCATATCTTCCAGATAGCGCCTCTCCGGGACCCTGGAATAACTAAACTGCCAGACGGGTTACTAACCCTAGACAAGGTAACCTGTCAAGGCAATTACATGAAACAATTGTTCTAAGATTATAAAACTAGGAAGTATCCAATAATTTTGATCTTTTGCTCTTTGCTGGTGCTTGTTTTTGAGACAGGGTCTCCCACTGTAGCCCAGGCTGGCCTTGAACTTGCAGCAATCCTTTTGCCTCGGCCCCCAGCCCTGGGATTACAGGTGTGAGCCACTATAGTAACTAAATGTAACTTTCTTTTAGATGTTTTAACTCCTCAAGGGCAGGAAGAGGCTGGTCCTTAAAGCCCAGATCTGGATGTGGGCTAGCCTCAGCCTGGTTTCCTCAGTCTGCTTACAAAGCAAACTGCACTTTTTTGGTGGGTTCAGTTGGGAGCTGCGCATTTGGTTTCATAAAAGCAAAACTCCCTTTTCCCATTTTATAGTTGGAATGAGAAGAATGTTTGTCCTTGCCTTTAAGCAGTTTGTAAACACAGATGCTTTCCTTCAGTGGGTTTCTTTCTACAAAGAGGCCCGAAGAAGGGACGCTGACGGAGTTCTGAGTTGCAGCAGGTGGGATGCGTGATTCAGAGGCCGCACGCTGAGCCCACTCCAGGGGCTTTCCTGCACAGAGGGTTTGGCTGTGTGCGGGGTTTTCGGGTGACATCAGGGTAGGAGAGCATGTGCCTGGGGACAGCCACCCAGTCCCCAAATTACAGGGGTGGGCAGAGTCAGCGAGAAGTGGAGTGTTTGGGAATGATCATTTTTGGCTCTCAGGACATTCAGATGCAATTATTTTTAGAGTTATCTTTAAACTTCAAAGACAAAACCACTTAAACACAAGCTAGCTGAGACTTTTGTTCCCTGTGAGGGCAGCCAAAGGAATCCTATTGGGCTACCTTATGTGGGGAAGGCAGAAGAGGGGGAGGCCGGCCGTGGTTTATTTCCCCAACTGCAGGAGGGGTTTCCAAGGGCAGTTGTAGGTCACAAAGGGCAGCACACAGTTCTCAGCGACCTTGTGTTGTCACTGGTTTCAGGTCTCCAGGTGTTGGAAGCTACAGTAGTCTGCCACGAGTCTGGGGTTCTGCGTTAGCCTCTGCCACACCCTGACCCCACCTTTATCAACCCCTCTCTGCCTATCCACCCTTGGGCATGCAGTGGTTGACTCCTGTCTGGCACACTAGCGATCACACACACACACACACACACACACCACTGTCCCTAGCCCTTGCCTCTCACATCACCCCAATGTTGTGTTTGTCTAGGGGTTTCAAGGCCCAGAAGAGGCCAGCTGAGTGGATTTGAGGGAACTGGAAGGACCTTTTCCTTGTTCTGGGTACACGAAGCATGCTAGAAGCAGACCCCGTAGCAAACTCCTGGCTCAAACGTGTCAGTGTGCCAAGCATATTCCTGTTTGGGTGGAGCCTCCTTGACTGAGGCAGCGTGGCCCTCCTCTGAGCCAGGCTGTAGGCAGGAGGGCACTCAGGACCCTCCCTGAGCACCCAGGCTGTGAAGCCACCCCTCCTTCTTCAGTTTGTCCTGTGTGGCACACGCACATGGACACTGATAGCCATCGTGAGACAGGAAACATTCAGAGACTGGTCCCCACCTGCTTTCCCCTCATCCAGAGTCCCACAAAATGCATCCTGTTACTGTAATGTGAGTCAGACAAACCCTGATATGGCTTCTTTCCCAGGTGCATAAATGTACGGCCCTGGGGTCAGGGTGGGGACTGGAACTCAGAGGAGCCTGGACTTTGCCACCTAGAGTAGAAGCTGGGGAGCTTCTAACTAACTTCCCGCGTGGTTCTGATTCAGGGCATGGGAAGGAGCCAGGAGCTGGGGCCTCTGCTTGAGGTTCTAGGCTGACCCGGCACAGGCACAGAGCTGTATGGTCTCAGTACCACCATCTTGAGCTTCCTTTGTGCTCCCCCTTCCTCTTAACATTGACTGAATGTGCGTGTGTGTGTGTGTGTGTGTGTGTGTGTGTGTGTGTGTGTG
>NC_022009.1:58035651-58045245 GCF_000317375.1 Microtus ochrogaster | reverse complement strand
TCTTGTAGACCAGGCTGGTCTCGAACTCACAGAGATCCGCCTGCCTCTGCCTCCCGAGTGCTGGGATTAAAGGCGTGCGCCACCATCACCCGGCTTGAGTGTCTGTACTTCTTGTGGTGCAGTGCTGGGAATCAAACCCAGAGCTTCTTGCATGCTAGGCAAGGACTCTGCCAACTGAGCTTCATCCCCAGCCCTAACATTTATCTTCTGAGTGGCATTTCTGAACCTCTGGCCAAGGGCTGTAAAAGGTGGGGCTCCCTAGCAAATGCACTTCCTCCTGCAGCCTCCGTGACCCCTGTGTATCGACCACTTACTCACTGGAGACCTCTCTCAGAATTTTCCTAAGTCGTTCTGAATGGCAACACTGACCTGATAGGGAGCTGCCAGTATCCTGCCTGTTTGTGTGGTACCTGAAACCCTAGGCAGCCTTCTCTCTCCCATTCCTGCCCACGCCAGGGAAACTCGGTTGAATTTGGATGGACCGTCATTCTAGGACAGAGACCACAGATACGGAAGGTCTGTGTCCTTTGGGCCATCCAGCTGGGCCAAGGCCTTTGTCTTGGCAGGGATGAGACAGGTACCTGCTGTTGGATTATAAGGGACAAGCTGCTGTTGTTCCCTGCGAAGAACTGAGGAAAAGATTTCACAGCTCTCCCAGTGTCCTACTGGGAGTGTTAGGAGTTGTTGTTGGCAGTGTTGGAGATCAAGCCAAGGGTATCACTCGTGTTAGACAAGCCCTCTACCACCAAACTGTGTCCCCAGCCCAGTGGCTGCACAGGGAGCTCACCACGGGACAGGTATTTGTCTTATTTCTCTTACTGTACCGCACCCTGTCTAAAAACTACTGAACTGAGATGCAGAAAAGCCACACGAGTCCACAAGGCCTCACCACCAGCAGGTAGGGAGGTCAGGAGACAACCACTGAGCAATCTGTTCTATCGTCCTTCCCAAGATATGATTCTGCAATGGCCCTTATTTTGTAGGGCCCTGGGGGGTGGGGTCCTCTGAATACAGATTTACAAAGGTCACCCAGGCAATCTGCATTCCAACATCAAAGAATTTTTTTTGTCCCTTGTCACTCACAACGAGAGCTTCAGCAATCCCTTGACCCCGAACTGTGAGCTCTTGTCCAGACCACACCTTCTGATGTCCAATGAGACTGTTGTGGGCAACCGGGCCTCGCTCCCGCCCTCGCCCCTGCCTCTGCCTGCAAAGCAGAGAGCTGGCAGCAAAACTGCGTGGCCAGCCCGAGAAAGGAAAAGCGCCTTTCCTAATTGAGGTCATGGGGGCCTGGCCACAGAGCAGCAGGGACAGAGAGTTCCAATTAGGACTCAGAGAGCCGCTGATGGGGCCAGCCTGGAAGACAAATGACCCCACCGTGCAGCCGGACACGCCTTTCCCAGGGGAGGAGCTGGGCCACCTTCCCATTTTGTGAGCAGGGCTGGGCGAAGAGGAAGGGCAGGTCTATTTCACCGGTTCCGTTCTGCGGCAGCCCCACCTGCCCCTGCTGGGGTCTCCGTACCCGCTGCGATAGACCAGTTTCCTCACAGGGCTCACGTCTTCAGTAAGGAAATCTGAGATATAAAAGGAGCTTTGGGAAATCTAGAAAGCTCATTACAGGAATAACTCACAGTCATGACTCAGCGCCTCATCTGTAAAGGAAGCCAGAAGTGTCGCAAACGCAATGCTCTTTGCCCTAAATAAGTGCCTTAAACAAGATCCTGGCTCCGGAGCTCTCTGCAGAAGCCCCGGGCTCTGTTCTCAGGAATACCACTGCCCCCTTTCAGACGGCTAGCTCTGGAACTAAATGGCTGTGTAAGGAGCAGTGATTAGCACAGGCCCCGGGGTCAACACGTTCTGGAACAGTGGCACGTGCAATTAATTATTCCTTCGTCTCAGGAACCAGAAGCAACATTGCTAACTGAAATACGCAGTGTGATCAACGTGTTCCTAGTCCATCTGTCCCGTTCCATCCCGTGTCCAGCGGTTTTACAGGAGTTTTAAAACTTATGAGCATGAGGTAGAGCTAGCAGAGAATTTGGAATACTAGAGATAAAGTTTTTGTCCTTTTTTGGTGTTGATGTTTTGGTTTTAGTCTTGCTGGTTTTGAGACATGGTCTTGCTATGTTACCCAAACTGGTCTTGAATAAGAGATCTTCCTGCCTCGGCCTCACAAGCGTTGGCATACATGCAGTATGCCACTATGGTATATGTTCTTAAAATAGCTCGTGTTGGCAAGATAGTTGTTTATTTTCTTCTTTCAAGTCTTTCGAAGATGCCATGCCCTCCTGTACAGTCATACCCACGCTGTAATTTTCTTAATTTTGCCTAGGCTTTACATAGTGTGTACTTCAACCCACAAAGCTCTGTCGGCCTTAGGCATACCAGCTCTGCACATCTCATTGTCCCTGATTTGCCAAAGACAACCACAGTGTGGTTTAGTCTGGAGCTGAGCTAAGAGAGTACAGAACTTGCCCCCAGAGTCCCAGAGAGGCTCCAGAGCTGGAATGGAACCGAGTCATAGAGGCTCTGATGGCAGTTTTCTTTTCTTTTTTTTTTTTTTTTTTTTTTTTTTTTTTTTTTTTGGTTTTTTTTCGAGACAGGGTTTCTCTGTGGCTTTGGAGCCTGTCCTGGAACTAGCTCTGTAGACCAGGCTGGTCTCGAACTCACAGAGATCCGCCTGCCTCTGCCTCCCGAGTGCTGGGATTAAAGGCGTGCGCCACCACCGCCCGGCTGATGGCAGTTTTCTTTTGTCGTTATTATTATATGTAATGACATAATGCTTTTCTCCCTGAGGCTGGACTAACACACACACACAAACACACACACACACACACACACACACGCACACACGCATGCACACACTCCTTTTGTTTGGGGATATAATTTTTTTTTCTCACCTCCAAGCACCAGTCTATAGAAAGATGATGTCATGGTCCTTTGGAAGTCACTCTACTTCCAGCTAGCTCTACAATGTCCATTCAAAACTCTCTCCTCTGGAAACTGTCGGCTTCTGCCTTGAGCCGCCTGGCGCTACACTCCCCAAGGACTAGAAATTCCGAGAACAGGAGTCACATTGAACTTTTTTTTTTTTTTTTGGAGACAGAGTCTCGAGTAGTTCACACTGGTCTCCAGCTCCTGACCCTGACCTTCCTGCCTCTACTTCCTGAGTGCTGGCATCACAGGTGCACACCCTCACTGCCTCCACTTCCTGAGTGCTGGCATTACAGGCGCGCACCCTCAGACCCCATTCATATCCGAGTTTTACGAAGCGACACCCTGACACCTGTGTTGATTAGTTCTGGTGAGACAGGGTCCCACGTGGCCCAGGCGGATATGGAACTCACGCTGTCGCTGAAGAGCATCCTGAAATCAAGCTCTCTCTGTGCTGATCAGCCCCCCGCGCTGAAACAGCAGTGTCGCTGGGCTCACTCACAGCTCTCTGAAAATCTGTACCTAAGAGAGCCCAATGGAGCTGATGCAGTGGAAATGCAGAAACCGCAGCGCTTGGAGCTGGAAGCAGCAGAAAGATTGGGAATCCCAGGTCCCCCACAGCTTACTCAGGCCAGCCTGAACGGAAAGAGAGCCTGTCCCCAAAACAAAAACGAATGTCACAAGAAGTAACCTATCGAGCATATTAACTTTATGTTCTTAAAAGATTTATGCTGTGTGTGGTGGCACGTGGCAGGTGAATCATCTCTGTGAGTTCAAGGCCAGTCTGGTCTACATAGAAAGTTCTAGGCCAGCCAGGGGTACATAAATAAAACTAAAAATAAATAAACAAAAGCTTATACTTTATTATTATGGAATGTGTAAGGACAGGCTGTGGCACATATGTGGAGATCAGAAGTTAACTTTGTAGAGGTGGTATTCTCCCTCTGTCTTCCAGAGACTGAACTCAGGTGGACAGGCCCTCATGGCAAACAGTTTACCTATGAACCATCGAATCTGCCCGAGACAATACTTTTTATAATTTTGTTTTTGTGTCCCCCCCAAGCCTGAGTCAAGGTCTTATGTGACCTATGCATCCTAGAACTCACTATAATCCTCCTGCCTTAGCATCCCAACTGCTTCAACTACATACAAGAGCCACCATGCCTAGTATGTACTTTCTTTTTGGTTTTCCAAGACAGGGTTTCTCTGTGTAACTGCCCTGACTGTCCTGGAACTTGTTTTGCAGACCAGGCCTTGAACTCACAGAGATCCTCCTGCCTCTGCCTCCCCAGTCCATACTTTTAAAACGGCTTCTATTCTAGTTGCTCTACAGGCACAGGCTTGATTTATTCACTGTGTATGTTTTCTTTGTATTTTCCCACACTATGGTATGTATGTTGTGTGCATGCCTTTGTTCCCTTTGTCCATGGCTGTGTAACAGACGGCTTCCACCTTGTGAAGCTTGCCACGACGTTCATGTATTCTTCCTCAGGATCCTGGGGGTGGGCAGGAAGGATTCCTCTGCCACACCGGTTGCTACTCTGGTGGCTGTGTTCGGTGGGTCACTCAGCCAGGCACCTCTGTCCTTCCCCCAGAACTGTTTCATTCTAGAGTGTCTCCACAAGGTAGCTAGCGTGTCAGACTTCCTGAAGGCCTGGTGCTTATCATACCAGCCATTTGACCAAGACTGGTGTAGGCACTTTAGGAACCTATGAAAGGGCATGGACTCCAGGCAAAATGTCCGCTTGGACAGCACGCTAAAGGTTTATAATCCGCCACAGCTTCCTTATTATCCCAGGAGACCATTAGCGGCATGGCCTTCTCCAGCACAAATATTTGAGGGCAAACTTGATGTCACAATTTTGACTTTGTAAGAGGACAAGGTTTGTTCTGTGTACCTCTGGCCCAGGGGCAGGGAAGGGTGTGCTTGCTGATGAGTGAGCCTGGCCACCCACCCAGACCCTGTCTCTAAACAAGGCTTGGTGGGTCTCTGCTCGACTTGGCTGAGGACAGAGTATGGCATGGCCAACACTTCTTCTCTTTGTGAAAAAAGAAAAAAAAAAGAAAAGAAAAGGACATCATGTAAGAGATGGTTGAAAAAGCATAAGAACGGACACAGGACACACAGGAGCCTTCGGAAGGTGTGATCAGTTTAAGGAGCTGTGTACACGCCTCCTCTCCAGCAAAACTCCAGGCATACCTGTTGCAAATAACATTGTCACACAGTAAACATTTACTGATATTAATAAAATTTAAAGGTTAATTAATTGATTCAGGGGAAACAATTCATCTGGAGTTGCCCTTTTTACATTGATGGCTTGCTCACATTCCTTTGGTATAAGGTCAATACTGACTGATGTGGAACTTTATAACCCACGCTGGCCTTGAATTTGCAACAGTGTTCCCATCTCTACAACAGTGTTCCCATCTCTACGTCCTGCCTGCTCAGATTAAAGGCATGTGCCACCAAGCCTGTTTGGTTTTCGTCCTTGTTTAGAGAGAACCTCACTGTGTGGCTCTTGCTGGCCTTGGACTCTGCCCCTTTTTGCTCCTGGCTCTCCAGTGCTGGGACGGCAGGCACTCGACGCCATACCTAGCTTGAATGCCTCTCAGAAAAGAGACACAGGCACCGTCATGGTGGTACACCTGTCTCTGCTTACATTCACCAGGGTTACAGATGTAAGCTGGCTTGCCCAGCTTGTATGTGGTCCTGGGATCTGAACTTGGGTCTTCTTGCTTGTATAGCAGGCAGTTTGTACACTGAGCCGTCTCTCTAGTCCCTGCAAGCCTTTTATTTGGAACTCCTTTCTTTTTTTATGTTTTTTTTTCTTTGTAGCTTTGGAGCCTGTGCTAGAACTCACTCTGTAGACCAGGCTGGCCTTGAACTCGCAGAGATCCGCCTGCCTCTGCCTCCCAAGTGCTGGTATTAAAGGCATGCACCACTGCCTGGCTGTTTGTTTGTTTGTTTTTGAGACAGGGTTTCTTTGTGCAGCGGGGGCCATTCTGGAGCTCACTCTATAGATCAGACTGGCTTCTCAAACTCAGCTCTCCACCTGCCTCTACCTCCCAAGCGCTGGGATTAAAGGTGCACACCTTATTTGAAGTTCCTTTCTTGAAGGTCAAGCCTCTAAAGAGGGCCCAAGAGCACAGACAGCTCTTGAAGCACATTTCAAATTCTAGATCAATCTGGTCTCAAACTCGTGACAGTCCTTCTACCTTTGTTCCCCAGGGCTGGTGTTACAGGAAGGAATGGACCACCGTGTTCAGCCCGATATTCGTTTCTGACCCTACAAAGTAGAAATAAACAAAGTATCTAATACTAGAGAACTAGTCAGGTAAATTTCATCAGGGTCATTAAAACTAACTTTAAATAAAGTTTATCATAAAGTAACTGCTTATGTTAAGTCAGCTGTAATACAAGGCTGGAGAGGTGGCTCAGCAGCTGAGAGCACTGGCTGCTCTTGCAGAGAACTCAGGTTCTGTCTGGTACCCACATCAGGGGGTCCCCAACTGCCTGTGACTCCATTTCCAAGGGCTCCAAAGCCCTCTTTTGGTCTCTTCCAACACCTTCTTGCATGTGGCAAATACACAGACAGGTAGGTGTGATTGCGTGTGCACACATACGTAAATAAAAAAATCTTTTCCTCTTTTTTTAAAAATTGTTTTTATTGAGCTGTATCTTTTTCTCCACTTCCCTCCCTTCCTCCCCCTCCCATTCTGCCCTCTCCCATGGTCCCCACACTCCCAATTTACTAAGGAGATCTTGTCTTTTTCTATTTCCCATACAGATTAGATAATAAAAAGATTTTAAGGGGTTACAAAATTATATATGTCCAACTTCATGAAAAAGATACTGCCCAAGATGAGGAAGACAGTCACTTACTGTATCTATGCTGAGAACACCCGGATGCAGTAATGAGATTTCCATTTGTTAAAGAAAGTTCAGTACACCAGGCGGTGGTGGCAGTGGTGGCGCACGTCTTTAATCCCAGTACTCGAGAGGGAGGGGCAGGCAGATCTCTGTGAGTTTGAGGCCAGCCTGGTCTATAGAGTGAGTTCCAGGACAGGCTCCAAAGCCACAGAAAGTTCAGTCCAGTTTTCTCTACTGTGGAGGATATTTTATTAAAGAAAATGCCTTTGCAATGAAAGGGACGTAAACTATAAGGAAAAAACGTGTGAGTGACAGCAGAGAGCCTTTCTGATCCCAGGGACTTGGCTGTGTGCTAGCGATGACGGATAAAGGCTGTTTTATTCTTGCTTTATTTGTATTTTTCAAACTTTCCCCCAGTGTTGAGCAGAGCCGAGAGTCTTGGATGGGCAGCCCAGAAAAGGAAAGGGGAGGTGGCATATGGCTTTTATTTTCTTTTTTAAATTTCTTTTTAGATTTACTTTATTTTGTGCGTATGAGAACTTGGCCTGCAGGTATGTTTGTGCACCACATGTGTGCTTGGTGTGTTAGAGAGTGATGAGCCTCCATGGGGGTGCTGACAATCGAACCTGGGTCCTTTGCAAGAGCAATGAGAGCTCTTAACCGCCAAGCCAATTCTCCAGCCGCGTGTATGTGGATTTTCAATGAAGAGCCAAGAGAAAAGTAGACATGGTGGTTGTGGAGCCGATGAGAAGGGAAGGAGGTGGCTGCTGGGACTTCACACAAACATGACAGTTTCAATAGGAATATTGAAAAGTAAAAGAAATTCTTAGGCTCAATGTCTATTTATTTATTGTTTTTTAATTTTTTAAGATTTACTTTTAGCCGGGCGGTGGTGGCACACGCCTTTAATCCCAGCACTCGGGAGGCAGAGGAAGGCGGATCTCTGTGAGTTCGAGACCAGCCTGGTCTACAAGAGCTAGTTCCAGGACAGGCTCCAAAACCACAGAGAAACCCTGTCTCAAAAAAAAAAAAAAAAAAAAGATTTACTTTTATTTGCATGAATGTTTTGCCTGCATATATGTACATCACCTGTGCCCACAGAGTCCAGAAGGCTGTGTCAAATCCCCTAGGACTGGAGTTATGGGCGTTGTTAGCTGCCATATGGGTACTAAGAACTGGACCTCTGCAAGAGCAGCAAGTGCCCCTAGCTGCTGAACCATTTCTTCAGCCCCCTCCCCTTTTTTTTTGAGATGAGTTTTCAGTAGGAAGCCTTGACTGGCCTAGAACTTGTTATGTAAAGTGGGACATAGCCTCGAACTCAGAGAGGTCCACTGGCCTTGACCTCCCGAGTACTTGGATTAAAGATTAAAGGCATCTGCCACCACAACCACTACAAGCATATTTATTAAAAACCATTTTCAAGCACCTCACTGGGAACACTGAGAGTCAAAGGCACAAACTTTGCCCCAATCAGGTACCAAAGGGGTGGTAAGTAGTCACAACACAGTGTGCCAACTGCCAGAATGATACAGCAGGAACAAAAACGAAGGCCCAGAATGGTGCCTAGGGTATCATAAAAACAAAACCAACAACCGCCAAAAGCCAGGCCCATGCCCTGAGCGTGTATCCTAAGTAACTAGCTGGATGACCTGGAAGGTTGCTCTCTAAAGTCAGAGCCGGGAGGGAGGGGAAGAAGCTTGAGTTACTAAAGGGGACACTTCCCTTTGCAAATACGATATTTCCGGGGGAAATATGCTTTGGTTGAGATGTATAAACATAGTGGGGTTCTGGAGGGATGTTGAAGAACCATGGAGGGAGGCCAGGGAATCTGCAGATCAGAGTCTGCCAGCCCCAGCTGAGCCCGGGGGCAAATGGGAAGGTTGGAGAGGGAGTACAGTGGCCTTTGGGACAGAAACAAGTCAGGTTGGCAGAGAGACCGTGGCAAGCTGACCACAGGTACCTGAAGGGCCTCACTCCCACGCCTCACCCCCAAGTCCTACCAACCACTCCCACCCCACCCTGGAAAAAGGAGATTTGGCTTCACCTTGAAGGTGATGGAAGTCTTGCTCCAGGGATGCATGAAGGGGGGACGGGGACCCAAGAGCTACAGCAGCACTCTGCAGGCCTGGATCAGCAAGATGGAGACAAAGGCCAGCTTGAGGCTGGCTGCCATTGTAGGGTGCCCATGACCCAATGCCAAGAGCACCTGGCCTCCTTGGGGGAGATCATCTCTTACCATTTGCCTCCAGGACAGCGGAAGAGGTCAAGTCCCTGCCTCTCCTGACTCTTGCCCCAGCCGGTAGGAACTGGTGTGGTGTCTACAGACCAACTGGACACCTAGGGTGAGTGAGCCGAGGACACTGTGGCTAAAGGTCATCTCCAAAAGCAGGTGCAGTGGGCATGGCTGCCCTATGGGTATCCTGGCCACGATTGCCTCTGGCCCCCTGAGCTCTTCCAAGCTCTGTCTCTCTTGTCCATCTCAGGAAGGCTCCACCTCTATGGACTGCCATTAAATTCCTCAGTGCTGCAATAAGCTGGTTCTGGTTACTGCTCGTGAGGTGAGCCCAGGCTGGCATCTACCACTTAGCGACAAATGTTGATCCTGCAATTTGCTCTTCACTGAGTTTTGTTTGTGTTTCACCCCCATGAACTTTCTCTCTTGTGGATTGCAGCAGCTTCCCTAAGCTTCCCCTGCACCCTTAACTCCCTCAAGCATCCCTGACTGAATTAATTTCTTTCTTTCTTTCTTTCTTTCTTTCTTTTTTTTTTTTTTTTTTTTTTTTTTTTTT
>NC_022009.1:58026575-58035282 GCF_000317375.1 Microtus ochrogaster | reverse complement strand
CTCCTCCTCCTTCTCCTCCTCCTCCTCCTCTTCCTTCTTTTTCTTTTTGTTTCTTGAGACAAGGTTTCTCTGTCTAACAGCTGTGGCTGTCCTTGAACTCAATTTGTAGACCAAGGTAGTCTCGAACTCACAGAAATCCGTCTGCCTCTGCCTCCAGAGTGATGGGATTAAGGGGTGTACCACCACCGCCTTGGTGACATTTTTTTCTCTTAAGATTTGTTTTACTTTTCACGTGTGGGTGGGACTATATGAACTGGTGTGTCAGTGCCTGTAAAGGCCAGAGGCCCAGATGGAGTTATAGTCAGTCATGAGGTGCCTGATGGGTGACAGGAACCAAACTCAGGCCTTCAGCAAGAGCAATATATACTCAGAACCACTGAGCCATCTTTCCAGCCCTGATAACACCTTTTTTTTTTTTTTTTTAAATCCAGTTATTTACTGTTCAAGAGCCTAGTGCAACCTGGTTTTTTCACGAACACCCACAATCCTAGTGCTCAGAAGGCCAAGGCAGGAAGGTCTTGGGTTCAAGGCCAGGCAAGCTGGTTAGTGAGACTCTCCAACAACAAAATAAGCACAAGCTCTGTCCTGGGTCGGGGAGAAGGCTCAGTAGCTAAGAGCTTCTGCTGCTCTTGCAGAAGCCTCAGGCCCAGCTCCCAGACTGGTTGGCTCACAACTGCCTGAGGCTCTGACTCCAGGGAGTCTGACCTTCAGCCACAGGCACTTTCTTGATGCAGATGTTTAAAACAAGAATTTAAAACAATAAAAATACGTCTTTAAAAAAAAAAAGCCAGCATGCTTCTTGCTGTGTACAGGTCAAATCTAGACGTCCATGGCTTCTGTCACAAGCCATTCCTCTGGAATCTGACTGAGAAGCCTGTGACCTCCATTAGAGGCTCCAAGGGACTGCATTGCAGTGCTGTTGTTTTCCCCTCACGGGAGGTCCTGTTCCTTTCTTTTTGTCCAGAACCTGGTAAGAGTTTGGGTCAAGTTTGATTGGCTCTACATCTCACTGCAGGAACTTGGTTTGGGGTAGCCACTGGCCCTCCCTGGGGGGCCACTGCTGTCCTCTGTAAAAACCTTGGGTCATGTGGTCTGGTCCGGAGGAATCAATCAAACACTCCCTTTCTTGGCCTTCTTCCCGTGGTGCGACAGTCCCTTGAGTTGGGGGGGCAGTGGGTTTGTACCATTGAACCTCAGAACCTGAGGCAGGAAGGCACGGACAGAGCTTCTGATTGGCCACAGCTCTGCAACAGGCCTAGCCAGGTAGAGCCTGGGATGCTGTGCCCCACAGGACCCGCCGCTGTGAATTGCTGTCCAGGCCACCTGTCTTCTACACAGTGTGCACAGTCCAGCCCTGAATCACTCACTCTCTGATCAGTTCTGCTCTGAATGTTTTTCTCCAGCCAAGCACATGCAAGCACAGGCCCATTTTGAGACACTCACCCATTGGGCTGTCTGTCCAGCTTCCAAGGCTGCTCTTCCTTCTGGTCATTGCCCTTGAAGTGTCTAGATGTAGCCAGGGTTTAGTACAGAGATTTTAGGAGTTAGGTATGCCCTAGTTCTTGGAATATAATTAGATCTGTCTGAATCCTCTCCCTGGGAGGGAATATTGGGAATGTTTGGGGATGGAGGTATAGGGTTGTAAGGGCTGGACCGAGGATGGGCTCATCTGTTACCGTCTTGTCATCCAGGAGCATTTTGGCAGCACGGTTGCACTCTCCTGCTGAGCAGCAGGACACAGAGGACTCTCTTCTGCAGGAAGAACACAGGCAAGGCATCCTCTGGGATCAGAGCTGCGTGGGGGCGGGAGTAGTGGACTCCTGAAGTCCTTTTAACCCTCCTGATTCACTATTGCCGCTGCTAACATCCTTCCTGAGGTCATCACTCAAGGGCCAGGTTCCTTTGATGCAAGCAACACCCACAAAGACTTAGGTCTTGTCCTGTATGTCTTTCGCTCTCCTTTTCCGAAGGACCGGGTTTGTAGGTCATGCTCAACTGTGCTCTGTTGTTGCCGAGAACAAATAGAAAGCAGATCTTATCATCTAAAAATTCACACAGCAGGCCGGGCGGTGGTGGTGCACGCCTTTAATCCCAGCACTCGGGAGGCAGAGGCAGGCGGATCTCTGTGAGTTCGAGACCAGCCTGGTCTACAGAGTTAGTGCCAGGACAGGCTCCAAAGCCACAGAGAAACCCTGTCTCAAAAAAACCAAAAAAAAAAAAAAAAAAAAAAAAAAAAAAATTCACACAGCAGAGGCAAGAGGTCCTTGGATTCAGGATCACATTGGACTGCATAGATAGACCCATCCTAATAAAATAAGGACAGGGGCTTGAGAGATGGCTCAGAGGTTAAGAGCACTTGCTGTTCTTTCGGGGGACCCAGGTACCATTCCCAACATCCACATGGTGGCTCACAACTGTCTGTAGCTCCAGTTCTAGGGGATCCAATGTCCCCCCCCCCCCCCGAGAGCATCAGACATGCATGTGGTACACAGATATATGCCCAGGTGAAACATCCACTCACATAAAATAAAAATAAATCTAAAATTAAAATTAAAGACTAAAAGTGAGGGGAGCTTCATTATTTTTATAGATGGGGAAGCCATGAATAGAGTTATATCTCTTTGTTTTTTTAATTGGTATAAAAATTCTATTATGCATGAGGATGTAACTGAGGGGTGGTATGTGCTGAGTACGTTTAAAGCCCTGGGTTCAATCTCCAGGTATTCTTTCTCCCTCCTCCCCAGCAAACATTGATATGATTCTTAGGGGCAGCTGTGGTGGCTTCTTACCATCCAGCATTTGAGAGGCAGAGGCAGGAGAAGCAAGAGTTCAAGGTCATCCTCAGTTATATTAGGAGTTAGAGACTCTTCTGGGCTTCAGACAGTCTCAGATAAACAAGAAAGCAAACAACCAGGCTTTGTGTCTCCCACTACAATCCCAGCCTTTGGGATAGAGAGGCAGGATAACCACGTGTTCAAGGCCAACCTCAGCTGCAACCTCTAGTCTGAGGCCTGACCTACTTGAAACTATGTTTCAGAAAACAAAGACCAGTTTAAAAAACACTTGTGTAACCCTTAGCTTCTGGGCTAAGTGGTAAAATATTTGGGGTTGACTTTGATGCTATTCTGGCTGGTTGGGCTGTTTGAGACTGGGGAGGGAGGCAGGTGCCAAGTATAAAGGAAACAAAATTGCTCATGAGCTCATAGCTTAAGTGGGAAAGGGGGTTATTTTAGTGTTCTGTCCGCAGGGGTGGGCAGACCAAGCTTTCTGTAATGAAAACAACAACAGCAACAAAACTAGAACGCAACTACTCAAAGACAGCTATTCTTGAAATGTTAAGACATCTGTCAGTTAAATCTGTCGTCTACTGTTTTCTGTGTTTGAAGGCTGTGTTAACTTGAAGAAATGCCAGCCGCTCACTGTCCTGGCCCAGCCTCCTTACGTGGCCCGACCTGAGCAACTCCAGCTATTTCCTGGAACCTTGAATCGATGGGTTGTGTGGAATCCATGGAGACACAGGGTCAGCAAGGCCAGCTTTGAGGGACTGGTGCCAGCCACACTGAAAACTTTCCTTCCCTCCAGTTCTCCAAACTGTTTGGAGATTCTTAGGGCTCCCTGGAATTCTTCCTACAAATCTCCTGTCTCCCTAAATGACCCACAAGTAGTTTCTTTTGCTATGGCCTGTGTATGGGTAGTGGATCATTAGTGTGTCAGATAGGGTTAGATTGTGCGAATTACTTGGCAACACTCTTTTCCCTTTCATATTGCTCACCGAGGGTGTGTTTATAGCTTACAAATGTCCTTACCCCTCAGCCCTCATACACCTTTAGTGTCGTAACAGGGAGGACTGAGGAGTTGGCTCAGCCCTTAAATGTTTATTGTTCTCCGGAAGGACCAGAGTTTAGAGTCCAGTATCTGCTTCCGGTAGCTCACAACTGCCCGCACCCTCCAGTGCCAGGAGATCTGATGCTAGCTTTTTGTTTGTTTGTTTTGAGCCAGGGTTTCTCTGTGCATATCCCTGGCTGTCCTGGAACTCATTCTGTAGACCAGGCTGGCCTCAAACTCAGAGATTTGCGTGTCTCTGCCTCCTGAGTGCTGGGATTAAAGGTGTGCGCCACCACTGACCAGTGTGATGCTATCTTTGTCCCCAAGGGCACCTGCACTCTTGTCGCATATAGGTACAGAGAGACACACAAATTATGAATTAAAAAAAAATTCTTAAAGGAGAAAAGTTCCCTTTCTGCATTACAAAGGGGAGGGAACAGGGTCTATGAGTCTTCCTAATAGCTGTCATAATAGTGGGCATCACCCACCACCCTGGAGGTGCTAGTCACTACCCCAGCAAAATGTGTCCATCACTCAGTGGGATGGTCCAAGGACACCAATGTCCTAGTGACCTGTGGCCTGGTCCAGTACCGACGACAGGAGCAAAGGCTATTTTGGGGGCCTCTCAGAGGTCAGAAGTTTCCCTGACATGGGCCCAGTAAGACCCTCAGTTTCCTACCTCCCGTCAGCCTCATAGCCACTCCTGTGGGCTCCTGGGTTAGGTAGAGGCATCGAGAAGCGGAGAAATATGGGCAAAGAAGCCCCTTTCCACCTTCTGTTGGAATAGGGCCATCGTGAGTCAAGAGGGAGGACTAGAGGCCCCAAAGCATCCTGGGATACGGTTCCTCTGATCTCGGACAGTTAAGAGCAGAGGAAGGAATGCTGGCTTGAGAAATGACCGTCAGATGCTCGTCAGGGCATCGAGAGCCCTCACAGCAGAAGCAATTGTTTGCTGAACATCTACTGTGTGTCAGTCCTTTACCAGAGTTTTATTGTCACAGTGAGTGATACTTGGGCTTCACAGTAACTCTGACAGCAGGGAATCAGGGTGACTGAGGTGACACTAGGTCACAAGTGCTTGAGCTAGGTCAGGATGAATCTCCCAGGGGTCAGTTGTCACCCCGGAGGCCTCTCAGTCATGGCAGCCAGGCGTGTGTTTGAGGTGCCTCATCCCACTCTGGTGGGTCTGTGGAAACAGGGTCTAAACTTAATCACAGATGACCTCACTAGGGTTGCCTGAGGCTCTGAGCAGCTGACTTCTCTCCCCGCTGCTGAGTTCCTGCTTTCAAAAGTCCCTTGGAAGATAGAGGTGGAGGTGGAGGTGGAGCTCAGAGGTACAGGGCTTGTCTAGCATACACAGGGTTCTGGGTTCATCCATAACGTTGCAGAAGTTAAAACATATGCGTATGCATGTGCTCACAAGCACACAAGCGCGCATGCACACACACACACACACACAAACACACTGCTCTGTGGTAGTCCCTGAGAGGGGTGCAGAGCTGCGCTGGAGCCCCTTTTAGCTGCAGCCCATAGGCTTCCCTCACACTAAAGTCTAATGCATCAGGGCTGCACCCACAGCCACTGCAATGGGTTAGACACTTATGCCCCCTGACTGACTTAGGGTGTCTGTTGCTACGATGAAACACATGCCACAAAGCAAGTTGGAGAAGAAAGGGTTTATTTGGTTTATTTGGCTTGCACTTCCACGTTGCTTTTTATCACTGAAGGAAGTCAGGACAGGAACTCAAGCAGGTCAAGAACTTGGAGGCAGGAGCTGATGCAGAGGCCATGGAGGGGAGCTGCTTACTGGCTGGCTCAGTCTACTTTCTTATAGCACCCAGGACCAGCAGCCCAGGGATGGCACCACCTGCAACGGGCTGGGTCCTCCTCCATTGGTCACTAGATGAGACAATGCCTTACAGCTGGATCTCACGGAGGCATTTCCTCAATTGAGGCTCCTTCCTCTGACGACTCTAGCTGGTGTCCAGTTGACACACAAAACCAGCCAAGATAATCTTCAAGTCCCCAAATGATGAAATCAGGAAGTGGGCTTTGGGTCAAAGATTAGGTCAGAAGATCAAAGTTTTGTAAAGAAGAACCCAGAGAGCTAGCTCTCTCCTTCCGCCATGCTGAGATGTGTGTGCGTGTGGGGGGGGGAATGCCAGATGCCATATGAACAGAGAGTAGGTCCCCACCGCACATCCAACCTGCCAGCTCTTTGATCTTCAGCTTCAACCTTCACAACTATAAGAAATGGATCTTGATTGTTTATCTCCCTGCGGTATTTGGATGTAAGCGGCCTGAACAAGTCTTTGCCAGCTAAGTGGTGCAGATGAGGGCATAGCTCCGTGGGCAGAGAGTACTTGCCCAGTGTGTGTGAAGCCCTGGCTTATATCTCCCGTCCCTCATCAACGGGGTACGGATGTTCATCGCTATCATCCAGGCATTAAAGAAATGGAGCCGGGAGAGCCAGAAGTTCAAGGTCCTCCTCAGTTAAGCAGTGAGACAAGACAACCGACTCTCACTTCTCCAGTTCCTACGAGGTGGTGTTCCAGCTTCGTCAGTAAGGGAGTTTAGACAATGGAAGTGCAGGGTCTCACAGGTTGATGCGGCAGCTGCAGCTACTTAGATTAACAGTGGTGGCTTTGACTGTCCTTGGCAGGATGGGGAGGCTCACCCTGACCAGTAAGAGAGATGGAGGGGGCAGGGCTGGGAGCCAGCACTGCCACAAGCCTGCGGCTTCGCCTTAGACAAGACACTAAAGCTCTCTCTGAACTCGGCTTCTCCCCGATGCTCTCATGATTTCGTATGCCTGGAGCAGTTCTTGTTTGATAAATGACACCCACGGGTCATCTTATTCTCTCGTGACTGATCACCTGGTACTTTGCAGTGTGCTTTGTTGTGTGGGTTAGGCCGAGAGGTAGATTAGAGCTAAGGCTTGTGAGTTGCAGGTGAGATTCTAATAAAGGCGAAACATGTTTTCTGATCCCCTCCTCCATGTTCCCTGTCCCGGCCAGTGCCCCCCCCCATGCACGCACACACACACACACACACACACACACACACACACACACACACATTGCTTATGTGTTCATGTCCTGAATGTCTCATCTTTCACCTTCTCGGTGTCTATCACTCAGATCTTTAGGCTCAATGGCTGGCTAAAAGGCGGCTGCCTTCTTCTCCCCCAGCTCATTGTCTACATGAATATGACCTTATTTTTCCATTATCTGCATTACAATAACTTTACTATTCCAGGAGACTCTTGCCCAGGCAAAGAACAGATTATTCATTCCAGGAATTTCCCCAAAGATCCCACGACTCTCCACGAGGAAGCATCCGCGAGAGTTTCACACCTGTGGCGGTCAAAGCCCTGACCTTGCTCTTTCCTCCAACATGGAGCTGTTACGTCTTGCCCCAAAGCCAACAATGCCCCTGCTGTGGAAAGGCCCTCTCGGGTGATATCAAACAGCAGTTCTCGGTGAGACCTGCCCTCTCCCCTCCCTGGTGCTGGTCCATCGCTGCTAAGCCCTTTGCTGTCCTGGCTGGCTGGAAATGAGCTGATCCATGCTCCAGATCAATGACTATGAGCCTACCAACATTGCTTTTCTCCTGAGCGGAAGTCTGAAGCAGTCCTCCCAGGGAGCTTGTTTCATTGCACTGACACTAGCTGAGCCCTGATGAAAGAGCCAGGCCAGGAGACCTCCAGAGCCCGGATAGCCAGGGTTCTTTATGTTATCTGAGCACACAGAGCTGCTCTTGGGTGTTATGGGGACATGAGTAGGCAGCCATGTACACAGAGCCCCTCGTGACCCTTGACTGGCGGTGAAACGCTACTCCTCTCCAGCCCTCAGAGACTTTCGTGGTTAGGCACGGTGGACGGTTAGTTATTCCCTACTCTAGGCCCAAAGAAGACCTGAAGGGAGAAAACTCCCCACTTCCACTGTTCATGCAGACTGCAGATGCACAGCTTAGGTCTCTCCTTAGACCGGGGAGAACAATTAATGTTTGTAGACAGAGAGGTCTCTAGGGAGTGGAGAGATGGCTCAGCAGTTAAGAGTCCAAGCTGCTCTTGCAGAAGCCCTGAGTTCAATTCTCAGCAGCTCATAATTGCCTTTAACTCCAGCTCCACAGGGATCCAACACCACTGACCACCCTTGGTCACCTGACGTGGAGAGAGAGAAAGAGAGAGAACAAGAAACAGAAAGACAGAGTTGTGCACGCATGCAAACACACACACAGACAGAGACACAGAGTCACACATAGAGAGACAGACGGAGAACACATACACAGAGACAGAGAGACAAAGACAGACACACAGAGACAGAGACATAGACAGAGACATGCAGACACACACACAGAGTTAGAGACCAGAGACAGAGAACACACACAGAACAACAGAGACAGACAGACACACGTACATACAATTAAAAATTAGTTTGTTTGGCTTTTTCCAAAGGTCTCCCCGAGGGGCTTTGACCAGACACAGAGCTTGCTGTAGGGCAGGGGCCTACTGTGGGAAGAGGTCCCCAGTGACAGTGAAATGGCACCCAAAGGAAAACATTACCAAGAAACGTAAAACGGGCCTGGCGGCACTTGCTTTTAGTCCCAGCTCTCAGGAAGCAGAGATGGGTGTTTCTCTGTGAGTCTGAGACCTGTCAGTTACACAGTGAGACCTCACCTCCAAAAACAAACAAGCAGGAAAAAAAGAATTGACCCCTGGACAGCTCCGGACCAGAAGTCGTTCCCTGGCCTTCACTAAGTTACACTCATCTCTGTCACACTCATCTCTGTCACACTTGTCTCTCTGTCACACTCACCTCTCTGTCACACTTGTCTCTCTGTCATACTCATCTCTGTCACACTCGTCTCTGTCACACTC
>NC_022009.1:58025995-58026475 GCF_000317375.1 Microtus ochrogaster | reverse complement strand
TCATACTCATCTCTGTCACACTCGTCTCTGTCACACTCACCTCTCTGTCACACTTGTCTCTCTGTCACACTCACCTCTCTGTCACACTTGTCTCTGTCATACTCGTCTCTGTCACACTTGTCTCTCTGTCACACTCGTCTCTGTCACACACTCACCTCTGTCACACACTCGTCTCTGTCACACTCATCTCTGTCATACACTCATCTCTGTCACACTCACCTCTGTCACACTCACCTCTGTCACACTCGTCTCTGTCACACTCACCTCTGTCACACTCATCTCTGTCACACTCATCTCTGTCACACTCGTCTCTCTGTCATACTTGCCTCTGTCACACACTCGTCTCTGTCACACTCACCTCTGTCACACTCGTCTCTGTCACACTCATCTCTGTCACACATTCGTCTCTGTCACACTCTCGTCTCTGTCACACACTCATCTCTGTCACACTCACCTCTGTCACACTCACCTCTGTCACAC
>NC_022009.1:57998497-58025824 GCF_000317375.1 Microtus ochrogaster | reverse complement strand
ATCTCTGTCATACTTGCCTCTGTCACACACTCATCTCTGTCACACTTGCCTCTGTCACACACTCATCTCTGTCACACTCGTCTCTCTGTCATACTTGCCTCTGTCACACTCACCTGTCAGACTCATCTCTGTCACATACTCATCTCTGTCACACTTGCCTCTGTCACACACTCGTCTCTCTGTCACACACTCATCTCTGTCACACACTCATCTCTGTCACACTTGTCTCTGCCACACTCATCTCTCTGTCACACACTCGTCTCTGTCACACTCGTCTCTGTTGCACTTGTCCCTGGGCATGCCTAGAGATGGATGAAGTGCTGTGACGGTTTTAATGTCTGACCAGATTGTTTAATGTGGTGGCCTTGGGTGACCCGAGCCTCAGTCAGACCACACGACTGGAAACTCCTGGAAGGAGACTAAAGCCTCACTTCCTTTATTTAGTGCCGCTAAAATTCACAGATAAAAATGTCAGGGAAGGCGAAAGACGGTGTGAGCCCGTGCCCGAGTTCCATGGGGTTACCCTACTTACTGTGGCCTCCAAAGAAATCAACCCATTATGGTACAAAATAAAAATATGGTTAAGTTTTTAAATTAAACTTTATTTATTATTGTGTATGGTGTTGGGGGAGGGGCACATATGTAGCCTTCACTGGTCTAGACTAGCTGTGTAGACCAGGCTGACCTTGAACTCACAGAGACCCTGTGCTGGGATTAAAGTAGCCACTGTGTTGTTTGTTTGTTTCTTAACATTATTATTATTATTATTATTATTATTATTATTATTATTATTATTATTATTATTATTATCATTATTGCATGTATGTACATGTTGGGGTGCAGGGCACCTACATGTATGATGACTCTGTGGAGTCTGGAGGACACATTTGTAGAGCTGGGTCTTTCCCTCCCCCTTTGTGTGGGTTCAGGGGATCAAATCGGGGTCATTAAACTTCTGCAGCTAGTGTAATGCTTGTTCACTGAGCCCTCTCACTAGATACATGCCCTGCTTCTTAAGAACATTTTATTAAAGACTACTGGGCATGGCAGCCCATGCTTGAAATCCTAAAACTCACGCTGGTGCTGGTGGCACACACCTTTAATCCCAGCGATCTAGAGGCACAGCAGGAGCTCCAGGACAGCCCCAGCTACACAGAGGAACCCAGTCTCCAAAAACCAAAACCAAAACAAACAAAAAAATCCTAACTCTCACAGGAAATGAGGTCGAAGGATTGCCCCCAGTGGCCTGGCCTCAGACTTGCTACGAACTGCAGGCTGGCCTGGCCTTGAGCTCCTTGCTGCTCCTCCCCTTGCTAGGATATAGGCGTGCAGCTCAGCTGCCTTATGTTGGGTCCTGTATGAGCAGGTGCAGAAGTGCATGCCCTGGCTTGTAGTGGCCGTGTATGCTGGCAGAGTTCCAGAGTCTCAGCTAGGGTCACCACTGCTGTGATGAAACACCATGACCAAAAGCAAGTTGGGGAGGTAAGGGTTCAGTTGGCTTACACTTCCACATCGTAGTCTGTCATTGAAAGAGGCCAGAACAGGGAGCTCAAAGACAACAAGAACCTGCAGGCCATGAAGGGTGTGCTTTCTGGCTTGCTCCTTCTGCTTTGCTTTCTTCTAGAACAATGGTCCCAACCTGTGGGTCATGGCTCCTTTAGCAAACCTCTACTTCCAAAAAATATTTACATTATAATTCATAACAGTAGCAGAATTATAGTTATGAAGTAGCAACAAAAATAACTTTATGGTTGGGGGGGATTCACCACAACATGAGGAACTGTATTAAAGGGGTCTCAGCCTTAGGAAGGTTGAGGACCACTGTTTCAGGACCCAGGACCACCAGTCCAGAGATGGCACCACCCACAATGGGACGGCCATCAATCACTAACTAAAAAAATGCCCTATAGTCTTCCTCCAGCCTGGTCTTGTGGAGGCATTTTCTCAGTCGAGGTTCCCGCCTCTCTGATGGCTTTAGCTTGTGTGTCAAGTTGACACAAAACTGGCCAGCACAACCGCCAAGGCCCAGGTCATTACGATGCTATCCATTACCTTGTCGGGAAATGTGGGACCTCATACCAGGCTCAAAGCCCTTGGGCGAGAACCCGAATTTCAACAATCTGCCTAGGCAATTCAAGTGCACGTTGACTGCGAAGTCCTGGGCAAGCAAGCATTAATGGAGACGGGGTGCAGACTTCTTCCAGGCTTATCTCTGGAGTCTGCTGTCACCCGCATACATAAAATGAACGGTGAACCGTGTTGTGGATGGTGGACTTAATCCCAGACTGGACGTCACTTTTGCTCTGAACCTAGCTTGCTTTCTTGCCCCTGTCAAAAGGGTGCCAATGCTGGGTTGTTAGCTAACTGGGACAGAAGCCCCAGATCCCCTTGCCCCCTACTCTGCATTGGGTGACCCTGCCTGGAACTCTGGCTCTCTCTCCTCCTGAGCAAGGGGTTCTGAGACAGAGGCCCCGGCCAGCTCATCTGTGGGCCTCTGGGAGGACTGGAGAATAATTCTTCATAATGCAAACGCATGAATGAGACCAAGAGTCCGTCCCACTTCTTGGGAGGGAAACACACAGAACGGCAAGTTTTGGTTCCTGTAACGTTCCCTTACTTCAAAATGTGGAAACAACCTGGATGTTTCTGTACAGGGATCAGAGGTTGGGGAATGCTTCTCTGGGTGAGTTCCTGAATGAGCTTCGAGAAACCTGACCTTTTTCATCAAACAATTACCCTAGGCGGGTTAGTGAAGTTGTGGGGCTTGGGGACACGGGGGGGGGGGGACGGGGGGGACTGACGGGGACAGGAGACGGGGAGAACACTCCTCCTTGCTCAGTTCTGGTTGTCATGGTTTAATCACTTCCAGGACATGAGACGTTTCAATGTAAGCCACCCCCATCCTTCAGCGTTTCCAGGCCTTAGATTGCTCAGACTGGAGTTTCTTTCCTCCTTTATAGAAAAACTTTTCCGGATGGAAAAAACCGGTCCACCTGCCCTGTCAAGGCAGCGTGTCCTGCAGCAGCAGGAGGTACAGGCAGGACGAACGAAGATCAAAACTCGAGGAAGTTGCTCACGTGGCTCTATTTCTGCATGCTGTTATTTCCCTCTTTCCCAGGCTCCTTCATCTTTCCCAGGCTCCTTCATCTTTCCCTGTCCCAACGAAACTTCCAGGAGAAAATTAGGGGTATGAAGGAGGGCTTTCTGTCCAAACTATCCTATTGGGAGCAAACTGAAGACTTACTAAAGTCATTTCTGTTCTAAATTTTTCTCTAGCCATCTAACCAGCAGACATAACAGAGACAAGAATGAGGGATGAGGATGAACTTCAGTCTTTCACTGAGCCTAGCTACCTCAGGATTTGTGCAGGGCATTAACTCCATGGGCTCACGTGACTCAGAGGAGGACCTTCCCTCCACCACCACAGAGAATGATGGCCCTAGGCAAGAGTTGGCCTGAGGTCAAGGAAAGGTAGACCACTTCTTGTTCTGTTTCCCCAACCTTCCACACAGAACAAAAGTGAGCCTGTATAGGTGTGCCTTGATTTTGTGACTGACGTGCTTTTGTTTATGTAGATCCTCCTGCCTCAGCCTCTCAAGTGCTGGGATTAAAGGCGTGCGCTAGCTAGCGAACCTGCCTTAAGAAGCTAAGACCAAGTTTCTCCCCCTTGTTCATTAGCATATAAGGCACTTATATGCTCACTTAGCTGAGCGAGCCTAAATCAGCATTGCTGTGGTCAGCACTGGACACCTGAACAGGTGCTCTGAGGTAGATCCTGGGGCACCTGGCAGGGGACACAGGGACCACCACAGTGCTTAGATCCAGACAGACTATGGTTGCAGGAGCGGGACGTGGCTAGCTTTGCTCAGTTTGCAATAGTGCTTTTCTATTTAAGACACACAGAGTATTGGGGTAAGAGGAAGATGATCACTTTTTTTTTTTTTTTTTTTTTGGTTTTTCGAGAAAGGGTTTCTCTGTGGCTTTGGAGCCTGTCCTGTCCTGGATCTAGCTCTGTAGACCAGGCTGGTCTCGAACTCACAGAGATCCGATGATCACCTTTTTGACATCATGTGTAGATCCAGAACCGGATAAGGAAGTACGGTAGCAGTATCTGCTCGCTATAAGCTGAAGCACGTTCATTTTATTTACCTATCATTCTGGCATTTGACATAATGTCACCTCACTTCTTTCTCCCAAAACAAGAGATGTATTCTGAGGACAAAAACATTAACTACCAAGCGTCTAAATGGAATTTCACAAGTGACTGACAATTGTGAAATCGCCTTTGGCAGAATCACTCAGTAGAATCAGTACACTGTGCGGATGAAAAGACTTCCCCCAAGTTTACTAGCCCTGAGACTACGGTTAGTGACGAAACAGACGAAACAGATGCGTGGCCTTACGGTTAACAGCCTGCATTAGGTCAGGGAGCCAGCTTCCTCTCCTCAGCGTTCCCCGCACAAGCTGTTCTCTGGCTCTCCTGCTTCCCCTGTGAAACACAGGATGTTGTACAATAGCCGTATTTTTTCTTCCTCAGCACTAGATGCCCAGCATTGTCTATTTTAGTCTTGTGCAATGTCTACGACAGCCCAGTCAATACATGAGAAGTCTCGAGGTGTCTGTCTGCTGGGTGTCAGGACGGTACTTCTGAGTCCAGGCCCGCTCTTGAGAACTTTCCCAGCTACGACAAATGAATTCGGCAGATTCCTCTCGTGCAGACTAAAGTTCTAAAGTGACAGCAGGGTTCTGGAACCGCTTAAATCAAGGAGAAAATGACAACAGAGCCTTCAGTGACAGAGCAGGTGGCTCGTTGGTACCCCAGCCCAAGGCTGGCATTTCCTGTCACCCTAGCAGGAGCCTCTCGCCCACACAGGGGTTACAGGGCTGCTACAAAGCTTCGCTGGGAGGCTGGGCCTAAAGTGAGGAGCTGCTCTGGGCTTCCGTAGCTGGCTGTGCACCCCGCCCCCCCCACAGCCCCAGCTCTCAGTCCCCCAGCCCTCAGGAACAAGCTACTCTCAGACCAGCTAATGAGCAGGACGATGCTGTTTGTAAAAATCTGTTTAATAAATATACATCTCAGAAGTACCAAAATAATTACCAACAAAATACACCATATACAACATTTACAGGAGGGTAACACACACCTCAGCCGGAGTGACGTAAGCACACACCACTGAACACCTGGTTCTCACATGGGAGGACACACTGGGGTCAGCTACTAGATCTAGGTCGGTCCAATCAAAAGCACAATAAATAAACTGTGGTCCTTTCATTAGCGTCTGGAAAACCACCTCCCCAAACCCCACAAACATCAACTTCAAAAGACATTTTCTTTGAATTCCGATGATCTGTTTCCCCAAATTTCACAGAAACAACAAAACGAAGGCTGAAATCACCGCAGGGGGATGCTCGGGGCGAGACCGTGTGCTGGTAAGGATACCCTTTTTTTTTTCCTTTTCTTTCTTTTTAGAAAAATAAAAGCTCTTGTTTTGTACAAATATACAAGTCCATGTTCTCTGACTCTTTGCACTCACAACGTCAGACGCTGGCCTCCAAACACACAGTCGTCATAGGGCAGCTGAAACAAGAGGGGGAAAGGCAAATTAAATTCCTAGACATTGTGAAGACAGGAGGGCTGCTTCTGCCAATAACTCATATTCTTGGGCTCTTTCCTCCTGAACCCGAATATAACCAATCCCCCAGGCAGTAGGCGCTTTCCTTTATTGGTTCTCTCCTTAAAAAAAAAACTAAGCTATTGCAGGAGGTGTACCTCAATGGTGGAACACACATGCCTGATACCACGTGTTAAGGCCTGGGTTCAAGCTCCGGACCCCCGCCCCCAAGGATACGCTATTAAAGCAAATCAGAGAGACAAGCTCTTGGGATACTGGTTTTGCAAGCTGAGTTTGAGAAGTTAAATAATTACGCTGTGACCCCGAGAATAAAGACTAGCTCTAGGGACGTAAGAGGGCTGAGGGAGACTGGGCCGTCCTGGCAGTAAGCGAGCATTCACCTCATCCTCCGTGAACTCGGACTCTGTGTCGTAGCAATCCTCATCCTCGCTCTCCGGCAGCATCTGAAGGTTTTCCAGGGTCAGCTGGCCCAGCTGCTGCTGTATCCGGGTGCTCGGGCGGCCCCAGGTGAGCTGATAGGGGGAGTAACCTTGGTAGGTGACTCTGTTGACATCAGCGCCACACTTGAGCAAGAGCGAGACCAGGTCAGGATTCTGCAAGTCCACCGCAAGGTGGAGGGCTGTCCGGCCATTGCAGGGCTCCTGAAACCAAAAGCCGTTGGGCATGTTTAGGGCGCCATCCGGAAACACGCTTGCAGGAAGAGCGAGTTAGGAAGAGCTCAGGAGGCACCGAGGGGCTCCATCTGGAAGGAGATGTACTCACCTGCGCGTTGACATCCGCACCCAAAGACACCAGATGCTCCACGATGCCCAGGTAGCCATGGATGGAGGCTAGGTGCAGACACGTGTGGCCTAGGGAAGAGACGAAAACCATAACTACTTGTTTCAACACACACACAGCGCATGCCCTATCTTATGGGACAATCACAAATATCCCCAGTTTTTTAAGAACGTAGTTCTAGGTTCAGATTGAACACTACATAGACACCAAAGTGGGAATTTTTAAAAGTCCATATTGTCTGAACTTTTTATATGTGTTGAGAGTTGAAGCTCTAGCCTAAAGTGGGCCCACCTCTCCCTGTGTCCTGGGATGGACGGGCAGACCTACCGTTGTAGTTGGTGGCCTGCAGGATGGAGTGGAGATGCTGGGGTGTGCAAGTCTGCGTTAGGACTCCTACACTGGCCAGGCAGCCCTGCTCACAGGCAAGATGTAGAGGGGTATTTCCTCGAAAGTCTCGGAGCTCAGGATCACAGCCAGCTTCCAAAAGTGCCTCAGCAATTCCTGGCTGGTTGGTGATCACAGCCAAGTGAAGTGGAGTCTACAAACGGAAGAGGAAACAGAAAGGGGATAAGCCATGGGGCAAACCCATCGTCTTGGGTTTCCTGAACCCCAGACATCTCTGCTGTGGATTCTGCTTCTCCCAGATGGCTACAGGACATCAGCAAACATGAGGCCCCAGGTGGGTCATAAAACCAAAACTAAACCCCTGGGATTTTCCTCAAGCTCTAAGACGTTGGCTCATTTGAATTTTGTAAAAGGCCAGGGCAGATAAGAGCTCAGTGACTATTAATTTAGAAACTCTTCGGGGGCGACTGAGCTAACATCCAACTCCGCCACCAGGTCAAAGAGGGCACAGCTGGGCAAGCGCGCACCTGCAGCAGGTTGTTCTGGAAGTTGAGGAAGGCGAGGTCTCCCTTCACCTGCCGAATCACTTCCATGGTCAGAGTCTTCTCTTCATGGATGATTGCCAAGTGCAGGAACCTGAAGGATGACAGGGAAAGCCCCCAAGGGGCGGTGAGCGCACTGCGTGGGGCCCCCGAGAGGCGTGGGCTGCGGGGGATTGCGCAAGGCCGGGGTTTCTGGAGGCCGCGGCCCGCGGTGTTTTCCGCGAGGTTATTATGAGCTGAGTGTTCCTGGCAGGCGCCCAGGGACTTTCCGTGCACCACCCCCTCCGGGCGGGCGCCGGCGAGACCGGCCCGCCCTCCCCTCGGCCGCTCGGAACGCAACGCCCTGTACTTCCCCTTCGCGGCCCCGCGGCTGCGCGCTAAACTCTGCCAAGCTGGGACTTGGCGTCCCCGCTGCCGCCCCGCCCCCCGGCCTGCGATCGGCGGCTACGCCAGGTCTCGGGCGCCCGGGAGGGGGGTAGGGGAGCTGGGGAGCTGGGAGAACTGGGGGGGGGGGGGAGGCAGAGGCCCCGGCGATCGCAGCCCCGCAGTGCAAAGCCCCGAGCGCGCCGCGGGCCTCCCTCCCGCGCGACCCGTCTCGCCCGTGCCCGCCGCCACTTACGAGTCTCCGTCCTCCGTGAGCTGCTGCTTCCAGGGCTCGGCGGCCAGCTGCGCCTCCTGCGGCTGCAGGCGGATCTCGCGCAGCTCCTTCACCATCTGCTCGTACTCCTCGTCCTTCATGGAGTCCAGGCCGCTGTCGTGGCGATCGTCCACCAGCCGCTCTTTCTTGAGGCCGTCCCGCGGGCCCTCCATGGCCCAGTCCTGGCCTTGGCCGACCGGCTGAAACATGGCTGCGCGGGGCTGCGTGCGGGGCTGCGCGGGGCTGCAAGCTGCTGGCTGCTGGGCTGCGAGTTCCGACTGTTGTAGGCTCGCCAGCGCCGCCGCGGCGCCCTATAAACGCTGGCAGGGGATTTCTCAGGGGCGGGGTCAGGCGGGGGAATTTCCAGCCAGTCAGACTAGAAAAAGAACTGGCTGGGTCCTGGACTGTGGAGCCTAAGCCTAAACCCAGGGCTGGGGTTCATTGGAGAAACTCCCTGGGATGAGCCACTGGGGTCATGTACGGGGAACTTTTTGATGAGCCCTGAGTGGCTGGAAAGTCCTCCCGACCAGGCCCCTTCCCCTCTAGGTACTTCCCTGCAGCCTGCACTCAGTAAACCCAGGCCTCTGCAAGAACCCTTCTTTCCCTGGGGTTTCCCATCTCCGTTCGAAGTGGGGTCCTGAGCTGCTGAGATCCCAAGGACGCAGACCTGCTGGGCGGTTCCTCTTAGCGCTTGCCACTTTGCAGGTCCTTTCCGGTTTTTGATCTTTTGAAAACCCAAGAGTGGAAATGCTGGCTGGCTGCAGGGATTCGCTTCTCTTAAATTTCTTCGAGGAAGGACGAATGAGTGGTTTTAGGCCGTCTGTGTTTTGCCCATTCCAGGCTCCTAGTAGTGCAGGGACATTTGGCTGTCCCTTACCCCCCCCCCCCCACTTCTATGAAGCTGGGAAGCTTTGACATTAAAAAATACCCAAGCGCTTGGAGAACCCCTAGATCATTTTTCTAGGGGTCGATAATCTGTCTCCTGGGGGAGGGCGGACCCTAGCTCTGTATGGGGGAAAAGTGCTAATAGGAACCACATTTTTTTTTTTTTAAGTTAAGCGAGGTGTTAGTCTTTGTAGTAGTTGTAGCTTCCTAGCAACTGTAACTGTTAAGTTCTTGTGTCCGATTTACTTCTTACTGCAGAGATGGAGGCTGGGCTTATGGTGAGTGCCTAGCAGAGCAACTGGGTTTGTGCTTTAGCCAAGGCTGGACCTTAAATACAGCAAAGAAAGTAGCTGCAGGGCATCCTGTTGGAGGCTCAAGGCAGTCCTCACAGTGACCACATCTGAACCCTGCTGGCTCTACCAGCTTCCGCTACTCCCCAGAGAGAGGGATTTGAGCCTGTGACCCTCTATTCCACCAGCAGAAATAGAACAGCTGCTTCTACCCCTTCCCCACCTACAAGCCTGCAATTGTGAGCTGAACTCATTAACTTCTCCTAGAATTAGCACAGGAAAAGTAAAACAGATGGGAATTAGTTAGACACAAGAGGCCTCTATGGTTCTGCAGATTTCTGGTGAGAGTTGAATGATCTTCCTCTTCATGAGCCATATACCAACTTTCCTCTCTCTTTGTAATCCCATTCCTCCCCCAGTACATGGATGTGAGGGCCCTGGGGGAAAAGATGTAAAATCCAGGAAAAACCAAAACCCAAACCCTCCAGATAGAAAGGATCATATGTTAAAATAAAAACTTCCCCAGTGAGTTCTTTTCACTTGCAATTGTTGAGGCGAAGTGGGCTTGATTGTAAGAAGGAGACCTCAGTTCCAGACGCTGTCTTTCATTAAATACATTAGATGAAGAAGTAGTTTACCTTTTTTTCCTTTTTTTTTGGGGGGGATGCTATGCTTGTTTTTATAGTAGTGGGATTGGCTTTGTGTTGGTGAGGTGATTCCAGGCATTGTAGTCCTAGGTTGGTCTGAAACTCACTGTGTTGTCCAGGCTAACCTGGTCTTGTTAGTAAAGACTTCTGCCTCAGCCTCCCCTGAGTGCTGGGATTGCAGCTGTGAACTGTCAGTCCTGGCATTTTTGAGATACTTTGTGACTTTAAAATTGTGTCATTTGTCTACAGAGGCATGCCCCAGTCTGCTCTGGAAGTATGAGCATGGGCTTTTGGAAGCATCACAGTGTAAATTTTTGGAGGATCCCCAGCCCTTTATGCCTCACACTGTTCTCAGAAGTTATGTTGTAAGCCAGGTGTGGTTCCCATTTTCCTAAAAAGAAAGACGAAATACTAGAATTTACCCAGGCACCCCATGACAGCTTATCTAATCTCTACCACAATATAGTAATCATTTTGCTAAAGTAGATGTCGTGTTAATGCTTGGAAACACCTTGCAAAAAAAAAAAAAAAGAGAGAGAGAGAGAGAGAGAGAGAGAGACAAAATATAGTGCAATTTGAAATATACTCAAAGTATTTAACTGAGTTCGAGGCCAACATGGCTAACATAAGACTTGTCTTGAAATCCCCTTTCCTCCCTTGCAGCCCCTCAAAAAAGCATTTTCTCTTCCACCTTGGATGTAAAGTTGAGGGTATGCATTTTTCTATCTGGAGATTAGTTCCTCAAAAGTGTATAGCAGGAGCTGGGTGGTGGTGATGGTAATGGCTGCGGAGTGTACAACCTTTAATCCCAGCATTTGGGAGGCAGAGGCAGGCCAGTCTCCAAATCTGAGACCAACCTGGTCTGCAGAGTGAGTTCCAGGACAGCTAGAGATACACAGAGAAACCCTGTCTCAAAAGAGAAAAAAGAAAAAAAAAACAGTATAGCAGGGGTTGGAGCGATGGCTCAGCTCAGCCCAGAGTACTGGCTGCTCTTCTGGAGGACCTGAGTTTGATTTCTAGTAACCACAGGACTTTGGGCACCAGGCAAGGAATGTGGTGCACATACATACAAGCAAAACATTGATACATATAACATTTTTTAAATAATAAAAACTTTAAATGATGTATCCTATTTTAATGTTTATTTTTAAACACTGTATCCTAAAATTTAGTTAAATTTTAATACATTACTTTAAACAATATATCCTAAATTAAACTTTGTAAAAAAAAATTACCACAGTTCTAACGAAAAGCCTTACCTATACAAGATGCATCAGAGGATGATTTGGGGCTGCAAGGATAAAAATGAAGGAGTTTGTGTGTTTATGTGTTCTTTGAGATTTCCTGTCCCCACCACCTCAGGCCTTGTGATCTACCTCTGTATTGTTTAGTGTGACACCTAGTGGCAGGAGTTAGACCCTTTCTGGGTCATGGTAAAACCTTTTGAAACTTTGGGAGGGGCTGAACCTATATGACTTATCCCTCTCTGGGATTTCCCAGGGAGGAACCTTTTGTTTACCTGCTGCCAGGGAGACGGGTGGAATAAAGTGAGCCGGCAGGTAGTCTCCCCATCACGGACAACTCCATATGGCCTAAGTCAACAAACGTTACAACTTGGGAGAAAGAATATCAGAATCATAATACAAAAACGAAGGCACTAGACAAAGTGTCTGACTTTTCAGCATTGAGAGAACTTGTGGATCCTTACGTACTTCAGTTTTCTCTCTTGTCAAACATTTTATCTAGGTTAACCACTTTTAGAATGTTAATGCTTTATATAACTTTTGTTTATTTATTTATTGGGCCAAGGTTTCACCATGGGGCTCTAGTTGGGCTCCAGCCACTACCATGCCCAGCCCCGGCTCTGTGTTTGTGTGTGCAGAGCTGGGAAATGACCCCAGGGTCCCTTGCAAAGGTGCTAAACACATACTTTGCCACTGAACTACACCTCGATATTTTTTCTTTTCTCTGTTTAATGCAGAATGCAAAAATAATAAGTTGTACCTTGTAGCAACTTAGTGCTTTAGGCCAGGATGTAACCCTCCAGCGATGACAAGGTGGCCAGTGGCACTGTGGGACTTGTGGACTGGGCACCTCCACAGGGAAGGGGCATTGTCAAAGCTTCCTGAATCCTCCCTGGTGAGACGAAACCTCCCACCATCATGGAGACAGTTTACAAGTTTAGCCAGGTGCTCCAACCTTTCCCTTCTCTGCCCCTCCTCCCCCTCCCCCAACTAAGGGCAGGCTGGCTTGTGTCAATTGGCCAATGAGTCCAAAATTGTTTTGTCCTCAGTCAGCAGAACTCCTGAACTCAACCATCCATCCCCAGCGGAACTGGGCTGGAAGACAGAGGAGCAGGAGGCCTAAGGAGTAGCCGTGGGAGACATGCTCTATGGCCAGCCCTGCTGGGGCAGTGTGAAGCCAAACGTGCCTCTGTCTCTAACCCAGACTTGTGTGGCGGCTAGCATCCGCTCTGTCAGACCCTGGAAACCCCACCCCACCCCCAGCTATGGATCTTTTCCCACAGAAAGGCAGCTGTCAGGACTTCCATTTGACTGAGATAAAAATAAACCATCGGAGCCTTTGTGTGCTTCCTTTGCTGCAAATCTTACACAGTAATGGAGATCAAAGCCTTGGAGGATGTCAGCAGCAAGCACCCACCTACAGAGGCCAGGCTGGTCTCACAAGAGGGTCTGGAGGAAGCGGTGGGTCGCAACAGCCTGCACCTTTTTTTAACTTCCCTCCTTTTGAGGTCAGGCCAAGTTGCTCTGATGTGCAGGGTGTTCAGTTCGTCTTCAGTTTGTCAAATGAATCTTGATGTGAAGTTTTCCAGTTTCGAAGCTATTACGACAGCCAGTCCTGGTGGCACGGGTTTGTAATTCCAGCTACTCAAGAGGCCCAAGGCAGGAGGATCAAAATTCAAGGCCTGCTTGGACTACCTTTGAATTCAAGGCCAGCCTAGACTAGTGGGGCTGTACTGAAAAGGTTCGTAAAAGGGGCCTGGGAAGATAGCACACAGCTAAGGCACTGGCCTATCACGTATAATAATTCAAGATTATGAGAGCCAGCACTCAGAGGAAGAGGCAGGCAGAGCTCTCAGTTGGATGCTAGCCTAGTTTACAGGCTGAGTTCCTGGGCTACACAGAGAAACCCTGTCTCCAAAAACTGAAAAGTAGATAAAACAGTTCCAGCACTGAGGGGGAAGTGGACACCAGGTCCCACTCCTAACCAAGAAGCTTTGTACAATTGCTACCTGCTGGCAAAAGGAAATTTAGTTTTCTCCAAAGGAGTTTCCCTGGAGATCAACCACACTCCAGGGCGGGAGTAGTTGGTCAACACAAAACAAACAGTTCTGTTTTTGTTTTCATCTTTATTTTTGTTGTATGTATATGGGTGTTTTGCCCGAATGTAAGTCTGTGCACCACGTGTATGCACTGCCTACAGAGGCCAGAAGAGGGCGTCAGATCCCCTCTGGGACTCGAGTTTTAGGCACTTGATTTGCCTGTGGTAGCCAGGGACAGAACTCAGGTCCTCAGAAAAGGAACCAGTGTTCCTAACTGCTGAGCCCTCTCTCTAGTCCCCACGTTTTTGTTTTGTTGTTGTTATATGTGTATGAGAGACTTTTTGTTTCATTTTGTTTTGGCAGTTTTTTGTCATATTGTTTTTTGTTTGTTGTTTTTCATCGAGAGAAAGAATACAAATTCTTTAAAAAGGGAGTGAAATGGCCATGCTGTCGAGCAGGCGGTATGTTTCCTTGAATAGAGAAACCTCCAAACCCCACTTGCAGAGGGCACCTTCCAGCCAGCAGCGTGAACTGCAGCGGCCTCCAGCCTTCCAGCTGATGAATAAGGGGCTTTTCTATTGTGACCGTTCTCAGGTGTGTAGCAGGATCACGAGTAGCTTCAGTGTCTAAGTCTGTAATAACTAACAGCGTCAAACACCTTTTTTATAAGCATATTTGCTATCTGGATATCTTTTTAGGCAGTTTTATACATCTATATGATGTAATGTAATTATAAAAGGATTATGGGCATTTCCACATCTTTTGGCTAAGTTAGTGCCCGGGCCCTGAGATAACCTCTTCATTTCCCATGGTATGATGTGAGTGATTGTTTGGGGAAGCTTCTAACTTCTACTCCCATGTCTGCTTCTGTGTGTGTGTGTGTGTGTGTGTGTGTGCACGTGTGCGCAGTGTGTGCATTTGTGTGTGTGTACGTATGTGTGTGTGTGTTCCATTTACAATGTGCAAGGCTGCTCCTGGCAGGCAAGGTCAGCACTAGAGACTCTGAGCCCTGAAAAATGTCCCTCCTCCAGAGCAGCTTTGAAATCGTGCGTTGTAGAACACAAGTCCAACATTTGTTCTGATTTTTCTCACTTGTGCCTACTTTAAAGCCTCCTTTCAGGGAACGCCCGGACCTGGCTTCCCTCCCTGGGGAAGTTGCTGCAGGGGTAGGAGGAGGCCTGCGGGTGTCATCCTGGGCCAGAACTGTTTCTCACTTCTCTGCTTGTTGACTGTAACCTGGCAACAGGTACAGGTGTGCACGATCTGGTTAGCCACTGTTGTTCAGGGAGGGGTGCTCAGGTCAGGAATGCCCTGGAGGTTTCCCCGCACGCATGTGGCTTCCTCACGTGCAAGCGGTGCGGATGCTGTTTTCTGGTGTAAATTCATTCAGAGTTTAGTCAGGGGAGGAGGAGGTTTAGAAAGAAGGCGGATCCTACAGAGGAGCCTGGTACCTGGTAGGTCTTATGTAGACCGAGATTCCTAAGTATGGGCAGCATAACTAGGCGAAGGGCCGTTGATACTTACCAGCACCAGCAGAAACTGCTGGGGAGTCTAAACCCCCTCCTCATGCTCTAAGTTTGGGGAATGGTTTGGACAAAGAGAAACAAGATGGAGGTTGCTCAAAGATGGCTTTAGACTAAAGTAAGGGAACCTTGGCCTCAGCACGTTCCTGGGAGCAGCTCTAGGCCTCGCTTTCTACACTGGTTTCTGGAGCTGGTCCCCCCATCACTGGGGTAAGCAGTAGTCTTGTCTTCAGGGCTACTGCTGGGAGGGGACCTGTAGAAACAGAGTCTGAAAGTCATGGTTAGTTAATTGTTACACACTCAGGGCAAGGGGCAGACAGAAGCTCAAGCGTCATAGCTGGAAGATATGAGCAAGGAAGGCCTACCTTGGCCTGGGATGTTGTTTTCTTTGTTACTAGGCCTCAGCTGCTGGAGTCCAGTCCCATGACTGTCATGTTCCCTCTAGATCAGTCATTTAGCTTGGCTCAGGGATGCTCATCGTTTCCTATAGACTAGGGCTGCTTCTATGCTGAGGTTCAGGGAATACTAAAGCAGTGACATTTTCAGGAAAAAAAAATGAGGTGAATTGGGGTGTCTTAAGTCACTTGAGGCTAATATTTGAAAACGAAGCCAGTTTGCCTGACCAGGAGACAGGATACAATGAAACTTCAAGGGGCCATGAGGAAGCTGGGTGGGGTTGTCAGCATGGCATGGATCTTGACAATTTTTGTGGGTTTAAATGTGAAGAGAGAAGGGAGGACAGGTAGAATCCAGTTCCCATGTTGGTTGGTACTGCCATATTGAAGGACTCAAGTCCACCCTCAGGTTGCCAGGACATCTGGAGAGCACCAAGCTGGACTTGAGGGCCGGGAGCACGGGGAGTGGGGGTGGGGGGGAGGGAGGGCATACGGGAGGAAGAGCATTTCCCTGCGAAGCAGAATCGCGGCTTACTAGAGAAGGCAGAGAGCCAGGGTGAAATTCAGTCGCCAGGAGGCACACAGTGCACATGGTGCTGTCTGCAGCGACATCTTCTGGTCATTTTTGGAATAACGTCTTTGTGGATTAGGAAGCCGCTGGCTGTGGGATGTGAACTGAGGCTGGATATCACAAACTCAAGAGAAGACCTCGTTTTGCCTGGGACACTCGGCCTTGCAGTTTTTTTTTTTTTAAAGTTTTTATTTATTAGTTATGTATACAGCGTTCTGTCTGCACACCAGAAGAGGGCACCAGATCTCATTACAGATGGTTGTGAGCCACCATGTGGTTGCTGGGAATTGAACTCAGGACCTCTAGAAGAACAGTCAGTGCTCTTAACCTCTGAGCCATCTCTCCAGCCCCGGCCTTGCAGTTTTTAGCCACATCTTAGGCCACTTACTATTTTGTAATGACACTCAAACACCATCTCTATCCATTTTCATTGCTTTGCACGGCAGGGTTGTAGGTATGGAGCCCAACTTGCTACAGCCTCCGGAGTGTGGGAATTACAGCTCTTGGACCAGCATTTGGTTTTGTTTTTGTTTTTCGAGACAGGGTTTCTCTGTGGCTTTGGAGCCTGTCCTGGCACTAGCTCTGTAGACCAGGCTGGTCTCGAACTCACAGAGATCCGCCTGCCTCTGCCTCCCAAGTGCTGGGATTAAAGGCGTGCGCCACCACCGCCCGGCTTGGACCAGCATTTGGGATGACAGCAATGACTTACCATGCATAGTTGTGTGTTTTAAAATTTGTTGTTTGCTTGTTTTTGATTTTTTTTTGAGTCAGGGTCTATTTTTGTAGACCAGGTGTCCTGGAACCCCCTATGTATCCCAGGATGGTCCCATACTCACAGCAATCCTCCTGTCTCCGTTTTCTAAGTGCTTGGAATAAGGTATTGAAAGCCCCCCGCCCAGCTTGTTAAACAACTTAGCACCGGTAACACCATTTTGCAAGGCTTGTACTGAATATTCAGGGTTTTAACAAAGGGCAGTTTAAAAGCTGCCAAAACGAGATAGAGACACCTGTGGCTGGGCCGGGGGAGGAACCGTGAATACCGAGAAAGACACCCTGTCTGCCCTAGACAAGAGCCAAGGCAGCCCATATCTGAATTCTCGGGAACCAGGGACCTTGTCCTGACTTGAACTTGGCCATATTCAAACTGACCAATGAAAACCCTGTAACTATGCATCTTGCTTCTGTAACCATGCTTCTGCTCCCTTTACCCTATAAAAACCCACTACCCCAGCCTGACAGCGCGCCAGTCCTCCGAGAAACTTGGACGCCCCAGGTACCTGTGTATCTGAATAAACCTCTTGCTGTTTGCATCCGCTGGCCTCGCTGTTCCTTGGGAAGGGTCTCCCCAGACTGAAAGACACTCTCTGAGGGTCTTTCAGTATAAACTACCATGCCCAGCTCATCCTCTCTGTTTTCAAAGAAATTGATGCTCAGAAAGTTGAGAACTTAGCTGGGAGGTGGTGGCACATGCCTTTAATCCCAGCCCTTGGGAGCCAGAGGCAGGCAGATCTCTGTGAGTTCGAGGCCAGCTTGGTCTACAATAACTAGTTCCAGGACAGGCTCCAAAGCTACAGAGAAACCCTGTCTCAAGAAACAAACAAGCAAAAAAGTTGTAATTATACAATGGAATTTATGGGGCCGCGGTGTTCTTAGTGGTAGGTCACTTGTGTAGCATGTAAGGCCCTGTGTTCAACTATTAGCGCTCCAAGAAAATAGAAATGCATTTACTACTGTGTCTAGTGCACGTTTTCATCTTACCGTTTTCTGGGCAAAAGCACGCGGTGAGCTGCAGCCTTCAGGAACGGTGTGATTTCCTTAGCGAGCACTCAGTGGCTGCCCATGGCTCCCAGGTGCCCACACTGGGACCCAGTTCTGAGTACAAGAGCCGCCTCAGTCAGCTTCCTTCCAGACCATTCCAAGGCTTCTGCTCGGCTGCATCTCCAGGAGTGGGCAGTCCTCTTCCAGGTTCCCTAGTTCCTGGTCTGTCTTGAATGTCGGGCCCGCATTGCCCTGCTCAGCTTCAGCTTCGATACAGCTTGGAAGCCTCTTTGACCCCACGCTTGGCGCGTCAGGGTGTGGAGTGGGTTCTGTTGTGAGGGAGAATGCTCTGAAGGCCAGGACAGCTCTACGCTCTTTGTGCCTGCCACAACTCCCCCTTGCCTTTCAAGGTCACCCAATAACTGTCCATCTCCACCCGGAAGTTACCTGCAGGGGTTATCTGCTCTGCTTCTGCCTTCAAGCAAGTGGGCTGTCACCGTGAAGCAGGCAATGAAAGCTTTCGGGAGAATGAGTGCTAAGCAGTGCCCCCTAGAATCCAGCCCATCCTGCTGTAAGCACCCCAGGTTTGGAGCATTAGAAAAAGATGCTGGAGCAGTAACTTTCAACCTGTGAGTCTACAGCCCTTTGGGGACTAAATGACTTTCATAGGGGTCGAATATCAGATATTCTGCGTATCCGATATTTATAGTATGATTCATAACAGTAGCAGATTATAATACAAAAATAATTTTACGGCTGGGGATCACCACAGTGTGCGGAACCATATGAAAGGATTGCAGCGCTAGGAAGGGTAGGAGCCTCTGCTCTAGAGGCGAGCTCCGCTAGCACCCTCCTCCCTTCCTCCTCTATGGCATGGGGGTCACCTCCCAAGAGGAGCCCAGGGTCAGGGAGACTCTTTGGGGCCTGAAGGCAGTGTCCCTTCTTGTCACTTTCCAGGACAAGAGGCATGGAGAGATGGCGCCGTGGTTAAGAACACTTGTTTTTGCAGAGGACCCAGGTTCAGTTCCCAGCACCCACATGGAACCCACAGCCATCCTAACTGGACTTCCGGGGGGTCAGTTGCCCTCTTCCAAGCGCACAAATGGTGCACACACATACACACAGGCGAAACACTCACACGTGTACAATAAGTAAATAAAATTAAACTCTGCTTTCGGGAAACAAGAAAATGGTTTATTCAAACATAAGGCCAAGGTGTAGCTCAGGGCTAACACGCCATGAGGCTTTGGGTTCAGCCTCTAGTCCTGCTAAACAAGCACAAAATTCTTGTTGAAATATGAGTGGCCATGGCTAAGGAACACAGCCAAATAAGACCATTACCATGGAAATGGTTGCATGAACTTGCGAATGCGTGTTTCCAAAGCACATGTGTGGCCCTTCAGGTAAAGGTGGGGGTTACAGCAAGGCAGGCAGTCCGGAGGACCTTAATGTTGCCCTTCTAACGCTCTTAGCTTTAGAGTGGGTGGAGGCGAGGATGGTCAAGCTTAGCGTCACTCCCAAGAGTTTTAGTAAAAGCCAAGAGGGGACTGGAGCTCAGAGCACCTGCCTAGCTCTCTCAGAGCCCTGGGCTCAATTTCTAATACTGAAAGGAAAAGGAAAAAGCCAGAGCGTGTCATGCCAGACATAGAGGTTGATGGCACATGGCACATGACAAAGATAAGTCACGATCTGGACTGGTGGCCCTTCCTTTTCTCACCAATGACTCAGCCGAGGTCAGGAGTCAGCAGGACCTTGATTACAGGTGCAATGGCTTCAGCTGGCCTCAGTTTGCAGGGAGAAGCTGTTTATAATTGTCCTCATTGAAGTTTTACATTTTAGACAGATTCTTGTTATGTAGCCCAGGCTGGCCCTCACACTCATGATTCTTTCCTTTCAACCTCCCTCATGCTGGGGTGACAGGTATGCGCCCCTGTGTCCAGCTGGTGGAGGTTCTGCTTGAGGGTGTCCTCTGTGTTAGGGATGCTTTGAGGGCATAGCCCGCTGGGAAGGAGGGGACAGAACTCAGGCCACCAGGCAGGTCTCTGTAGAGTCACAACTCGTCCAGGCTGGGACATCCAGCCCATGAGGTCCACTAGCTAGCCTACCAGACTCTTGCTGATGGGGCCATTTCTGACACAAACTACCAGCCTGCGACACTTTGACCTGATTTTAAAGGAAGGACACATAGATAAACACAATTAGAATTCCAAGTGGGAAGCCTGCCAGTGTATGAAGAATGGTTTTGGCTTTCTGAGTAGATAATATCTATGACAGTTTGTTTCCTAGATAGGTTTCCTGGCAGAGGAAATCCTAGAGGAAAAACTGAGGTTCTCCAGTGCAGCCTCTGCTATTCCAGTAGGATTTCCTGGGAACACTCCCAGAAGGGTTTTCTAGAAGTGCTGATGCGGCTACAGAGGCGGTGGGTGCTCACATCCCAGCATCCCACTGTTGCAAACCCCAGTCCTCCCCTTTAGTCCTGCATTCTCAGCTTCAGGCCTAACAGTTTGTGGGGGCTGCCCTGGGTGACTCATATCAGTAAAAGTGAAAATTAGCATACAGATGAGGTTGCTGGCCCAAGGGTGTTACATTGGTGCTAAAAATAGGTGGGGATTCCTGGTGCGCCTCCTTCCTAGCCACAGACACCACAGAAGGGCACTTGTAGGGAAATCTCCCCATAAAGGTCAAAAGGCTCCAACTTGATCACCTCTGCCCCACAGGAACAGGGTCAAGGTGACAATGAGGTGACATGCAGACTGTTCCCCTGGGTGTCACATGCCTCCCACCCTGCTTCCTCTGTATCTCCTTGTGTCTCTCTCGAGCACCCAGATTCCTCCTCCCCGTTTTTCTCTCTCTGCCCGGAAGTCCCACCTTTACCTCCTGCCTTGCTATTGACCATTTGGCTTTTTATTACACCAATCACAGCAATGCAACTTCACACAGTGAACAAATATCCACAACATTTCCCCCTTTTGTCTACATAAAAAGGAAAGGGTTTTACTCCAATACAGTAAAACTCTATACAGGAAGAACAATTATTGGCCGAGAATTACACTCCCAATGTTTAGTCCATACGTATTTGGCAAACTCAGAGAAAGTGCTGTATTATCTGTCCAAAGATGTATACCTAAACCATTTTCTACTAAAGCTTGCATTACCATTCTAAAATATCTTTTTAGACTTAACATTTTCTTATACAAGCAACTTAAACCTTTATGTTTCTTAACCTTATGCACTTTATATCTCTTTTGTGAGTTTTTTTTAAAGAATTGCTAACAAGGAATACTGTAACTATAACTATCCCATTTTCAACTTCATCAAAGACCTAGAAGGATATACTATTGCCTGAGTAAACAGGAAGTGCAGAACAAACAACTTACAAAACCATAGAAATTACAGAGATGGCTGGCTGCCTAGGTAGTCAGTCAAGGTTTTTCTGTAACATTGGGGCATCCGTCTGTGGCCTACAGACCTAGAAACCTAAAGACTTTTCTGTGAAGCAGGAATTTTGAAGGACTGTTCTACCTTGTTTTGGCAAAGCTTGGCAGTCACCTTCCTTTGTGCCGTGCTTGTCCACATACTGTCAGCAGTGGAGGCAAGGGCAGCTTCTTGCCCAAATGACTAGCTTTGCCACAATGAAAGCAAACTCCATATGGGGGGTCTCCAATGCACAATAATCCTTTTATGAAGTATACTGGTGCTGCCAGGAGCAGATGTGTCTCACTATCATGAAAAACATTGAGTTATTAAAATATCTTAAGTGCCATATTCTGTAAGTCTCTGAAATATCTGAAGATCGCCTATCTATCTAAAATATGTCTCTGTTTGACCTTGGAAACATACCTAACATGACTACATGTTTGATTATTATAGATGACTAACTACTAACCTGTATTTCTTAATTATGCATTACATTTTAAAATTTTTAATTGAGCTACATAAGTACAATACTTTAAACAAGAGTAGACACATATATACAGTATGACAAAAAATAACCTTAAATTTGTATCAATATACAAAAATCCATACCACTGTAAAATATTTAAGACTAGTAGTTGTTTTTTAATCTAAAAGTAGATTCAATAATCTACCCTTTTATTCTACTATTTCTATATCCCTCCTTTTCTTTTTAGAATGAGATCCCCTGAATCTAATCTCCTTTCTTACTTTCCTCCCTCACTATGACCAACGATAACTTGTAACCAAGTCCCCTAAACATGACAAACATCCATAACCCATCCAATGTCATCATCAAAACCACCCACCCTACCTCTTGGGAATGCGGGCATCATATTGTTAAAATTACTTTCTGCTGTCTGGGTGAGATGGCCTCCTTAGGGGATATTGAGAAAAATTAAGATAATGGTCAAGTCCTGGGACAGTTAATTGTATTATTTTTGTTTAGTCTCTGTGTGATAGGAAAGTGCAGAACTTATCTGAAGTCTTGGCTGGAGCTGTGTGAGGCTGGACCATCCCAACTAGCAGCTTTGAAGCTGTTCTGAATGCAGAGGTTTGAGGAAACTGTAACAGGCATTCTGAGAGGCTACATCACTTATGCTTCTTGTTTTGTCTTTATTTGTGTATGGTCTTTTGTTCTGAAAACATACACATTTTTAAAGGCAGCATGCATATCTGCATTAGCATACATATGGAATGTGTGATGTGCACAAGTCAGTTAAAGATGATTTTTGTTTTATGTTTGAGCAGGTAAAAGTGTATAGGTCCACGTGGACTGTATACACAAACTGTAATATAAATCTCTATCATTTCATATGAAGGGATGGTATATAATACTAAGTCATGAGGACTCTGTAGCCAGCAACATTTGTCATGTCTCATATGTCTTGGAGCTGTTCCCACATCGAGGGATCTGTATCTACACCACCTGTCCTGTAGTCTTTCTTGCCTTCCCCTCATGTCTGTAGCCAAGATCCGCAGGAGGTTTCTCCTGGTCAAATCCAATCTCAATTAACTTTGAAGGAATCCAAAGTTTTTCATTTACTGTGGAAACAAAAGCATAACTTCTTCTCCAACACAACACATTTCCCAGTTTCCATTCTGAAGCCAAGGCATCTCTAACGTACATTAGGCTGGTTTAATTCAGCAGTCTCTTCCGCAATTGAATGTTTCTCAACAGCTGTCATTTCCTGTTTATTAGAAGTCAAAAAATTCAAAATTAACAAAGCACCATGTCAGGTCCAAATTCTCTGTGTTATAATATTTACCATCCTTATATGACTTAATTTTTAAAATATTACTTTATTCACTTTTTAAAGACTTTACTTATTATTTTAAAATAATTTATTGAATGCTGAGAAGTCAAGAACAATGGCACTGGGTTTTGATCCTACTGCACGTACTGGCTTTGTGGGAGCCTAGGCTGTTTGGATGCTCACCTTACTAGACCTGGAAGGAGGTGGGAGGTCCTTGGACTCCCCACAGGGCAGGGAACCCTGATTGCTCTTTGGGCTGATGAGGGAGGGGGAGTTGATTGGGAGAGGGGGAGGGAAATGGGAGGCAGTGGCAGGGAGGAGACAGAAATCTTTAATAAATAAATAAATAAAATGAGAATAAAATAAAAAAAATTATTTATTTATTTATTTATTTATTTATTTATTTATTTATGTTTTTTTCTAGACAGGGTTTCTCTGTGGTTTTGGAGCCTGTCCTGGAACTAGCTCTTGTAGACCAGGCTGGTCTCGAACTCACAGAGATCCGCCTGCCTCTGCCTCCCAAGTGCTGGGATTAAAGGCGTGCGCCACCACCACCCGGCATAAAAATTTATTTTTTGTATGGCTGTCTATACCCAATTTCCTTTCTTTCTTTAGTATCTAAGGTATCTAAGCACATTTTAAAGCATATTCTACCTGTTCAGAGGTTCGTTTCTGTCTGGGCCTGGCTTTTTGCATGTCTGCAGCCTTCTCTGGCCACATGAGACCAACATGACCTTAATTGGCTAGGCTATCACAGGCAGCTCTGGTGGCTGGCTCTGCTCCCTGCCTCTGGTTGGTGACAGCTGGCCTCATTCCTGAGAGCCCCAGATCTGGGAAGTTGCTGAGTCTGAGATGCAGCAGACATTTGTATCCAGCACTGGCTGCTCAAATGCTCAGCTACACAGTCTATCTGAGAGACCTCTTTCTCAGGCCCTATGTATATATTCGAGCCCATGTTGGGTGCCACATGTAACGTACTTTCTAGTGCTAGCCCACAAATAAGGACACAGAAACTTATTGTGAAAGCTTGGCCTTGAGCTTGTTTCCAGAGCTCCTATAACTTAAATTAACCCATCTCTATTCATCACATCCTGTCACTTGCTGCCCATCCTGCCTCCCCCTCGTCTCTGTGTGTATCTCTCGAGCCTAGTTCTTTCTCCTAGTTTCTCTCTACCTGGAAGTCCCACCCATACCTCCTGCCTAGCTATTGGTCATTCAGCTTTTTATTACACCAATCACAGCAATACACCTTCACACAGTGTACAAATATACCACATCTTGTGTGTGTGTAGAATTCCAGCAAGCCTCTGGTGGAACACACCAGAGGTATGGAGCAGTGCGTCCCCAGGCCTTTGGCAGAGGGAGGTATAAGACAATATTAGGCAGGAAAGATATGGCGCATATTCCTGGGACCAAATGGAGGTGCACCGTGGGGGTCACAGAAGGCCACTGAGAGAGTTCCAACGGTGGCTGTGGTCGGGCAAAATATTGAATTATCTGGATTAAAACAAAACAAAAACACTCTTGGTGGCCAACTGAGGGGGTGACTTCCTATATGCCATGTCTCTACAGCAGGAATCAAATCTCATCTCTATTGCAGCCTTAAGAAGACATCACCTGCAGGTTACTTCCTAGGGATGTTTTCCTGTGGTTGCTGCCTGGAACCTTAGACTAGGAGCCGGCAGTCAGCAAGGCGATTTCCTCCCGGTGTTCCTTTCACGCTTGAAGCGTGCCTTCAGCATCCCTGCCCGGTGTGCAACCCGTGTCTAACAACCATCCTAGGGGTTTCACTTCACCCCCTGTGAGCCTTGAGACCCTAATTCCGTTTGCTGAGCAAAGCCTTTGTACAAGGTAAGTTTGAGTGTGCTTGTGTTCGGTTTAAATGAAAAGAGAAGCCAAGAGGGCCTGGCCGCCTCTTTCTTATTGTCAAGTGAAACAACGCTGAGCGTGGAGACTCGGGAGTATCTGGAGCGGGGACAACTGGGCCACACTCTACACTCCTGTCTTCTACCCTAATGAAAACACCCCAAATGCTAGGCTGCAAAAACAAACTCCCTAACGCTGCTCTGGAGGCCAGCCACTCATCACCCCTTGTCTCCACCAACACAATGAATTTTATGTATGGCCCAGCCTTTTTACGAATCACTCCGTGAAAATGATAGCGCGTGTAATAACGGCAGACAGTCGCAATTATCTTAATGTGTCCTATTAGCCGTTGGATTGGCTAAAGTCTTCTAATCGGATCAGAGTGAATGCTAATTGAAATCTAATAGGGCTTACATCCGCGTGAGTAGGTATCAGAATTTGATTTCAATATTGTTAAATTACATACAGACTGGACCCATCAAGCCACACTAAAAATAAATATGGTAACTTCAATAGCGAAAGATGGATGCTTTCAATAAAGCCATCATCCACGATCTCGTTGGTATTGTGCTATCGCCACCTACTGGCGCTTCATGGGACTGCAGAAACAATTTTCCTAGCATGACCATACCTACCCGTTTGTTTTTCTAACACAAAAGGTAGTTGTTTCTTGGGACTGGAGAGAAAGTTCAGCTGGTTAAGAGCTTTTGCAGCTCTTCCAGAGGACCCTATATTGGTTTCCAGCATCCACATGGCCACTCACAACTGCCTGTATCTCCAGTTCCAGGGGATCCAGAATCTTTTACTGGCTTCCGCAGGCGTCAGACACACAGGTGGTACACAGACACAGATGCAGGCAAAACACCCAGAGTCCAGAGTAGACATGACCCTGAGTCACGTGAGAAGAGGGGGAGGGAGAAAGGAAAGAGGGAGACCAGGTGCAGCAGTCAGGAGGTCCAAAGCTAGACAAAGAGCCAGGTAACAAAATGGCTAGGTTATATAGGGAGGGGCAGCAGGGGGAAGAGCAGCCCAGCCCCTGGGCTGGAGAGTTTAGGGTGGGGTGGGGTATGCCAGCTAAGGAGGGCCCTGTAGCAGCTAGGGACTGAGGGACACAAGGAGAACCTGGTCACCAGGTCCACGTTGATACAGCCTGAAGTCAGAGTGCGTCCTGATGTCAGAGCACAGCCTGACGAAGTCAGAGCACAGAGCACTACTACCTCAGGCATTTTCCCCAGGTTTGGGACCTAACCTGTGCTTGTTTCAAATTGAAACCAATTCTACAAGATGTGGCAGTTCTGAAATGTCTATGAGCACAGTTTGTCATTACTGTCAGCCACAGGTCTTCCTTTCCTCCTTTTCCCTCCCCTCCCTTTCCTTCCCCTCCCATTTTCCTCTTTCCTTCCCTCACTGAGGCTGGTCTTACCAGGTAACTTGTAACCTAAGCTGGCTTGAATGGTGGATTCTCCTGCCTCCACCTTCCAGGTGTCACTATGCCTTAGGCCTGGGTTTTCATTTAATTTACTTTGGGTTAAATTCACTTCAAAACACATCATGGGAGCCAGGTGTGGCGGTGCATACCTTTAATCCCAGCAGAGGCAGGGGCATCTCTATGAGACTGAAGACTACATGGTGGGTCCCAGGCCAGCCGGGACTACAAAGTGAGATCCTGTCTCAAAAAATAAACAACAACAAATAAAAAAACGCGGCTGCCAACAAGAACTGTGCTCAGCCTGCAAAGGGCATTATTGTGCAAACATGGAGATCTGAGTTTGACACCCAGCACCCATATCAAATGCCAGGAGAGGCGGCGACAGCTTCACCTGTGATCCCAGCGCTGCCGGGGTGGAGAGAGGCTCTCTGGGACTTGCTGGCCAGCCAGTCTAGCTGAATTGGGAGACTTCTAATTCAGTGAGAGACACTGTCTCAAAAAATAAAGTGGAGATGTAGACATTTGAAGTCTACATCTGGCAGCCGCATGCACGTGCACACACGGCTCATGCTAACACGTGCGTGCACACACACAATACTAGTTGCTTCGTGTCAAGTTATTCAGTTCCAAGGGCACGATGGTGAAAGTAACACGGTTCCCACCTTGGCTGCTTCCTGTCAGTTCCCCTTGACTTAGAAGCACAGCAAATAAGGCCTGTCTCATTTTAGTCTGTCACCGATGTGGGGTGGGTTTGTTAGAAATGTCTTGCATAATTCTTACATTAGGTAAAATGAACAGGAAGTGCTCAGTGCTATGTCCGGGCTGTAAGCACGTGATATTCCTAAGCCATTCTGGAAACGGCAGAGGGCATCACCACGAGGGAGGTCAGGCGTGAGGTCCCTGTTGGTTTACGGAACCTGTTGGAGGCAGGGAGGCGGACACCTCCCTTCTTCCCTCTCTGCCCTGCATGGCCACCGTCACTTGGTGAACAGTTCACCTTGTACTTTTGCTTTGCCTGGCTTGATCAAAGCCTGGAGATAAAATGCCCGGGGGCTTGGTTTTGTGGTAGTAGAAATCAGACGAAGCTACAGGTTATTTGGTTTTAATTATCGTTCACTGGAACAATCGACGTAGAGGGTTGAGTCATTGCGGTTAATGGCGGGACATTTAGGTGATTACAACTGGTGGATGGCCTCCCTTCCGCTAATCGTTTTTATTGAACAAGATTTATGTGTAGGTCTTGGAGAGAAGTGGTTGGGGTTGTGGGTGCCTCAGACCAGCATTTGGGAAAGAAGGGGTGGAGGGAGATCTGAAATAGGAGGGCCCCTATTTTTCACCTTTTCATAGTTATGTCATGTCCAGGGTTTCAGAGTGGGATGTAAGGAGGCATCCTGTGGCCACAGGGACGAGGCCTCCAAAGATGGAGGTCAGAGACCGGGACTTACACTCACAATATGTTTTTGTTTCCTTTCTTTAAACCACAGCTCTGTGATTAGTTGCTCCATCTCTCTCTCTCTCCCTCTCCTCCCCCCC
>NC_022009.1:57969475-57998377 GCF_000317375.1 Microtus ochrogaster | reverse complement strand
TATTAATTATACATACAATATTCTGCTTGCATGTATGCCTGCAGGCCAGAAGAGGGCACCAGATCTCAGTAGGCCAGAAGAGGGCACCAGATCTCAGTACAGATGGTTGTGAGTTGCCAATGTGGTTGCTGGGAATTGAACTCCGGACCTCTGGAAGAGCACCCAGTGCTCTTAATCTCTGAGTCATTTCTCCAGCCTCCCACCTTATATTTTAAGGTGGTCTCCCGCTGAGCCCCGAGTGCACTCGTTTGGATGGTCCGGCTAGGCAGTTAGCTTCAAGGAGCCCCTGCCTCTGCCTTCCTCTGCCGGGATCACAGGCGAGCTGCACACTCAGCTCGTGGGTTCTGAGGAGCCAAACTTTGGTCCTCACACTTGCACCGAACGCACGACTCTCTTAAGAATGTGTGGAGAGATGGCTCAGTGGTTAGGAGCATCTGCTGCTTTTCCAGGGTTCAATTCCCAGGAACCATAGGATAGCTTACAACCATCTATAGTGGGATCTAATGCCCTCTTCTGGCGAGCAGGTGTAGAGAGAGAGAGAGAGAGAGAGAGAGAGAGAGAGAGAGAGAGAGAGGAGAGGGGAGAGAGAGAGAAAACACAACGGGACCAGACAGAGACATGAATCAACAGTTACGGGCAGTGGCTGCTCTTTAAGAGGACCAGGTTCAATTCCCAGCACCCACATAGGGGCTCACAGCAGTCACTCTACTGATGGAGTTTGTTTTGAGACAGAGTCTCACTATTTAACCTTGGCTAGCCTTGAACTCAGGCTGCTCTTGAACTCATAGAGGTCTGCCTGCCTCTTCCCTCTGAGGTCTGGAATTAAAGGCATGCACCACCACACCTGATGCCTGTTCTTTTTTTATCAACCCCCCCCCCCCCAGACAGGGTTTCTCTGTGTAGTTTTGGAGCCTGTCCTGGAACTTGCTCTATAGATCAGGCTGACCTCAAACTCACAGAGATCCTCCTGTCTTTGCCTCCTGAGTGCTGGGATTAAAAGTGTGCACCACTACTGTCCAGCCTGAACTTTTTTTTTTAAATTTATTTATTATGTATACAATATTCTGTCTGTATGCCTGAAGGCCAGAAGAGGGCGCCAGACCTCTTTACAGATGGTTGTGAGTCACCATGTGGTTGCTGGGAATTGAACTCAGGGCCTTTGGAAGAGCAGGCAATGCTCTTAACCACTGAGCCATCTCTCCAGCCCCCCAGCCTGAACTTTTAACGGAGGAAAATCCACATCATATAAAACTTACTACTTTTACTATTTCAAACTATTTAATTCAATACCTTTTAATAAATTATCTGTTGTGCAACAAAAAATATTAATTATAGAACCTTCTTCATTTCTTCCATAGCCAGTATACCTACTCTCTTCATGAAACTTGGCATTTTGTACACTAAAAGCTATAGATCTGCACACTGAGCAAAACTCATGGTTGTCTGCTCCAGCCTGCTGTAGCTTTTTTTTTTTTTTTTTGGTTTTTCGAGACAGGGTTTCTCTGCAGCTTTGGAGCCTGTCCTGGAACTCCCTTTGTAGACCAGGCTGGCCTCGAACTCACAGAGATCCTCCTGCCTCTGCCTCCCGAGTGCTGGGATTAAAGGCGTGCGCCACCACCGCCCGGCCTGCTGTAGCTTTTGTATTGTGCTACAGTGAAGATTGAATCAGGGCCTCACACAGCCTGGCTCTACAGCTATATCTCTATAGCCCCTAAAGTAGCATTTTAGAAAATTATATATTTAACTTACCTATTTTTAAAAAGAAATGATTTTATTTTATATGTATGAGTGCTTTGTCTACTTATGTATCTGTGTACTCCTTGTGTGACTGGAATTTGCAGAGGCCAGAAGAGGCCATTTGGTCCCAGGAACTGGAGTTACAAAAGGCTGTGAGCTGAGTGCTGGGACTCACAGTAGGCTCTTCTGCAAGAGCAGAGTCTTGGGGTTTCTATTGCTGTGGAGAGACACCACGGCCAAGGCAGTTCTTAGAGAGGAAAGCATTTAATTGGGTGGTCACTTACAGTTCAGAGGTTTAGTCCATTATCACCATAGTGGGGAGCATGGGTGTTCAGACAGGCATGGTGCTGGCTGCACCTTGATCAGAAGGCAACAAAAGTGGACTCAGACACTGGGCAGAATCTCGAGGATAGAGAACCGTAAAGTCTGTCCCCTCAGTGACACACTTCCTTAGACAAAGCCATACTTCCGTGTAGCACCTCTCCCTACGAGCTTATCGGGCCAGTTACATTCAAACCGCCACAGGCAGCGAGTGTTTTTAACCACGGATTTGCTAATGTGTTCTCTCCCCTCCCCGACACGTGAGCTCATGTGTCTAGGGTTGTGCTTGTCACTGTGTGAGTGCAGAGGGCAACTTGTGGGAGTTGATTCTTGCTTTCTACCATGTGGAATTGAACTCAGGTCATCAGGCTCGACAGCAGGTGACTTTACCAGCTGAGCCATTTTTTTTTCAATATTATAGATAATGTTATACTGGGCACTTTCATGCTTTTATGAGAGAAATTATTAGGAATAGGCCTGGGAGATGATTTACTGAATAAAACCTTTGAATGAGAATGGCGCCCATTAGCTCATATATTTGAATGTTTTCTTCCCAGTTGGTGGACTGTAAAGGAGGATTAGAAGTGTGGCCTAGTTGGAGGAGTTGCGTCATTGGGCATAGTCTCTGAGGTTTTAAAAGCCCAATTTAGGCCCCGTCTCTCTCTCTGCTGGGTGCTTGTGGATAAGTCTGTAAACTCCCAGCTGTCCCAGCATCCTGTCTGCCTGCCTTCTGCTATGCTCCCTGCTGTGATGGGCACAGACTAACTCTTTGAAACCATAAGCAAGCCCCCCAATTAAATGCTTTATTTTATAAGTTGCCTTAATTGTGGCGTTTCTTCCCGGCAATAGAAAAGTAACTAAGATCTGTGCAAGTGTAAGGACCTGAAATGGCATCCCTAGAATGCCTGTAAAATCTAGATTAATGAGTGTCTGCCATCCTAGCTTTCCTATGGGACAATAAGAAGGGGAGACCCGAGAGTCCCGGAGCTCACTGGCCATGAAGCCTGGAGAACGTAGTGGAGAACCTGATTCCAGGTGGAGCAACTCCAGGTAGTTCTGACCTCCACAAGCACACCTTGGTATGCGTGTGCCTGAACTCACACTCACGAATACATGTTTATACACACACATATATATGTACTACATACATCAGAAACAGAATTGTTGAGTTAAAGGAGATGGCCAAGGGCTGGAGAGATGGCTCAGAGGTTAAGAGCATTGCCTGCTCTTCCAAAGGTCCTGAGTTCAATTCCCAGCAACCACATGGTGACTCACAACCATCTGTAATGAGGTCTGGTGCCCTCTTCTGGCCTGCAGGCATACACACAGACAGAATATTGTATATATAATAAATATTTTTTAAAAAAGGAGATGGCCAAAAAATGCAATAAAATAGGTACATTTCCCTCAAATGAGAGTTGCAGTAATTAATAATCTTAACAAAAGCCCTTATTTATTTGTTTGCTTATTTTTGAGGCAGGGTTTCTCTGTGTAGTCCTGGCTACCCTGGAACTCACTCTGTAGACCAGGCTGGCCTCAAACTCAGATATCTACCTGATTCCACTTCCCAAGTGCTGAGATTAAAGGTGTATTCATGCCAGCACCTGGCTTATTATCATTATTTTTTAATTTGTGTAGTCTTACCCTTATCAAGTCCATCCCCCATTTTTCAGTCAGGGCCTGGGATTGAACTCTGTCTATTGCTGAGCTACACCCCTAGCCCTTTGGTCACTCCTGAATATACTTAGTGTGTAAGTCTTCACCAGGATGACAAAGTCATACTATTGTCATTTTTTTTTTTTTTGCTTAATTATAAGGGAAGTTGAAAATCTCTCAACAATTTGGGGTGTGTGTGTGTGTGCGTGTGCATGTGTGTGTGTATGTATGTGTGTGTGTGTGTATTTGTACTCTTTTCCCATGGGTCTATTGAGTTACTTTAATTTTCTCACTCGTTTTTAGATAATTAGAAAATTTTGTCTTGGAAGAATTATTTTTGGTTCCCATTTTAAAAATCAACCTCTTTTCTCCTCTGCCCCAGAAACACGTTCTTTCTCCCTGATTCATCCCGTGTTAAGAGCTTCCAAGCCATTTAGTTAATGAAACCGTTTCCTCTGAAGAGGGCTGGCCTGCGCTCGTCCAGGGCTATAATAGCACCGGGCTTCCATTTCCTCTGGAGCCGCCATCCTCTTTTTCTCTTGCCTTAATTGCTTTGTGTTTTCCCGAGTGATGCATTTGATCTTAGGTTTTTCCTGTAGTTCTTTCTTACTAAGATCCAGCTGCATTCTCTCAGAAAATTAATTCCTTTGATTTTTTTGGAACCGCTGTATAAGGTAACTCCATTGCACCCTACTTCAAGACTTTTCTAATTTTTTTTTTAAACCAAAGGGTTTCCTTTGGATTAGCCATCATGCTCTGGAGTCCACGGGTGCTAAGTGTTTCTGACACTCGAGATAAGGACCTCCGGTAAAAGCCAAGGACAGCCATCAGCTCTTTACCCGGCTCAGGAGACCTGCCTGATGGCGGCTTAGCGGTCTTGTGCAGTTTTCCCGAGCTGCCGGTAGTGGGCGCCCTATTCCGCGCCACATTCCAATGGCCTTCCCGGATCTCGGCTAAAACTCGTGTGCTCTGCCCCAGAAGCAGCCGTGGTGACCCGTGGGCTGGATTGAAGAATTAATGAAGCCCCGAGGGATGCTTCACAAAAGAAGAGTTGGCATAAATGGGGCTCTCGAGGGAGTAGAAAACCAACCAAGGATGAAAAAATGCTGCCACAGCTGCTGTGGCCTGTGAGTGATGTGAGGTGGAGTGCTGACCACCTAGAGTCCCCAAAGGGAACTTGCAGTGAGACTGTCACAGGACTGCAGGCGCCCCCTTCCCTTAAATCAACAACACTTGGTCTTCGCATTGACTTTCAAACAACACACTTAAAGCAGACAGCTTTGCGCTGGGCTGGGGCGATTGTGTGGTCCATCCCAGCTTCACTACCTCTGGGGGAGCAAACCACGCATCTTTGATCCATCTCACCTCCCCGACGGTCAACAAGCTTCATTTGGCCATGAGCTGGGCTGTGATAACGTTCTGTGGGCACTTATCCCAGATAGGGCACCCGTGACAGAGCAAAACAATGATTCCGCCCACGTCTAACTTGGTGGACCAGAGAGTTTATGGGCTTACAGGTACATGGGTGACCCCCAAACAGTTACATCCCTGAAGGGTGTGGGTGATGGATGTGACCTCCTCGTAGCGCACAGGTGGAGTACCCCTTCCGTTAATCTCGTCCCTACTACTCTAGTCCCTTCTGAGTCCATGAGAAGCCGGGGCAGAATTGCATGCATCTGGAAGTGGCAACGGGCAGGCAGGGAATCTTAGATGACCCCCCCGCCCCCAGTCCCTCCTATGAGAACATCAATAGGCCTGATCTTGCTGAGAGTCTCCTGTGGGAACTCATGGCTCTCTGATTAAGTAAATGTAATAATTGAATTAATGGTTGTTAGGCTTGAACAGGGGCTCAACTAACAAGAATGGCCTTGTCTGTGCCTTTGACAATGAAGAAGCTGAAGGTTTTTGTTGGTATTGATTTGCTTTCATATTTTTCTCTCAGATTTATTTTATGTTTATGAATGGTTTGTCTGCATGCATGTACGTGCGCCGTGTTCATACCTGGTGCCCTTGGAGGTCAGAAAAAAGTATCAGATTCTCTGGATCTTCTGTATCCCAGGCTGGCCTCAAAGTTAGGGCAATCCTCCTGCCTCACCCTTTCACGCCCATTTCTGGGAGTACAGGCCTGAGCCACCGTGCCTTGCCACCGTTTCCTGACTGAGTGTGACCGTGCTCAGCACATGGCTGTACTGGCCCCCACTCATCCTCCCAAACTTCGAGTCCCAGTCCTTATGTGCTGGGGTCTTGCTTCCGGTCAGTCATGTCACTCGGCCATTAAAGAGTTCAGATCTGATTCGTCTACTGCCTTTTATGATATCTTGATGCAAAGGCCTTGAGTTGGCATGTTCTGTTCTCAGGATCTTGCATCAAACCAATTTTACATTACACATATTACTGTTACTGAAAAAAATCTAAATGTGTAGAAGGATTAGAGACAGGCTTATTCTTATCAAAGACCGCTTCTCATATGATCTATATCCTTCTGTGTTGTACAGACATATACAAGGGCTGGCATATAGCTGTGTGGCGCAGCACTTGCCTGTCTGATATATTTATATGCCCTGGGATCTCATTACTTTCACAATTTATTTTGGTATTATAGGTGATAATGACTTAATGAATGCAATCATTGCTCCTGGGGAAGTACAGGGCTAGGGTCCCGCCAGTCACATTTATAAACTGACCAACAAACAACCTTAATGTATGCGTATTTCTGTTTAAAGACATTAATATTGTTGATTCGTTAACCTTGAACATGGCCAACAGCAGTATAACTTATACCTGAGGGAGATGATGTGGGCATCTTTACGGGATAGCACATCTCAAGCCTATCGTGCCTAGGAACAGTAGACAACAAGTCAGCATTATATTGCGGCGAGTTTCAATTCCAACGTCACCAAGAAAAGCAGAAAAATATGAAAACCATGGCAGTAAATGAACCATGCTTGTTTACTGTATGAGAGCTGGAACAAGAAGGCAAAACATGTCTTTTCAACTTCAGCTGGGAGTGTGCGAGTCCTAACGGTTGAAGTGATGCAAATATTGTGGGTTCTGGTTTTGCTTCCAAGACAGGGTTTCTCTGTGTAGCCCTGGCTGTCCTGGAACTCAGTCTACAGACTAGAGACTGTCCTTGAATTCAGAAATCTGTCTGCCTTTGCCTCTTCAGTGCTGGGACTAAAGGCATGTGCCACCACCGCCCTGCTATTATTTTTTATTAGCTTGCAGAAATTGGCTACCAATGCTGATACTTAACTTCACAAATAAGTTTTAACAAATAGGTAAAGTCACAAGTATAGAATCTGTGAATAACATGGATCAGCTATGTTTTTTTTTGAACTTGCTGACATATGTACCTCATTTGTGTGTGCATGTGTGTGTTGACATGTATGTGGTTGGTGGGGTGTTTGATTATGTGTGGAAGTCATCGGGTATCTCTCACCCTCTGCCTCATTCCCTTGAGACAGAGTCTCACTGAACCAGGAGCTAGGCCGGTGGCCAGCAAGCCCCAGCGACCCTTTGCTCCTTCACAACAGCAGTGGGGCTTCAGGTGCTGAGACCATACCTGGCTGTTTAGTTGTGTCCTGGGAGTTTGAACTCAAGTCTTTGTTTGTTTGCTTTTTGTTTTGTTTTTGCTTTTTAAGCAAGACACGGCATCTTTGTATAACAGTTCTGGCTGTCCTGAAACTCTCTTTGTAGACCAGGCTGGCCTCAAACTCAGAGATCCGCCCGCCCCTGCCTGGGTTCAAAGGCGTATGACACCACCACCCAGTCCCTTGAACTCAAGTCTCATTCTTGCACAGCAAGAGCCACTTCCTCAGACTCCTGACATCTGCTTTTTAATTTTTGGGCAGTGTATTGCTAAAATTCCTTCCCGGGTGTGTATATAAGTAAAACCTACCCCTTCTTCAATTCTCTGCTCCAATTCTTCTTAGCTCCCCTGTTCATAAAGCTTATATACACGTTCAACAGCAAGCATTTGACAATAAAAATGGTTACAAAAACTTCTTAGAGTCACAATGCATTCCTTGAGTAAGCAGTAAGGGGCAGAGTTGTTTCCCATGGCAACACATAGGTGGGGCTGTGGTGTTTGGCACTTTCCCAGCCCGTGGCATTGGAAGTGTCCCAACGCTAAAGATACATTTTCTTATCCTGTGTGTAGCCCCAGAGCAAAAGGATGGAATTTGCAGGAGGAAGCTTGTAACTTTGTTAATTCAAGGCTGTGAGGCCAAAGCATCTTCTGTGGCCCTGACTATCTGTGAAACTTTCCCCCTCCGTTTATGATACAAAATTCAAGGCCCAGCTAACTACCTGTTTGTGTTTAAGTCCTAAAATCTAGATGGATAGCAAGAATAACAATTAACCCATTAATCAAGTCCAGAAAGAAACAGCTTTACATGGGGGAAAGTTTCACAGTTACAAGCTTCCTCCTGAAAATTTGATTTGAACTTGTGAGTCTCTTGTCTCAGGTTCCCAAGCACGGGGACTACCCCCCTGCTCCTCTAGATCTGGGTATTTAATTATTTCTTAAAATTTAATTCTTAATTTTCTTCTTTCCTCCTCTTGCCTCTTCCTTCTTTCTTTCTGTTTTGTTTTTGTTTGCTTCTTTTGTTTTTAAGACAGTTTCTGCTACGTAGCCTCAGCTGGTTTGAACCTCACTATGCTGCCCAGATTGGCCTTAAATTTGTGCTCCTTCCTCACCACTAAGACGCTGAAGTGTCGTGTACGGTGAACACCCATTCTTGTCTCCCCATTATGCTGTGGCCACTCACACGAGTGGAGATTAGCCAGGCTCAGAAGTGCCGGTGTCTCTGGATTGACCTTGTCTGATAAAGACCGGGGTTGCCTAGCAGCAGGTGTCAGTCCTTCCTTATTAGTGCCTCACACATAGTGAAGGCTGTGATCTACTGGTTAAAATGGGAGGGGCAGCTCAAAACTCGTGCTTGCTTATCCCCCGGCTCTGTCCTGTACAGTTCTTAGCCCATTGCTGACTCGAGTCTCTAACCTTCGCCGTAATAAACTGTAGCCTCGAGTCTAACAGTTGGATCTGAGTCCATCTGGTGAATGAAGATAGAATGATCTGGAGAACCCCAGATGTAAGCTACTTTAAATTCACACATACCTGTAGGATTCTGTGTGATCAATGTGTGTGTGCGTGGGGGGTATGTGTGTGCATGAAACATTCCTTTATCCTGAGTGAGTATTATATGTCGCTGTGATTCATTTAATAAAGAAGCTGACTGGCCAATAGCTGAACAGGATAAAGTTAGGCAGGAGAACCAAACTGGGAACAATGTGGAGAAGAATAGCGGAGTTAGAGGAGTCGCAAACAGATGCTGAGAGGAGCACGCCATGCTGAGAAAAGGTACCAAGTCACATGGCAAAGTATAGATAAAAAAATGGGTTAATTTAAATGTGAGAGTTGCTCTAGCTAACAAGCCCTAGCTATTGGCCGAGCATTTATAATTAATATTAAACCTCTGTGTGGTTACTTGGGAGTGGCTTATGGTACAGAAACTTCTGCCTACATGTGTGTATGTGTGTATATACATGCATAACACACGCACACATATGGTATTTTACTGTGGACTCAAGAGGTTCTCAAGGGCAATTGGCTGCACTACCCTTGACTTGGGCATTGCATTCTATTTTTAGAAGCCAGTCCTTACAGTTCCAAGTTTACTATTGAACATCTTTTTAAATGCTTAGTGGCCATTTGGATTTCTTCCCCTGTGATTTGTCCATTCTGGCTCCTTTCTTTACTAAGCTGCTCTTGAATGTGGAAAACGGTGAGCCCATTCACAGAGACACAAAGGAAATCAAATGTTTATTTCCCTGTTGGTGCATGGAGCTCAGTGCTTTCTGTATGGTTTGTGGTTTGCTTTGTCTAAATAATCCCTAAAATTGCTTACCCCTCAGGAATACCAGCTTTCTCCAGCTTGTACTTCCCCAAGCCATGCCTCTATTTTTAAATCATGTCAATTCTAGCCTCCATCTTTCTCAGGGCTTTTTTTTTCTTCTAGGTAAAACTTTCACTAAGTTTAGTTGACTTTTCTTTCCTTAATTATATGTATTTTCCTTGCTACAACCACTTCGCAAAATTGGGTCCTAGGAATGTCACATTTGATTGCAATAACTGATCCCCAATCCAGTAACTTCCACCCATAAATCCACTTTGCAGATGCCAGATTAACTTGCAGAAAGCTCTGAGTTTTTATTGCATCACATTCTTGCTTGAAAATTTTCAAGATTTTCTTTAGGTTTTCTCATTAGCCGTGAGAGCCCCTGAGGCTATGCTTGGGGATCCCCGTATACTGAGTCTGAGCAGCTGGTTTGCCCATGGAGTCACTCCAGGATCAAGATGTGGAAATAGGGGGGGTGGTGGCGCACGCCTTTAATCCCAGCACTCGGGAGGCAGAGGCAGGAGGCTCTCTGAGTTTGAGGCCAGCCTGGTCTACAAGAGCTAGTTCCAGGACATCTGGTGTTGTTACACAGAGAAACCCTATCTCAAAAAGAATGTGGATGCCTGGGATTATAGCCGGGGAAGGATGAATCTCAATCGAAGGCCATAGCGTCCTCTAAAGTAACGTTAACCAGGACATGAGAGTCCCTTATGAAGCTCACCACAGCATGTGCCTGTGTTTCCTGACCCATGGCACATGCATTCCCAAGACCCAACCTTAATTTCTCAGTTACCATCATCCAGGTGTTCCTTCTAAGTAATTATAGTTCCTGATTGAGACCAAATTCTTAGTACTAACCCAAGCTCTGAACAGCCCTAGAGTCTGCCTCCTACCCTTACCCCCATCCCCACCACATGAAACAGAAGATTAAAGCCTCACCTGGAAGTAGATAACAGAACAGATTTCAGGCGGGGTCCCTTGCCTGGCCGACTCTTGCTAATTTCTTCACTGATGCTTCAACAGCCGGGACCTTCAATAGCCCTCTCTCCTGGCTTCCCTCATCCACCGTGGCTTCCACGCACCATTCCAGGGTTCCATTAGTCCGACTGGACCTGGCAGTCCTCCTAAGATTTGTTCCCAGAATTAGATGGTAAGGTTCTTGGCTTTTTGTTCTGTTTCCAGTTCTAGAAAGCCAGGTCTTAGAAAGTTAAGTCAGCATTAAAAACGTTCAAGGACCGTAAAGCGCACCTTTCAGTCCCTTCGTTCTGGAATCGCCTTGGTATCAGGCAGATCACACATAGGGTGCACCAACTCAGTACCCATACACAGGGGCTCTCTGTGTAGTTCTGGTTGTCCTGGAACTTCCTCTGTAGACCAGACTGGACTGAACTCAGAGAACCATCTGCCTCTGCTTCCCAAGTGCTGAGATTAAAGGCGTGCGCCACCACTGCCTGGCTGACACTTGATTTTTAAAATCTGACTAGGTCTCAATTTTATCTGGTACACATAAGAAAGTAAGGCACACATTTAGATATATAATTTATATATTGCATACATATTTCTTTTTGGAGATGGTCCCAATATGTAGCTCAGGGCTGGCCTCAAACTCATGCGCACCCTGAGAGCCAGGATTACAGGCATAGGTCACCATACAGTTTGCATACATACTTTTGAATTTCTTGTTATATACTAGTTGCATTTCGTTATAGAGAAAAATAAGTATTTTGGTATTGAGGAAAAAGAAAAGAAAAAATTCTGTATATTGGCTCAAACATTTTTCCCTGAGACAGGGTTTCTCTGTATAGCTCTGGCTGTCCTGGAACTTGCTCTGTAGACCAGGCTGGTTTTGAACTCACAGAGATCCTCCTGCCTCTGCCTCCTGAGTACTGGGATGTGTGTGCACCACCACTGCCTAGCTTGGCTCCATCTTTTAAAGTTTGGGAAAATTTGGAGCTGAAGAGATTGCTCAGTGGTTAAGAGCACTTGTTGCTCTTAAGAGGACTTGGGTTTGATTCCCAGCACCTGTGTGGTGACTCTCAGAACTCCAGTTCCAGCAGGTCTGAAACCCTCTTCTGATCTTCAAGGGCACCAGCACACACATGATCACAAGGCATACATGAAGGCAAAACACTCTTACATAGAAAGAAAATGTCGTTTAAATTGCAACCAATCTGAGGATCCAGAAATGCTGTTATTTTTTCTGTATATATCTTAGAGAATTTTGTATAAAGTTTGAAAGTAGCACTAAAATTTTATTAGTTTATAAAATTATTACTAGTACATAATGGAACTTAAACATTATTATTTTCTTAATTTTTTATTTATGTATATAAGTGTTTTATCTGCATGCATGTGTGTGCACCACACATGTGCCTGGTGCCCATGGAGGCCAGAATAGGGGATCCGATCCCTTGGAACCGGAGTCACAGATGCTTGTGAGACACCGTGAGATGTTGGGAGGAATCCAGGTCCCTGTAAGAGCAGCGGACGCTCTAAACCACTGAGCCATCTCTTTGGTCCCCTCTATTTTATTACTATTTTACCTATTTGTATGAGTATGTCTGTGTGAGCGAATGCCACATTCGTGGGCACCCTGAGAGCTGGAACTGAACCTGGAGATCTTGAGGCTACCCAACATGGGTGCAGGAATGCAGCCCAGGTCTCCAACAAGAGCAGCAAGTGCTCTTTGGTTTTCTTTTTCTTGTGTTTAGTTTTTTTTTTTTTTTTTTTTTTTTTTTTTTTTTTTTTTTTTTTTTTTTGAGGCAGGGTATCTTTAAGTAGTTCTGGCTATCCTGAAACTTGCTATGTGGATGAGGCTGGCTTTGAACTTACTGAGCTCCTCCTGCCTCTGCCTCTGCCTCTGAGCGCTGGGATTAAAGGCGGGCACCACCACGCCCAGCTGCGGCAAGTGCTCTTGTCCACAGAATCATCTCTCCAGACCTTTTTTCCTTTTCCCCCCTTCTCTCCCCGCACTTCCTATTCTGAGAGTGCTAGGGGTCAAACCCAGGCCTTATGAACGTGGGATAAAAGCATTCTACCACTGAAATATACCCAGATCCCCTTAAGTCATCTTTTAAAATGGTATTTTCGGAGTTATGTATATCCCATCACTTGAATTAAGAACTAAGTACAATTAAATCGTGTTAATCAAAAAGGGATATTGAGCGATTTAGCGGTATATGAAAAAGTCACTTGTTCCCTATAGGCCTCTGGCTTCTCCGTGTTGATTTCTCCAGGGTCACTTCTGTCCCACTTTGATTTTGATTATGTATGCGTTTTATTTGTCAAATGCAAGTACATATAGTTGAGTGACATCAAATTGCCATTTGGTGATGAAAACGGCCGTTACACACACACACACACACACACACACACACACACACACACACACACACACACGACACGCAGGGGATTACTTAACGCTGTACTCTGTGAACCCTGCCCCTCCTAACCATCCTTCAATTGTCCCCCACCCCAAACCCGGCGCGCCTTAGACATTATTTCCACCGCCGCCGCTGTCGCCGCGCTCACCCCCAGGAACTCAGCCCCTCGCTGCCCGAGAGGGAGCTGGATCATCGCCCCCAGCCTTTGTGCTACGTTGCTGTCGCTCTGCATTTGCTTGCTGGCTCAGAAATGTCTGAGGCAGCTGTGGCTGAGGCTCACTCAACTACAGGCTCCCCGTTTCTTGCTGTCCTCTGGGGAGACACACTTTAAATGCGCTTGAATTGCCGTTTTTGGCAGATTGTTACAGTAGAATATTGACTCTCTGATCTGAAGCCAGGTTGGGCCGAGAGCCTGTGTGCTTTTCTGAGAGCTAATAATGAGAATTGATCAGTGTGGTTCTGGTGGGGGAGGAGGTGGCGGGAAGGAAGAAGGTCCCTGGCCCCTCACTGTTCGGTGACACACACTGCCTTCTGAAGCTGCTTGGCAATTTATCTTTATCATTGTTATTTCCCCTTATTATTAGTTTTTCCTCATCAGCACGGAAACGAATTCTAACGGACGTCAAACGACTGAAGTCAGGCAAAAAGAAAGAAATCCAGACGCGTCCCTTCTTCGAGGGAGAGAGCTTGCTCCTGCAGTCCCGCTGCCACCATATCCTAGGAAGTCGGAGCACACCACCCCACAGGAACCCCATCGTTTTCATCGTCATGGAATTTCGTTATTAGAACGGGAAGTCTGGGAGGTGGAGAGTCGGGTCTCAGGTTGTCCCCAGAGGAAAGAAAGATATACACCCGCCATCTTGCTTAATAACAAATTCCCACCCACAAAACAATCAAAGAAAATCCGTATGCTCTGGGTAGGGCGGGAACAGTGAAAACCATGAGCTGAAGGTAGTTTTCTTTTCTGATTGGAACTTTCCGTTTGGATAGGTGATCTTCCGTATCTGGCTTAGCTGGTTTTATTTTTAATTTTTAAAAAATGTGTATGGGGGTGGGTTTGTCTGACTGTGTGTATGTACTTTTTTTGGTGCCTACTGCCCACAGAGGGCAGAAGGGGCTCAGGATCATCGAACGGACTGTGAGCCACTACCTGGTTGCCAGAATTAACCCAGATCATCCGCAAACAAGCCAGTGCTCTTAACCCCTGAGCCATCTCTCCAGTCCAGCTTGTTTATTTGTTTTTGAGAGAGAATCTCACTATGAACTCCTTGTTGGCAAGGAACTTGTAATATAGACCCGGCTGGCATCAACCTCAGATCTTCCTGCCTCTGCCTCCCTAGTGCTGGGATTAAAGGCATGGCCACTTGGCTGGCTAGCTTGGCTGTGTTTAAAACAGTGTTTTCCCTTCCTCCGTCTCAACCATCCCAAGCTCTCCCCAATCCTCCCCTTCTCCCTTCTCTCCAGATGAAGAGCAGAAGGAGGGAGAACATGAGCAAGGAAGTCAGGACTGCGAGGGGTGCGTCCACCCACAAAGACAGTGGGACTATTCTAATGGGAGCTCACCAAGGCCAGCTGGACTGGGACTGAACGAGCATGTGATCAAACCGGACTCTCTGAATGTGGCTGACAATGAGGGCTGACTGAGAAGCCAATGATAATGGCACTGATTTTGATTCTACTGCATGTACTGGCTTTTTGGGAGCCTAGTCTGTTTGGATGCTCACCTTCCTAGACCTGGATGGAGGGGGGAGGGCCTTGGACTTCCCACAGGGCAGGGTACCCTGACTGCTCTTAGGACTGGAGAGGAAGGGGGAGTGGAGGGAGGGGGAGGGAAATGGGAAGAGGGGAGGAGGTGGAAATTTTTAATAAATAAAAAAAAAATAAAACAAAACAGTGTTTTCCTACTCCCGCAGCCTGGTGCAGTCCCTTGTGAAGGATAGCTCCTGTCCTGAGTCCTGCCACCCTCGCCCACGCCTGAGAAGACTCTTTAAAGCCATTCCTTTGGCGGAGGAGCACGCTCTGTCCTGTACATCTTCACTAGCCAGAATGAGTACCTGGCATTTCTGTCTTGGCATTAAGAGAATGAGAGGATGTTTTTCTCCAGGTAGAAAACCACGCTGATGATTAAGAGCTTCACAAACAACGTCTTTGCAGCTCTCCGCCCTTGAAGATGATTGTAATATCATCGGAGATGCGTCTCGGAGGAAAACATTGCCCTGAAGCACCCTTTTCTTTGGCTTTTCGGAGTGTCTGTATGCGTATGGCTTATCACAAGTTTCTTTTTTTTTCTTTCCTTCCTTTCTTTTCTTTGTTTCTTTTTTTTCTTTCTGTGTCTCTATCTAGCTTAGGCTGGCCTTAGACATCCATTCTCCTGCCTTATCCATCATGTTGGTGGAATTATATTTGGATGCCACCATACCTTGCCCATAAATTTCTGTTTATATTTTTCCTTGAATTCTATGTAATTTCTCTAATGTGTAAAATGATAATACTTCTTTTCATAACCTCTTCAGTCCTGGGCCTTCATTTGCCACTGAGGCTGCATCTTCACCAATAGCCTCTCCTGGCCTCTCCCAGTGCCAAGGCTCAGCTGTTCTCCATGACCCCTTCATGCCTTCAAGATCCACTTGGGTGACTCCTACACTAACTATCAAGTTTGGTTGCCAGTGTGAAATACAACCTTGACTGCTCCTAGAACACAGCTTCTGTGTTTTTGAGTAATTTTTTTGTGTGAAAAGAGCTTTCTTGCCCCAGTTTTATTTTTTTTATTTCTGTTTGTTTGTTTTCAAGTGTAGTAATATGAGCGGCGGGGCTGCGTCCCCAGCACCCAGGCCGCCTGCTAGCTTATACCCCGAAATAACAACACACAAACTGTATTCATTTAAACACTGCTTGGCCCATTTCTATCTAGCCTCTTCTAGGCTAACTCTCGCACCTGGACTTAGCCCATTTCTTATAATCTGTGTAGCCCACGAGGTGGTTTACCAGGGAGATTTTAGCCTATGTCCATCCTGGGTCGGAGCTTCATCCTGTGCATCTGCCAGGGAGACTGGAGCATGGCCTCTCTGCTCCAGAGAGTCTGAGCTCACTTCCTCTTCCTCCCAGCATTCTGTTCTGTTTACTCCTCCCACCTATGTTTTAACCTATGAGGGCCAAGCAGTTTCTTTATTGCTTAACCAATGAAATCAACAGATTGATATATGACACTCCCACATCATTCAAGACAGAGTTTCTCTGTGTAATCCTGGCAGTCCTGGAACTCACTCTGTAGACCAGGCTGGCCTTGAACTCCTGACCCTCCTGCCTCCACCTCCCTGGAGCTGTGATTACAGGTATATGGATATACCACCATGCATAGCTAACACAAGCTATTTCATTTTCAGAGCTGTTCTATATGTAGCTGTTATTGTCCCCACTTTATGAAGAAGACACAGGCCAAGGTCACAGGACTAGTAAGTGGTAGAGTCAGGACATGACCCCAACCATCTGGCCACAGAACGCAGATGACCTTTTACAGGTTGTATTGTCCAGGATCAGGGAGAAGCCATGTTCTGATGACACTCATTATTTGGATCAGATCAAGGAGCATAAAAAACTTTAAAATGAAAACATTTTCTGAACAACTCTTTTGAGCTTATTTTTTGCTCATGTGTTTCAAGTAGTACTCAACTCCTTGTACAGAAAGTATGATTGGAAGTTTCTGGAATTTTATTTATTTATTTATTTAGCTTGGGACAGAGTCTCACTGACAAGCTAGGCCTCAAAAGCAATAGCTAGGACCAGCCTGGCCTTGAATGAGAGAGCGTCTCCCCCAGTGTTTGACTCACAGCCTTGCATCACCATGTCCACTTCTAGGACCCCCCTCCCTCCTTCTCTCCCTCCCTCCCTTCCTTACCCTTTCTCTCTTTTATATTTTAATGAGTTATTATTTTAATTATTCCTAATTTCCTGCTACTATAAGCAGCATGGCAATCTATATATTCTGTTTTAAAGTAATTTTTTAGGTTCCAATGTAATTACATCATTCCCCCTTTCTTCATGTACTACCTCCCCACTCTCCTTCAAAACCATGGCCTCTTTTTCTTTAACTGTTGTTGCATAGGTACAAATATTTGTGTGTATTTATATATTTCTAACCACATAACTGCAACCTAATGTCACTAGTAGGTGCACATTTCAGGGCTCACCATTTGGTACTGGATAATCGATGGGTATGCTCTTCCCTGGGAAGACTGTTTCTCCAGACCTGAGGAGTTCTCGCCCTCTTTCTTGTGGGTATGTCTCAGTTACTTTCCTATTGCTGTGAAGAGACACAACGCCTAAGGCAACTTATAAAAGAAAACATTTAACTGGGGCTCGCTTACAGTTCAGAGGGTGAGTTCATGACCAGAGCGTGGTGACAGGCATGCAGTCATGGCACTGGAGCAGTAGCTGAGAGCTTCTTCTATCTTTTTTAAAGGTTGGAGACATAGGAGGTGAGGGTGGGGGTGAGACTGAGAATGGTGTGGGCTACAGGTGGCAGCAACATGGGTCATGGGTGTCAACATGGATTCCGCTGTCACAGACCCAGATATGGCTGTAGACAATAGCCCAGGCTTGAACATCACCCGGGTCCCGGGTGGCAAGGAAGCCGCCAATATCAGCCCATTCGTCTCAGCCCTCGCTTCTTCAGAACTGCCTCTTACCACAGCTGCTCTTTCTCTCCCATCTCACCACCATATACTTGGTCATCATGTGTCTACACCCAATAACTTGGTGCCACAGGACTCTGGGAGGCCACGGGGATGCTTCAGGTAGTTGTGAAGACCCAGGCTACCTCGTGGGTGTCTTTTGTCTGCCTGAGTCACATGGCATCAGGGATCCTGTGGATGCTTTAAACAGCTCGGACTGTGAGGACCTTCTTTCTGCTTGAGACAGAATCTCACACCAAATCCATTACCCTCCTCAGCCTCTCAGGTCCTGGGATGTGTGCCACCACATCCAACTCATAACTGCCTCTTAATAGCTCATGTAGGATTTTATTTGCCATGTAAAAATTTAAAAATGTTTTTATGTAGTTGAATTCATCAGTATTTTATTTAATGACGATGGCTCTCAAGTCAGTGAGCAGGCTCCTTGTAGTGCAGACAGTTCCAAGGGGGAGTCTCTCTCAGTGTAGTGCAGGCTAGCCTCAAATTCACTATGCAAAGGAGAGTAGCCTCGAATCCCTGATTCTTATTACTCTGTGATGGTGGAAAATACAAAATAATCCCACACTAGTTCAGAATTACATGTAATAAAAGGGTTATTTATTTAGGAGAGACTCACAGATCACTGTCCTAGATCACAGTCCTCTGCATGAATGGGGAATAGGAACAGAGTCTAGCAGCCAGAAGTGAGAGCCGGAAGCAAGAGAGCGAACACACGCTTTACAGCAGCATTTATAGTATAAGAGACCACACCCAAGTGGGCTGGTATCTTAAAGGCTCTTGGCTGGAGGAGTGGAAGGAGCTCCCACAGCACCTCTGGCTCCACAGTGCTGGGATTAGAGGTGTGTGCCATGTCCATCAACCCTTTCTTGCTTGCTTCTTCCCTTTCCTTCCATCTGCTTGACACACTAATGTATGGTGTGATAAATTGCTGGTATCTTAAAATAGTTTTTTTATATCCATGTATTTAAATTAGAAAATCATCCATTGAAGTAACAAGCCTGCTCAAGACTGGAATTTCATTTCTCAAAACTTAAATCTTTGGAAAAATTGGAGTTTGTGGGAAAGAGAAGGAGAGGTTCTCCATTGGAGGTTGTATGTTGTCCTGGCTGGTTTTATGTCAACTTGACTCTAGTTAGAGTCATCTGAAGGAGGGAACCTCAGTTGAGAAAACACCTCCGTAAGATTCAGTTGTAAAGCATTTTCTTAATTACTGACTGATGTGGGAGGGCCCAGCCCCTTGGCAGTGGGCTCACCCCTGGGCTGGTGGTCCTGGGTTCTATAAGAAACCAGGCTGAGCAAGCCATGGGGAGCCAGTCAGTAAGCAGCATCCCTCCATGGCCTCTGCATCAGTTCCTGCATCATTTGAGCTCCTGTCCTGACTTCCTTCAGTGATGGATTGCAGTGTGGAGGTGTGAGCCAGATAAACCCTTTCCTCCCCAACTTGCTTTTGGTCATGGTGTTTCATCACAGCAACAGTGACCCAAACTAAGACAGAAGTCTGTACCAGGAATGTGGGACATTGCTGGGATGAGACCTGGCCATGTTTTTGGGAGGACTGTGGAAGGACTTTGGAACTTTGTGCAAGATAAGTCATAGAGTGTTCAATGCTCACTGAGCTGTTCTGTTGGGGCTTGGAAGATGAGAACGTGGAGAGCAGTGTCGATGATGGAGGCCTGGCTTCGGAAGTTTCAGAGGGAAGTTGAAAGAGACTCTCAGGGACATTTGATATTTTGAATTAAGATTCTGTGGTTCTGGTTAGCTAGGGCTGAAGAATCAGCTGTGGTTAACAAGATGCCAGAACTAGGAAACTGAAACCTTTGCTGTCATTCTTAATGCTGGCTAGCTGGAGTGCAGAAATTTGCAGTGACTAAGAAGAGACCACCATTGCCCTGTGATGCTGGCGCATGCCTTTAATTCCAACACTGGGAAAGCAGAGGCAGGCAAATCATCTGTGAGTTCAAGGCCAGCCTGGTCTACACAGCAAGTTCCAGGACAGGCTCTAAAGCTACACATAGAAATCCTGTCTCGAAAAGCAAAGCAAAACAAAACAAAGAGACCAGCACCACTAAGTTGAAATCTTCTGGGAAGTGTTTCCTGTGTCAGCACAGAAGCTGTGTTCTAGGAGCAGTCAAGATTGTATTTCACACTGGCAACCAAACTTGGTAGTTAGTGTAGGAGTCACCCAAGTGGACCTGGTTTTGAAGGCATGAAAGAATCATGGAGAACAGCTGAGCCTTGGCACTGGGAGAGGCCAGGAGAGGCCATTGGTGAAGATGCAGCCTCAGTGGCAAATGAAGGCCCAGGACTGAAGAGGTCATGAAAAGAAGTTGAGGCTTGGCACCATGAGGAGAGCCTAGGAGAGGCTTTTGGGGCAAGTGCAGTCCAGAAAGTGCCCCAGAAGACCCCAGCACTTTGGAGATGCCAGATGCCATGGGATGACCACCAAGAATATCAGCAATGGTGGGTGGAGCCTGCTGGAGCCAAGAAGACAGACTCTGTCTGCTGCAGAAGTCACCCAAGCCCCTGGGAGGGGTCCAGAAGATTGTTAGAGAATCTCAGACATTGGGCACTGAGTTATTTACAGTTTTGGAGTTTGGTTTTGATTTGATTTGGTTATGGCTGTTCCCTGATTCTTCCTTCTTGAAGTAAAGACATATTTAACTTTTTCCCTTAATTTTACAGGAGCCCACAGTTGAGAAGCTGAGTGTTTAGAAGAGATTTTAGGTTTCAAAGAGACTTTTGATTTTTTTTAAAAGAGACTGAATTTTAATGTGTTTGAATTTGTAAAGACTATGAGACTTAAAGTTTATAAAATGTTTTATATCGTGATGTTGGTGTTAATGTGTGGTTTGGGGTGAACAAGAAAGGAAAGGCCTACCAGTGATATGTTTGTGTGTCAAGTTGACAAAGGGTCAATTGTCTTGGATAATTTTACGTCAACTTGACACAAGCTAGAGTCAGCTGACAGGAGGGAACCTCAACTGAGAAAATGCCTCCTTAAGTTCCGGTTGTAAGGCATCTTTTTAATTATTATTATTTTTTTAATATTTATTTACTTATTATGTATACAATATTCTGTGTGTATGCCTGAAGGCCAGAAGAGGGCACCAGACCTCATTAGAGATGGTTGTGAGCCACCATGTGGTTGCTGGGAATTGAACTCAGGACCTTTGGAAGAACAGACAATGCTCTTAACCGCTGAGCCATCTCTCCAGCCCCATGTAAGGCATCTTTTTAAAATCAGTGATTGATACTGGAGGGCCCAGCCCATTGTGAGTACGGTCTCCCCTGGGATGGTGGTGGTCCTGGGTTCTATAAAATAATCAGACTGAGCAAGCCATCGAGAGCAAGTCAGTAAACAGCACCTCCCCCCCCCCATGGCCTCTGCATCAGTTCCTGCCTCCAGGTTCCTCTCCTGTTTGAGTTTCTGTCCTGACTTCCTTCCGTGATAGACTATGATATGGAAGTGTAAGCCAGGTCAACCCTTTCCTCCCTAACCTGCTTTCGGTCATAGTGTTTCATCCCAGCATTGGTAACTTAAGACACATGTTCCAGAGAGATGAAGATATAGGGTTTTCTCAGCACTCCTTTCCAACAAACACGACAGACAGACAAACTGAAACACGCACATCACACACATATAATTCACAATACATTCCTGGATGGCAGCACAAGAAGCATATCTAAATACCAGAGCATTGTTGTCCAGGCCTGGCTCTTCTGCAGCAGACAGCGAGGGCGAGGAGCTGTTGCTTCTGAGTGTATGAAGTTCAGTCGGTTTTAAACAAGAAGTAGAAGAGAAGAGCCAACAGTGAGGGAGGTGCTGAGGTGAGGTTTCGGAGACGCCATGATTGCTGGGTCAGGTCTGTTCAACTTGCCTTACTCCAAATGTGAAAGGCGATAGTCTTCACTCAGAAGAGGTGGGTGATGTGCTTAAAACACAACACAACACAAAGACTGCCATGGTAGCTCATGTCTGCAATCCCAGCAGACATCTGGAAATAGCAGGCAGGAAGATCGGGAGTCTAAGTTGACGCAGTGTGGGCTACCTAAGCAAGACTCTGTCTCAAAACAAACAGGCATTAATCTAAACAATTTGTCTCTCCCAGACAAGTAGTGGGGTTAAGTCAGAAGTTAATTGTTTATGTAAAGTGGTATTTCTCTCTATATGACCAAATCTACATAGTGCCTTCTTCTATTTAGGCTGCATATATCTATATCTATGTCCTTGTATATCTTTCTATCTGGAGGGCTTATACACAGCACAAGTTTGTTTCTTTTTTTTTTAATTTTTTAAACTTATTTATTTATTATGTATACAATATTCTGTCTGTGTGTATGTCTGCAGGCCAGAAGAGGGCACCAGACCTCATTACAGATGGTTGTGAGCCACCATGTGGTTGCCGGGAATTGATCTCAGGACCTTTGGAAGAGCAGGCAATGCTCTTAACCACTAAGCCATCTCTCCAGCCCCACAAGTTTGTTTCTAATAGCCATGGAGGCTGGGAAGCCAAAAATCAAGGCACTGGCAGGCTTGGTGAGACCTGCTTTCTGGCTAATAGAAGGAATCTTCTCTTTCTGTTTTCAAATGGCATAAAGAAGAATCCTTTCTGCTCTCTCATCCTTACCAGACCACTAATCCCCTTTCTGAGGGTTCTGCCCTCATGACCAAATCACTTCCCAAAGACCTCTCCTTCAAATGCCATCACTTGGAAGTGACATGGGGCTAGAAGGATGTCTCGGTGGTTAGGAGCACTGGATGATCTTCCAGAGGATCCCAGTTCAATTCCCAGCACCCATATGGCCACCCACCATGCTTTGTAACTCTAGTTCCTGGGGATCTGATATCCCCTTCTGGCTTTCATAGACACCAGGCATGCATGTGGAGCACAGACACACATGTAAACAAAACACTCATACAAATAAATAATAAACAAACAAATATTTCAACATGGGAATTTGGGGAGTGCCACAAATATTCAGACAATGCCTATTTACTATTTATGATTAAATTGCTGAGACTCACTAAAATTGCTTAAACTCAAAGCTGAAGGAACCCCAGTGTTTAAGGAAGTCAAACACAGCTCCAGCCATATAGAATTCACGTGCCAATGGTTGGGAATGCTGCTGGGCCAAAGCAGACAGCTAGAGTAGGTAGAGGAGAGGATTAGACAGGATTCTTCAGTTCTTGGCACACACCGTTGTCCGAGAATCTTTCTCTGGCTTTATTGTCTTTTCCCCTCCCTTAGTCAGCTGTCCATCAGTGTGATAAAACATCCAAGAAGATCAACTCAATGAAGAGGTTTGTTTGGGTTCATGGTTTCTGGGGTCTTGGGTGGTGGTCGGAATGACTTGCTGATTTGGGGCCGAATGCAAGCATCACTGCGTGGAGCTTGTGTCAGGCACCTCATGGCAGCCTGGAAGATGAGAGAGAGGGAACGTCCAGCATCCAACATGCTCTTCAATAGTATGTCCCCAGCAACCAAGCCTCTACTACAAAGCTCTGCCTTTTAAAGGTCCACCAGGCTGGTCACCAAGCCTTTGTCCTGTGGCTTTTAGGAGACATTTTAGACCCAAACCATCATACCATTTAGACACTTAGTCTGCAGGCTTTTCCCAGGGTGATCCCGGGAGGATCGCAACAGTCCAAGTATCTCATAAAAACAAACAAACAAAAACCCCAAACAATTCTCTGGGCTACACAGTGGGTCCATTGCGATGGCTATGTAATGGGACCCAGTCACAAAGGAACCAAACCAAGGGTTCGAGTAAATAGCTCAGTGGGCACCACATACACACACTCACACACACACACACACACACACACACACACACACACACACACACACCACACTTGCACACACACAATCACAATATGCTCCTGGGCTGGGGCTATAGCTCAGTGGTAGACTGTTGTTTAGTATGAATGAAGTTCTAGGTTTTGTCTCCACTCTTTAGAAAACCCAAACCAATCCAAATCTCCCATCAAACAGCGCCACAGAAACCAAATATCCAGTTTTCACATAGACAAGCGTCTAACAGGTTCCAAAGGAGTGCGCTGAGTTAAGTCACCTAGAAGACTCTTCCCCTGTGAAATGAAGTGGCCAGCCGTCCCTGTGTCCAACACAGTACCGTACAGAGAAGGAAACTGAGGCAATGTGTGGAAAGCCTTAGGCAGCTGGCAAATATCGCCTACGCTAAGAAGCCACGGTAATCTTAGGGCTCTGATGGGGACAGTCAGAAGTCTGTCTTCATTGGTATGTCAACCACACATTGGGAGGGCAACTTACTGACCTGAAAAAACACATTTCAAACCAGTGTGCGCTCCGGCTAATTGACTAATCAGACCAAGAAAGACCCGGTTGACTTTAGACTAATTCAGATCAGAGTCGATGCTGATAGGGCAGCTGGTGAGTGGCACAGAAAGACAGATTTAATTTATTTACTCTTTGTTTTCTAGTTTTGTAATTTTAATTAAAGAGAGTAAAGAATCTTGCCTAAGCATTTTTTTTTTCTCCCTAGTATGAAAGGTGTTGACACATCATGTCACTGACTTGGGAAGATAAAGACAGGAAAAGGATTGGAATTTGGTGTGAATTAACATATCACAGGGCTCTCGTGCCTGTAAGAGGTGAGGAAACAAACACATGAGTTAATGCGACTCCCACTGCAAAGGGATGCTGTCAAGGCATGCGGGCTTGTATGGCCAAATGCTGTTGATTCCAAAAATGTAATTTCATTTGATGGATTTTATTGTAATTAACACAGGAGTTGCATCAACTCAGAACTCTTAGCGTGGTGTCTTGGGAGGAGTTATGAAATTCGTGTACTTACAAGATAGGATTCATATCCTGCTGAGGGCTTATATTGCTAATAGGTCCGAGAAATCTTCTGGGATTATGTCTTCATACTTCCAGTTAGAATTTCTGCATCGCCCCCACAAGCATGGCTACCCGGAGCATGTTAGCTTATGTGGCATTTACTAGGATGTGGGAGCGACTCAGCTCAGGGACCCCGTGTTCTTACCTATGGCAAACACAGGCTTTCACCGCCAGAGAAACCAGTAGTCTCTTCTCATGAGCTCATCTGCTTATTTAAACCTGGTGGAGATCCTCTCTGACACCGAGTCGCTCCCTGGAGCACAGTTTTCATGAGCACACCAGCATGTGTAGAGGGCTTGTTATCTATTTTGAGAATTGAGCAAAGCTTTCTAGATTTGTGTGGAGGTAGGGTAAACAGGAAACGCAACAGGACAACAGAAATCGGAAAACGGAGGATCGGTTCCATTTGGTATCTCAGAAGAGAGTTGCCCAGCCTTCACTTCAGGGTGGGACCTGCCTGAAGGTTGAGTTCAGCTCACAACTTGAATACTGTAAAAGCAGTGTGTGTGTGTGTGTGTGTGTGTGTGTGTGCGCGCGCGTGCGCCCTTTCAGATCTCTCCTTGGGAAACTAATTAGCAGAATAATAAAAAGGCAAGACCAACTCTTGTCTTGCTTGTTGGGGATATAAAAAACAGTAGTTCTAATTAGCAATAATTAAAATTTAATTAAGAAGCTCTTCACAATCCATTCCCTCCTCCCGGGCTGGCGCTGGTCGGCTCTTGGTGGAAGAGCTGTTTTAATTCCCGTGGTGCCGAGTCATGGCTTAATCAGAAGCCTGCTGCAGATCTCCACTTAGCCGGCCCCTGCTAATCGCCACTCCCTTCCAAGAGGGCAGCACACAGTCCATGTTTAAAGAGCTTTCCTCAATTTTATGATCACGAATTATGATTATTCTACCCTCTCTATCAGCCGATTACAGATGCCATTGTCTTTTTCTTTTTTCTTTTTCTTTTTTTAACTTTTTATCACTTCCCTTCATTTTTACCCCTATAAGTATTTAGACCCTAAATTCAATTTCTGCCGCAGAAACTTACCTTAGGACTAAAGACAAAGTCACTGACAAAACCCTGACTTTAAAAAAGGAAAGTGTTTGAGGCTATTAAAGAAACAAAACAGCACATTCTAGTTAAGAATCAGGGAAAGCCAGTTTGGCATTTAATGTTTCTTAGAAGCTCAGATGGGAGTTTAAGTGCTAATTTTAATTGAGGATATTTCAGATTCCAAAAGGGACTAATCATATATACATACATATACACACATATGGATCTAATGGTATATCATGTGTCCTATAGATTTATTTCCATAGAACAATGAACTACAGGCCCGACTCTGCCCTAGTTTGGCCATGAAGATTAATCTCTTAGTTTACAGAGAGGAAAAACCAGAGAAGCCCAAACCCCAATGTTCGATAGTTCATTATGAGCAAAAGAAAAAGGAAATAATCAAAAACAGAGGGAAATTAGTTTTTTAAAAGCCACTAGACTAAGAAGCATAACCCCGGCTCTTTAATTATTAAGGGAAGGCCCTGAATCCGCTCCATTATCTTAATTATGTTTCTGGAGCAAACATTATCTCAATGTGATAAAAGATGACATGACACTGGAGGTAAAGCCGGCAGATGTTACGTGGGTAACAAGCCAGGAGGCCCACATTCTGGTAATTTCTTCCCCACTAGACATGTTCTCATTAATCTGTGATTAATAGGATTTGAGTGTAGTAAATGATGATGGTCTATTGTCTGTCTGTGGAGCACCATGGAGGGAGCAATTTGTCAGCTCAGCTTTTGTGTGACTATTTAATAGCAAAGAGAGAGAGAGAGAAAAGACACTAATCTTCTAATTGGCATCTGAAGAGAAACTGGAGTACTGTCTGTTTGGAAATAGCCCCCGTGTAATTCCTATGGCCGAGGACGCAAATGTGGGCTGTATGTATCCTTTATACCTCTGAAGAGCGGAAAAGATGGAGGGCAGTGAGAAAGAAAACACAGCAATAAGACAATCCGTAGAGATCACAAGGTAACGGCTATTAGCCTAGTTATGAGGCTTTGTCCATGGTAATGACTTGCTAAGAAACGGACAGAAGAAAGAAACTATTTTTGGTTAAAATTAGTTGCCCAGATGGACCCTTCCCCCACCAAAATGCACACTCACATACACACTCATCCCCCCTTCCCACACACACACTACGGGTCACCACCATCACCATTACTTCCAACAACTCTATGCTGTAGTGATACAAAGGTAATGATTGGGCATGTGGGCTGTTTGGAGCGGGCAGAACCATGTCCGCTGCCATGCTTTCACTGCCCCCCTTCCTTTCCGACTTTTAAATCTCCCCGGTGTCCCCCACTTGTGCTATTTCAGTTACTCGTCTGCTTGCTGGAAATGAACAGGACACGGTCTCATTGGGAAGACAGCAATTATTAGTTCACAGAGGGCATGTAACGAACAGCTTCTCCCGGAGCAGGCTTGGGAAGAGAGAGAGGGAAAGACTAAGAAGAGGCACCTGGACCAGGAACAGAGGTGCCAGGATGGCAGCCCTGGGTGCTACCCCGGCACCTTGTAAAGCAGGCGCGTTGCCACGTTCCTGTAACTCAGGACCTGGGTGGTAGAGACAGGACTGTCAGAAGTTCAAGGTCATCTTCAGCTACAGTTTAGTGAGTTCTAGGCTAGCCAGAGCTACAGGAGACTGTCTCTCAAAAAGCCAAAATAATGACCTGGGCTTGCATATGAAAGAAAGCATTTGTCTTTCCGCGTCTGGCTTGTCTTCCCCATGGCAGGGATCTCCAGTTCTGTCCATTTCATTTCTTCTTTACAGTTGCAGCTGAGTAAAGCTCCATTGGATGCTTATCCACATTGTCTTTATGGACCCATCCACGGATGGACACCTAGACTGATTCCACAGCTTGTCTATTATGGACAACACCATGAAAACATGGCTGTGCAGGTTCTCTATTCTATGCTGACCCTGATTGCTTTGGGTTGTTTACCCAGGAGGTAAAGCAGGAACGTGCTGGTTTGGTAGTTCTATTTTTAGTTTTTTTTTTAATTGTGCATCCTGCCAGCAGAGTCCAAGGGTTTGCCTTCCTCTTCTGAGGCTGAACAACTTCACCTTCCTTCCTGCCTCCTCTTCCTCTTGTTTCTTTTTAATTTAGTTTTTATTTGGATTTTATTTGTATGTCCATTTTGCTTGGATGCATATCTGTGCACCACTTGTGTGCCCGATGCCTGTGGAGGAAGAGGTGTTGGATCCCTTGGAACTGGAGTTACAGACAGTTCTGAGCCATGTTGGTGCAGGGAACTCAGACAGAGTCCTCTGAAAGAGCGGCCAGTGCTTTTAACCTCTGAGCCATCTCCTGCCTACTCTTTTGTTTGGTCTGTTTGTTTAAGCAATAGCTCAGGCTAGCCCAAACTTCCCAAATTCTGGGATTGCAGCCATGTCTGACCAAGAAAACACATTTCCTGTGGTGATTGGCTCCAAATTCAGGCCTCATGCCCTGGAGCCTCAGGCCTCCTTTCCCCCTTTACTCTTGCCAGAATGTTTTCAACATGTATACAGCTCAGAAATCATTAGAGTATGCAGAAAAATAAAGCAAACTTATGACGGTGATTTAGGTGTGCTATTATTAAAACATATGCACTTATATTGATACATATGAGCTAAGATGGAAAAACATGCCTGGGACCACACAGCATCAAATCCCAGTTCGTGGCCATTTTGGAGAGAGGGAAGTTTCAACAGCATTTCTAGTATTTATTAAAACAACAGCAAAAGCGTCAGAGTTCCTGAATTACGTTTCTTAGGAGGCTGTGGTGGGAGGATCAATTTGAGCTAAACTTGAGGCTAGCTGCCGGGCAAGACTGCTGGAGAAATAAAGAGAAAAAAGGTGTATGTGGAGGAGACAGAAAATATATAACACAATTGAAGATTGGATAATGCTGAGGGGTATACATTTGCTGTATGTCCTATTTTTCAGAATGTTTTAAGTAGTTGATTGTTTTTTAAAGTAGGGTCTCGCTGTGTAGACCAGACTGGCCTTAGACTCACAGAGATCCACCTGCCTCTATCTCCTGAGTGCTGGGATGAAAGGTATGTGTCCCCACATCAGCCTGAAATAGTTAATAGTTCTAAAATGCAAAAATAAATGTATATGGGTTAACAATAATCGCTGGCTTTTGGTTTTCAGGTGTTCATGCTGTGGTAATGCAGCTTTTGCAGTTTGACAGAGGGTATGGTGTGGCTATGTAGTACCTGTGTAGACACAGACAGGCGTGGAGAACCCTCTGTACACACAGACAGGCATGGAGTACCTGTGTACACACAGACAGGCATG
>NC_022009.1:57960298-57967427 GCF_000317375.1 Microtus ochrogaster | reverse complement strand
TACTAATAATAATTATTTTAATTTTTGTATTTATTTATGTACGTCTGTGTGCCTGTGAGTGGATGCATGTAACCACATGCGTGCAGGAGCCTATGGAGAACAGAAATTACAGATCTCCTGGAGCTGGACCTACAGATGCTGCAAGCCACCATGTGGTGCTGGGAACTGGACCCAGGCCCTCTGCAAGAGCCGCCAATGCTCTTCACCACTGAACCATCTCTCTAGCCCCATATTTTTTTAATCATTTATTTTTAAGTTTTATTTGTGTGTGGGTGTGTGTAGGCGCACACTGGAGGCCAGGAGAGAGCATTGGAGTCCCTGGAGCCTGAGTATCAGATGGATGAGCTATCCAGGATGGATGCTGGCATCTGAACTCTGGTCTTCTGGAAGAAGAGTTAGACACTGAGACATCTCACAGCCCTGTACCATGGAGATGGAGCATGCATTCATCTTTGTAGGTAGGATGTGATAATTTGATTTGTGTATACAAGATGTAAGGGTCAAATTAGGGTAATGATTGTAATTTCTCTTCTAGGTCAGGGGCTTCATGCTCCACAGTTTCTTTTTTCTTAGTGTAGATTAATTGTACAAAGTGGGGGCTTTATTATGACGTTTCCATACAGGCATAGGGAATCATACCCGTCCCTGCTTCCTTCTTAATTTTCTAAAAAAAAAAATATATATATATATATATATATATAATGTGTGTGCAGTCTCACAGCACACATGTGAAGGTCAGGGGACAACTTCCTTCCACCCTGAGTCATCTCTCCAGTTCCCCTTTCTTCCCTGTTGTTGAAGATGCTGAATCAGGAAGACCTTTCTTTTTTTTTTTTTAATACTTATTTATTATGTATATATTATTCTGTCTGTGTGTATGTCTGCAGACCAGAAGAGGGCACCAGACCTCATTACAGATGGTTGTGAGCCACCATGTGGTTGCTGGGAATTGAACTCAGGACCTTTGGAAGAGCAGGCAATGCTCTTAACCACTGAGCCATCTCTCCAGCCCCCAGGAAGACCTTTCTTTTTTTTTCTTTTTTATTTATTTATTTATTATTCATACAATATTCTGTCTTTATGTCTGCAGGCCAGAAGAGGGCATCAGACCTCATTACAGATGGTTGTGAACCACCATGTGGTTGCTGGGAATTGAACTCAGGACCTTTGGAAGAGCAGGCAATACTCTTAACCACTGAGTCATCTCTCCAGCCCAGGAAGACCTTTCTTAAAGGAGCCACAGAACCCCTGTTTGCCAGCAAACAGAGCCTGTCTGAAAAAAATGCGGTTACTAAGGAGTTGTGCTTCACTCTCATTTTTTGTGAGTCTAGAAGTCCTCTTTCTTTTTAAGTTTTATTTTTTTTAGGTCTTATGTGGATACATGCCTAGAGAGTGGGTGCCAATCTGTTGGCAGAGTCTGCTTGTTAGTTCCTGGCCACCCAGACCCGAAACAATCACACAGAAACTGTATTATTTGTAATACTGTTTGGCCTATTAGCTCACTCTTCTTATTGTCTAGCTTTTGTATCTTAAATTAACCATTTCTATTAATCTGTGTATTGCCACATGGCTGGTCTACCTTACTGGTCTACAGTAAGGTTCTGTCCAGTGCCAGGAGTCTGTCTCCTCTGGCAGCTACATGGCTTCTCCTGACTCCTCCTCCTCTCCTCCTCTTTCTGCTTGGAATTCCCGCCTTGCCCTATTCTGCACTGCAATAGGCCCAAAGCAGCTTCTTTATTAACCAGTGGTATTCACAGCATACAGAGGGGAATCCCACATCACCATGCTGTCCTTGAACTCATAATCTTCCTGCCACTGTCTCCTCAGATTAGAGTATTAAAACATTTTTTAAAATGATTTTTAAATTTTATTTAATTTATATATATTTTTTGTATTTGAGAGTTTTGGTTGCATGTATGTCTGCTCACCATGTGTGTGCCTGGTGCCTGGGTCCAGAAGAGGGCATTAGGAGTGTGGGAACTGGACTTAACCGATGGTTGTGAGCCACCATGTGCGAATTCAACTTTCTACAGCAACACGTGCTCTTAACTGCAAAAGCCATCTCTCCAGTTGAGAGAGCTTTTAAAAGTCCTCACAATTCCAAAAATGTCAATGAATTCTGCCTTTTTACCTTTCAGATCAAGTCTCCTGAGTTCAGGCTAACTGTAGCCGAGGATGGCTTTGAACTCTTGTTCCCCTGCTTGCATCTCCCACTTGCAGAGAGTCCAGGCATGCACCACCCAGCCTGGCTTACATGGTCCTGGGGATTGAACTCACAGCTTCATGCGTACTCGGTAAACACTAAATCCTCACCCCTTACTCTGTTTTGTGTGTTCACTGAAAACACCTCCATTTACCTCCATTTATATGAAACCAAAATAGATGAATAAGATTTTCTGAGATTTGTCCCCAAGTCACTCATAACATTTATACATTTATTCATGAGATGTTTGGAAACCATGACTGAGCAGATTTATATATTCATTCATGAGATGTTGTATGGAAGCCATTGTTGAGCAGGGCACACATAGATTTGGAGAACATATTCCTTCTTCAATAAGCATGTGAGGAGAGAGCTAGAGAGAGGCCCAGCAGACTTTTAGACAGTCATGTCTGTCGATACAAGTTACATATGAAGGAACTTCTGGAATAATATGCAAAGCATTTTGCCTTATATATTAAATTTCTGAACAGGAGTCTGCACTGGGGGTGATTATTTTCAGACCAAACGATGAGTCAAATTTCTTTGGTCTCACATGCTGAGCTGCAAATATCCCCCCTAGTGACTTAATCACTTAAGTTATTCCACGAAAAATAATAGAGGAAAGTTATTCCGCTCTGCTCGGTGATAATAGCTGGCGTGGTGGTAGGTCCTTGCTGGCCTGCAATATTGGCCCTTTGGGATGTTGACTCTTGGCTCAGACAGAAATGATTTGAGAGGATGGAGGCAGGGAAAGACAGATCATATTGCTCTCACCTTAGGACCCAGCAGATCAGATGTTAGCTAGAGTATTCCCAAAGGTTTCTCCAGCTCTGCTTTTGTTTGCTCTAGGTTGAAAAAGAATCTATCCCTTATGCGCTTTGTATTTTGCTGTTTTGAAGAACCAAATCCAAGGCTGTGTGCACGTGAGATAAATGCTCTGCCACCTCTAAATGCTCGCATTCCGCACCCCACCAAACACCACTCCGCACCCCACCTCTTCTGCTTTGGTTGGCAGGGGCTAGACTGTGAATTGGTCGGAAGACCAGACCACATCCTGTCTACTTCCTTCTTGCTGTCTGGCTTTTGTCCTCATCATTCTGCAAAAAAATATTCTAAGACAAATGGCTCCTTTTTTTCTTTTCTCCTTTTTACATTTATAGATTCTCAGGAATTGTGAAAAATAGTAGAAAAAGGACCAGCATACCCCCATGTGGAAAATTTTACATAAAATCTTATATGAAAAGACAAAGGTGCTTATCCTTCCCAAAATTTCCGCCCTCTAGTGCAGATTTGGGGAGTCCTGGTGGGACTGACCAGGGAAAATAGAGTCTTTTCTTAGGGCCCTTAGCCTCATTAATAAAAGAACTTAAGAACAGATTTAAAAAGTCTTGAGGATGATTTTATTATAGTTGAAAGGCAGAGCCAAGGCTGGTCAGCTGTGGGTCTTGACAGCTGCCAGGAGGAGGAAGATGGAGCAGAGGGAGAGAGAGACACACCCTTGGAGTTTAGCTGGCACGGAGGAGCGCAGCTGTATGGCCGGAGAGAACTTAAGGAAGAAGCAAGGCCTAATGTTAGAGGCAGGATGCTCAGGAAAGAGACAGAAGAAAGGGAAGTTATGCTTTCCTGAGTAACTCTGGGCTGGAAATATACATTTCCATTATATAGTCTTATTAAAGGGTCAATTATTTCTTCTTACACTGGCAGTTTGGCTGAAGGCAAACACGCATTCCTGAGGAGTGGGGCCTTGCCCAGGTGACTGGCCCACTCATCTGGATTAACGTTGTTCCTCAAGTTTTATTTTTATTAATATGTGTTGTGTACACCTAGTTGCCTGTGTGTGCATCACATGAATATATGCATACAGGGAGTCCATGGGAAGGTGTTGGTCCCCTGTAATGAAGTTACAGGCATTTGTGAAATACCAGATGTGGTGTGGGAATGGAAACTGACTGAGCCATCTTTCCAGACCCCTACATTAACTCTTTTTAAAAATAAATTTATTTTTGACTCTGTGTGTGTGCGTGTGTGTGTGTTGAATGTCGATGCCAATGGAGGCCAGAGGTGTTGGACACCCTGGAGCTGGAGTGACATGTGGTTGAAGCTACCTGATGTGGGTGCTGGGAATTGAACTCCAGTCCTCTGGAAGAACAGTGCTTGTTCTTAACCACTGAGCCACTTCTCCAGCCCCTACATTAACTCTTAAGGGAGAAGCAATGATGTCTCCACCCAGAGAAGAATACACTCTTTTGGCTAGGAGGCAAGGGTTCCACTTAGTGGGTTTTCAATGTGGCAGTAACAAATGGTTTCAGTTCTTTCAAGATTCTATAGTGAAAATACTGAGTCCAGAAGCTGTGTTTACGGATCAGTGATATTTTATATTTGTTTGTTGGTTTATATATCCATATTTGGGATTCACCAAAGCACACCCTGCTTCCTGGCATTCTAAAACCCTTGGAATCTCTGAAGAAATACCTTCTGGTACGCTAACGAGGTGATGGATGGCCGGCATCCCTAAGGCAGCTTCAGGATGGGATCTGACTGGAAAGATCAAGTCAGGCTTCTGGGTTGGAACTTTTAGCCACTTCTCTCTAACCTCTGGGGATGGTTGAAAATGAAGGCGATCCCCAGAGGCCTTGGTTGAATCAACTAATCAGCCAATTATGTTTAGATAATGAGTTAACCACAGAACGCCAAAGGACAGGTTTTTCAAAGCTGATGGGATAGCTGGCATTCTTCATGGCCTCTGGAGAGTGACAAGCCAGAGAGAACACGGAGGCTTCACACCACCCTCCCGTGTGACTTTGCCAACCCATCTCCTTCTCTGGGCTTGTTTCTTTTGCGTTAGTCTTCACGGTTAACCAGCAACCGTCAGAAAGCATTTCTTGGATTCTTTGAGCTGTTCTAGCAAACTGGTTGGGTCTGAAGAAGGAATTGTGGGAACCCCGGTTTGTAACCCTGGTTCAGAAGAGGCACAGGAGAACAGCCCCAGGAACTGTGATCTGCACACGAAGTGATGGTCGGGGCAGATAAGCATCTGTCCTGAATGGCATCTGCTGAGCTCTGATATTTCAGGGTGATGTGCTCAGTGGACAGGAAAACCCCACGCAGGAAGAGGTGAGCACTCGTGACATGAGCTTGTGCCTATGCTCTGAGAGAGCCTGGAAAGAGCAGTTGCTCCCTGTGCTGGAGTTTCTGGTTTATTACACTGCGTCCCTTGTGGGTTTCTGCACTACCAAGACAGAAGAGGTATGGGTTATTTTTAGATTCAGAGTGGGGAAAAAAGTCTGTTTTCACTGAACATTTAACTCTGGCCAGCACTAAAGAAAATTTTAAGGTGGAGACTCTTGCTCAGTGGCTGAGCAAGGTCCTGCCTGGGCTTGAGCAGTAAGAGGAGACACGAAGCTGGCTCACGGCATCCTCCTCACCCCGGTGTGCAAGCCTCGTAAGTGCAGGTGCAAGGCAGCAATCCTTGCCATCTTTGGTGGCATAAGTGCCACACAGTCTCATTCTGTGAGTGTCCACTGCTTCCTATATTACTCTAACGTCCAAATGACACAGGGCATGTTACCCTGTGGTGACCCCAGAGTCTGACCATGCAATGACATATAAGGACTGGCAGTTTAGCCCAATGGTAGGGTACTTGGCTATATGTGAGGCCATGTTCTCTATCCCCAGTGTTTTAAAAGCCACAGCAACAACAAATAAACCAACTCTAGGTCTGCCTGGAAGGGAAGCCTCACGCCAGTCACGTTATCCCTAACCTCATTTGTAAGAATAATTCCCAGAGTTGTAAAAGATCACGGAAGTTCTTCCATCTTTCCTGACAGAACTCAAGGGCTCAGGTCTCTCAGTTCAGAATGTTAGCAGGCCGTTGCCAACTGAAGTCATGGACATCAACACAGACCCTGGCCATGGTAGGGCTATGGAAGACTTACTTTTTAAATGATATAACTTTGTATTTTCATTGGGGGAATCATAGATCCAAAGTAGGTCAGCAGACCTGAATGTAACTGGCTGTAGCTGCCTTTCTTCCCTATGCCCATTGTATAGTAACTGAGGGATGCTGATGCCAAAGATCAAAGTCTCTTTGCAAGGAACTGCAGTCATCTTCATGGAAGGTAGGTTGAGATTACAATTTGACATGAGCACAAGTAAGGCTGGGAAGAATTGTGATTGAGTTACTTTCCTGTTGCTATGATCAACTCCAAGACCAAAAGCAGCGTATAGAAGAATTTCCAGAGGGACATAAGCCCGTGATGGCAGGGGACATGGCATCAGACAGACATGGTAGCTGGCACTAGAGACCACAGGCAGGCTGAGAGAAGCAGAGAGTGTCTTAGTCACTATTGTATTGCTGTGAAGAGACACCGTGACCAGATAGCTTATAAAAGAAAGCATTTAACTGGGGTCTTACAGTTTTAGAGGGTTAGTTCATGACCCTCATGGAAGGGGGTGTGACGGCAGGCAGGCAGGCAGACATGGTGCTGTAGCGATAGCCGAGAGCTTTACATCCTGATCCACAGGTAGGAGGCAGAGAGTGAGGAAGACTGGCTCTGGCTTGGGCTTTTGAAACCTCAAGGCCCACCCCCAGTGACACACTTCCTCCAACAAGACCACACCTCCTAATCCTGTGAAACATTCAAATACCTGAGCCTATGATGGACATTTCTCCTTCAAACTCCAAAAAATTGTAACCTTGTTTCAGAAACAAGTGTGGTAAACAAAGCGCAGTATGCAGACCTCTGATCCAAGCACTAGGGAGGCCCAGGCAGAAGCTCACATGTTTGAGACCAACATGGGCTGCACAGTGAAACTCTGTCTCAATAAAAACTTCAGGTCGCGGAGGTGGCGGAGCAGCGCGCAGTCCGGCGAGGCAGCAGCGGGGACCGGCACAGCTGGAGAGGCACGCACGAGGCGGGGAAGGGC
>NC_022009.1:57948866-57954413 GCF_000317375.1 Microtus ochrogaster | reverse complement strand
TTTTTTATTTTCATATATAAAATATTTAAAACAGAGTAAAAATTAACTTGGAATATGATGATTCTTTAATAAACTAATGACATGCAAGATAACAGAAAAAGAGATAATAAATAGATTAATGATCACAGAAATAAAATTAAACAGCTAAAAAAAAAATAAAAACTTCAAACCAAAGTAAGCAGAGTATTATGGCTTGTGGCTATAAACCACCCATTTCAGAGGCTGAAACAGGATTGTTACTAGGAATACAAGGCCAGCCAAGGCTACAGTGTGACACTCTTGTCTAAAAAAACATAAACAAAAACAAAACAACAAAAAAACCTCAAAACCCAGACCTAAATAAGCCAAAACCAAACAGCTACCACCAAAAAACCCCAAACAAACAAAAACCTTAAACAGACAAATTACCACCCAGCCACACACACACTTCCCAATTATTTGGTGACACTCTGCTGTCACAAAAGAGTGTTTTCATTGCTGTCCCACTGCGGGGGAGGCCCTGTCAAACTGGAGTTCATTCTGCGTCGTCTGAGGCTCTTGCATCCATACTGATCTTTCTCTTGTCGGGATGAGGGGGTGCAGAACCAGCCGCCTTTAAAATTCTGCCCGGAGGAGAACTCAGGAAGGAAGTGAAGTTGGTATCACAATCCTTGAAACCCAGAATCAGAATCAAACTTTAATCTCCAGCACCCTTTCTACTGAAGATTCTGGGGGAAGCAAAAAGATAGTCTGAACCCAATCTAACACAGAAGCCATCGCTAACGAGCAAGGGAAAAGTGTGACTCAGTCTAAGAGGACGGTTTTGATCCCAAATGAAACCATTTTCTTTTCCTGCTAGTCAGGCAGAAATCTAATTACTCTTGTCTCATCTGCTCTGGGGAGGCAGAAGCTGAGTGCTATGGATTATGGACAGTTGTATTGATTTTAATCTTAGAAATCAACAAGTGAAGATTTTACACTTTGCACATAGTTACTTAGCCAGTGCTAAGAATAAAAGGCAATCAATAGCAATCATTTTTGTTTTACTGTGACTTGTTCTAATTTCCATGTGAGGTCTGACTGTTTATGTGAAGGCTTTAAAGATAACCTCTCTCCACACGAGAGTTTAGCATGGAATTATTTTTAGCTCCATATAATGTTTTGGAAACCAAACTAGAATACAACTTAAAGACACTGCCTGGTAAGGCTGGGGTCAGAGAAGAAGATGAACTAATTGAGATTAACCCCAGCTTGGGGCTGCGGGGTCTAGGGCAGAAGGAGGGCACTTGCCTGGCGTGCTTGAGGCCCCAAGTTTGATCTCTAACACTAAAGAGAGGACATCAAGGTGGAGCAAGCTTCTTTTAAGCTGTGCCTGGTCGTCATTGTGTGCACGGCTCCACCCACCAAGACATGAGGATAGGCAAGGGTGGGTTACTTTCCTGTCCCCATGTTCCCTTGGTTCCCAGATCTCTAAGGAAGCCTAGGCTGTCTGTTCAGACCTGGTATTGAAGGGGAGAAGCGCAAGGGCCAAGGCCAAGCCACGTGTGGTGACTCACGCCTACAATCCCAGCAACTGAAAGGCTGGAACAGGAAGAGAGCTCCAGTTCCAGGGCTTCTCTGGGAGACATGATGATTTCCGGGACAGCCTGGGCTACAGAGTGACTGCCTGAAAAAAAAAAATGGTGGTGAGAAGGTTTGAAGTTGCTTGCAGCTGAACCTGATAATGACTGGAATTTGATTCCTAGGACCCACGTGGTAGAAGGAAAGACCCGGCTCCCTCAGGTTGTCCTGTGACCCCCCCCCTTCCACTCCTCCCACCTCACTCCCCCACAGTGGTGCACCTGTCTCCAGCACCTACAAATAAATATAATAACCCCCCCCTTTTTTTTAAGAAGAAAAGAAAGGGCCGAGGCGTGGGTCTGGTTTCTGACTCTACACTCCTCTTAGTCCTTGAAGCAAGTCTATTAAGAAAATGGAATGACTCCTTCTTTGACAGGCAAGGGAATGGGACTTCTGAGAGGCAGGCAACATGACCCAGTAACAGTCTGGACAAGGGGAGAAATATTTTGAAGATGGGATGAGATGATGCTTAAGAAATGACTTTGGCAGCTGTCGAATGCTGACTGAGCGGTGCATGCCTGCTTCAGCCCTCAGCAGGGGAACTGAAGACCCATCCCGAGTGCTCCTTCCAGACCTGAGACCACTTACTCCGCATTAAATCGACTCGGCTCCCTCTCCAGACAGCGTGATTAGTTAGAAGGCGCTTCTGGGGACCCGCGCACGCACCTGCAGAAATAGTTTGCCCTAATAGGTGACAAGAGGAAGATGAAGCGAAACTATCCCACCTTCCGCAGCACGACTCTGCTAGGATTTCATAAAATTCTGCTGTGTTCCTAAAACAGTGGGCGTGGCATGCGTAGGAATGGCAACACCTGGGATCCCGTTCATCCCTGGGGAAGGTTCCCCGGCTGTTGAGACTTAGCAGCCTTGGCCAGGCTGTGGCAGCACAAGCCTTAAATTCCTGCACTAGGGGAGGCAGAGGTAGGCGGATTCAGTTCAAGGCCAGCCTGGTCCACAGCGGGAGTTCCAGGACAGCCAGGGCTATGCAGAGAAACTCTGTCTCAAAAGACCAAAAACCAAATCAAACCAAAACAACGACAGCAGCAGCAACAACAACAAACCCCCCAAAACAAAACAAAAAAGCTTAGCAGTCACATAAGCGGGCCACACACAACACAACCTATTTGTCAACTTCTCCTCAACTTCGCCAGCGGTCATCTGTGCCATCTATGAAGCTGGAAGCTTCCTATCGTCCAGGGAGTTGTGGTCGGTGCAACATGGCATATGTGGGGCTACTGGCAGCTCCTGCAGAAGAGGCTGCACCCTCTTTCTCACAAGGAGGCTGTCAAAGCACCCCTATTCATGTCTGTTTCCCTGTGTCTATAATCACCACTGAAACTAACTTCTCCGGGCAGGTTATAATAATAAGCATAAAATGGAGAAACGTATGTGTTCTGAAGAGGATTCTCTCTCTCTCTCCTATCTCTCTCTCTCTCTCTCTCTCTCTCTCTCTCTCTCTCTCTCTCTCTCTCTCTGTGCGCATGTGCAATGTGTGTTTTTTCCAATGCTGCCCCAGCTGATGCTACCTGTGATATTTTTTAGCCTGTTTTGCTTCCCAGGGTGCAATCATCTGATATGGCATCTTGTTAATTCTCATGATCAGGATGCATTGGCGTCCTTTGTTTATCTTGTTGGTGAAGACTTCAGGAATTGGCAGGCCAGTTAATAGCAAGAAAGACGAGTGATAGAGGAAATCCAAGAACCTGCCACACAACTGTGCTCTCCAGTCCACTCCGAATGGCCCTTTTGGTATCTTGGGTTTTTTCTTCCATTAAAAAAATAAAAAGTGAAAGTAAGAATTTTCCTCTTAGGCTCTAAGCAGTTTACCGAGGTTGTGCCTGTGGCCTGTGATGGCCCACAACTGTCCTGCTGTATTGACCGACACACCAATGGATCCCTTCCTCTTAAAATTCTGGTGTCTCTATTTTTTTTTTTTTTTGGGGGTTCACCTTCTTATTTAGCTTCTCTAGGATCACGAATTATAGGCTCAATGTCCTTTATTTATGGCTAGAAACCAAATATGAGTGAGTACATCCCATGTTCCTCTTTTTGGGTCTGGCTTACCTCACTCAGGATAGTGTTTTCTATTTCCATCCATTTGTATGCAAAACTTCATCAGGCGATGAAAGGAGACAGAGACAGAGACCCACCTTCGAGCACCGGACTGAAATCTCAAGGTCCAAATTAGGAGCAGAAGGAGAGAGAGCACGAGCAAGGAACTCAGGACCGCGAGGGGTGCACCCACACACTGATACAATGGGGATGTTCTGTCGGGAACTCACCAAGGCCAGTTGGCCTGGGTCTGAAAAAGCCTGGGATAAAACCGGACTCCCTGAACATAGCGGACAATGAGGACTACTGAGAACTCAAGAACAATGGCAATGGGTTTTTGATCCTACTGCATGTACTGGGAGCCTAGGCAGTTTGAATGCTCACCTTACTAGATCTGGATGGAGGTGGGTGGTCATTGGACTTCCCACAGGGCAGGGCTGACAAGGAAAGGGGACTTGATCGGGGGAGGGGGAGGGAAATGGGAGGCAGTGGCAGGGAGGAGGCAGAAATCTTTAATAAATAAATAAATAAAAAGAAAAAAATTCTGTCGTCTCCCAGACTCAGGGGCAGCAGCTGCTCTCTGCTCTCTACCCCAGACAGACCCTAGTCCTTCTGCAGGCTATGCAAGTGCTCTACCGTTAGGTCACAAACAGAGCCATTGGGGTTTTGTCACCAGGTAGTCTGACATTTGTCATGCAGTCCAGGAGGGTCTTGAACCCAGTATCTTCGTGCCTCTTTCCCTAAGTGCTGGGCAGCCGGGCATATAGCACCTTGCCTGGCTTTACTTTTATTTTTGTAAAGACAACACCGATATACTGCTACTATGTTTATAGATATGAGAGTGGAGGTTCTTTTTTAACTGAAAATTGCTTAGCACCTGTCTGTGTGCACATGGCTGTGTGTGTATGACGCGTGGCGGGCAGAGGACAACTTTGTGAAGTCCGTCCCCTCCCATTTGAACATAGGTTCTGGAGATCAAAGTCAAGTGGGCTGTCAGGTTTGTTCTGCAAGCTTCTTTAGCTGCTGAACCGTCTTAGGAGCTGGTCTTGGTCTCTTTCTTTCTCTAACTTTCATAAAGATTTATTTATTTATGTATTTTATGTATACGGTGTGCAATTTGTGTGTATGCCTGTGTGCCAGCAGAGGGTGCCAGATCCCATTACACATGGTTGTGAGTCAACATGTGGGTGCTGGGAACTGAACTCAGGACCTCTGGGAGAGCAGCCAGTGCTCTTAACCACTGAGCCATCCCTACAGCCCTTGGTTTCTCTTTTTATTCAAGACAGGATCTCATGTTACGCAGGCTGAAGCTGATCTATAGCTAAAGCTGGATTTGAACTCCCGAATTCCTTTCCCTCCATCTCTCAAGTGCTGTTGTTACAGATATGCTACCGCACCTGCTTTACTGTACTTCAAAATTATTTTGTAGTATTTATGTGATAAATGCAAATTTTAATCATATTTAAGTAAAGGGCTTATCTTAGACCAGCAGTTCTCAACCTGTGGGTAGCGGCTCCTTTGGGGGTCACTTATCAGATATTCTGCATATCGGATATTTACAATTCATAACAATAGCAAACTACAGTTATAAAGTAGCGGCAAAATAATCTTACAGTTGGGGATAGCACCATATGAGGAACTGAATTAAATGGTGGAAGCATTAGGAAGACTGAGACCCATTGTCTTAGACCCTATAACTAGCTGTGGTGTCTCTCTTGTGGTATTTCATTCTCTTCCATGTCCTGCACTGACTATGGCTTCAAAAAGTTTAGTGTGTGTGTGTGTGTCTCTCTCTCTTTCTCTCCTCCCTCTTTCTCTGTTTCTTCCTGTGTTTGTATGTGGGAGTGTGGGCACATGTGATCCACGTGTGTCTGTGTGTGTTTGTATGTGGGAGTG
>NC_022009.1:57942338-57948726 GCF_000317375.1 Microtus ochrogaster | reverse complement strand
TGTGTGTTTGTATGTGGGAGTGTGGGCACATGTGATCCACGTGTGTCTGTGTGTGTTTGTATGTGGGAGTGTGGGAACATGTGATCCACGTGTGTTTGTGTGTGTTTGTATGTGGGAGTGGGTGCATGTATCTACAGTATCCATATGTGGAGGTCAGAGAATAACCTTGGGTTCTCTCCTTCCACACCTTATTTGACAGTCCCGTGTTTACCATGGCTTACCTCAGGCTAGCCTCTGTGGGTTCTCCTGTCTCATCTTGCTTCTGGAGTGCTGGGGTTACAGATTACATGAGTGGATGCTCATGTCTGTGTTCAGCTTCACCTAGAATCTGGTCCGTATGTTTGTATGGCAAATGCTTTACCCATCAAATCACCTCCTCAGCCCCTGTTTTGTTTTTGAGACATAGGCTTGCTGAGTAGTCCAGGTTGTCCCTCAACTTGTGATCCTACTACCTCAGCTTTCTGAGTGCTGATATCATGGGGATGTACCAACCATGCTCAGCTGATAACTATGATGCTTTAAGATAGTTTTTATTTCTCACATAAATAGCATTATAGCAAAATATTTCAAATATCTATGTCTTTCACATGTAATCAATAGTTTTAATTGACTGTTCTGTGTTGCCTCTGGTACTAGAATATATGTATATATAACTCTATGCAATTGAAATTACAACACAGGTAGAATTTTATAATCTGATTTTATTTATTGATTTGTAGTGCTGGGAATCAAACTGATGGCTCATGCAGATAAGCAGTCACGGAGCCATAGCACCACATTAATGCCCGGGTATTCATTAAATACATCATAGACTCCATCACCAAAGTCATCCTGTCATGGACTTCTGTCTTTGACAGAAGTTTTAGGTCATGGCTCTTAGAAATAATCTGTCATGGTCTCCACAAATCCCTCAGTATTTATTCATCTTCTTCATTCTTCATTTTTTCCCTCAGATTTAATTATGCAAATCAATCTGTCTTTAAATCTCCGATTCTAGCTGGTCGTGGTGGTACCCTTAGAATCCCAGCACTCTGGGAGTGGAGGAAGATCAGGTGTTCACGGTCAACTTCAGCTCCAGAATGACCTGGAGGTTAACCTATTTTACACTGGGACCCTTGCTTGAAGAACAACTACAAAAAGCCAACTGTGGGCTACATGCTTTTATTCTCAGTGCTTAGGAGCAAACGTGGGGAATCAGAAGTTCGAACTCACCCTCCAATACATAGGGAATTTGAGATAGCCTACGCTACACGAAACCCACCCCAGACCAAATCAAGTCTTCCTTTAAGTCTGTTGAGGCCTCTCAGGTCTTTTCTGGGCTCCCACCATGTCCTCATCACGCGTGTGGCTTTCCAAATTCCCCTGGGAGTCTTTGTGGACAGAGGTGCCCTTTTTATTTTTAAATTTATTTATTTTGTGTGTGTGTGTAAGGGGATGCATGTAGAGTCAGAGAACAGCTTGTGGGAGGGGTTTTCTCCGTCCGTTAGGTGGGTTCTGGGAACTAAACTCAGATTGGCAGCAGGCACCTCTTTACTGGATGAACCGTAGGTGATTTCCCAAAGAATCACCCTTACTGTCTCCTCCTGAGCCGTGGGGCATCTGTGATAGTCCTCATCTGCTACCCTCAGTGTGTGAGGGTCGTTAGCTTGCCTTTGAAGGTTTTGTTTGTCCCTTGATGCGGTACTCTTTGGTCTCAGCCTCTGCAGTAGCCAGGACTACAGGTGTGCAGCCATGAGTGATCATTGCTGCTTTGACTTGAGTGAATGCAGAGTTAGAGAAAACTGAGGTCCGCCTTGAATCAGTCCCTTGGGCAGCCTCGGAGTTGTAGGCAAAGACATGCATAGTAATTTGCAGATAAGTTAATCTCTTCTCACTCAGGGACCAGAAGCTAGGGCCTATACTAGGAACACAAGTGGCTGCCACTTCAACCCAGACATTACCCAGTAGGAGACCCCTGGCTTTCCCACTAGTCCCCAATTGCCTTCTTCTTGACTATTTATTCGGATGCTGTAAACGTTTGGCTGGAGTACACTTGTGCTCTGAGTTTCCTGTGAGTCATTAGTTCTCGACCTTGCTACATCTATGGGGTTTAAAAAAAAAGATGCTCAGAATTCTCTTCACACTTGGAGAATCATAAGCTCTTGGGGCAAAGAGTGAGTGAAACTAGGGTTCTGCCCAGTGGTCTACTGTGAAGGGTTGGTCCTCTACAAGTGTGCAGTGTTATGTTGCAGGTACATATGTGTGTGCATGCGCACACACACACACACACGCACACACACACGCACACACACTCACACACACACACGCACACACACGCACACACACTCACACACACATGCACGCATACATACATGCACACACACGCGTGTGCGGACACACACACGCACACACACATGTACACACACGCACACACACACGCACACACACGCACACACACATACACGTGCGCGCACACACACACATACACACGCACACACACACTCACTAAGTAATTAAAATGTAAAGAAAAATGCCAGATATGATGGTGCATGCCTTTAAAAACCAGCACTGGGGAGGTAGAGGCAGTCAGTCTTTCTGAGTTCAAGACCACACTGGTCTACATAGAGAGTGTCAGGCCAGACAAGGTTACACAGTGAGACCCTCTCTCCAAAAAACAAAACAAAAAGTTCTACAAATCCAACAAGATGGCTTAGTGGGTAGAAGTGCCAGCCACACATGACTGAGAGCCTGAGTTTGATGCCCAGAACCCACATGTGAAGAAACATCCAATGAGATGTAGGTGTGTGTCTATAATCTCAGCACATCTACAGTGCATGATAAAGAGGGAGAATCATGCCAGGAGCTCACTGGCCAGCTATCCTGGAGAACAGAGCATAGCAATAAAATCAAGAGAGACCCTGCCTGGACAAGGTGGACAGGGAGAGACCCTGCCTGACAAGGTAGGCAGGGAGAGACCCCGCCTGGACAAGGTGGGCGGGAAGAGACCCTGCCTGGACAAGGTGGGCAGGGAGAGACCCCGCCTGGACAAGGTGGGAATTGAATTCTGAAGGTTGTCCTCTGCTCTCTACAGTGTGCTTCCCCTCCCTACGTCCACAGAGCTGGGAATAAACTAGAACTTGTGTCTGCTGGACAAGCGGTCTGCCATGGAGCTGTAACCTCAATTTAAATTTGCATCATTGCATCTTAATAAGAAAACAATTGGCATGATGAAATAGATCTGTAATTATATAGTTCAATAGTCGTTAGCAACGTGACGGTATTGATTATTTTTGTAGGGTTAATTTGCTTAGCACATTTGATTTTGGGAAATATCAGTCTAAAGTAAATCATAAAGACCAATAGCTAAAGGTTCATCATGAAGAGAGCCCGGAACCCCAATGGTAGCAGGCTTTCTTCTTGTCCCCAGAATATTTTAATCCTGCCATCTGAACTGGTCATCACAGCCTCATCTCCCCACGTGCCATCCCGCTTTCTATAGTTAAAAGGCTCACAAACCCTCTCTTTAGTGTTCAGCAGCGCTTGGCTGTATTTATCATCAAACATCTTTCTTCCCCGGTCTATGTGTCCTTCCCTTTTCTCTTTTTAAAGGCTTGGACAAAAAGAAAAAGAGTCCCCTCTTTCAGCAGAGGCACATTCATGTCCCCTCCTTAAACAGGAATGTACAGAAAACACCTTAGGACAACGTGCTAGATCAATGTCCTCCATGTTCCCTTTACTGAAAGACACCGACCTAACGCTGTCCTCAAGAGCAAGGTGGTACCTCTTATTTCTACTATCTTTGTATAAGCCTTAGATAAAGCCTATTAAAGAATGGGCGCATTACAGAATACCCCCCCACCCTGCCGCTGTCCCTCCCCACCAGGCAGACACACACACTACTATGGCTGAACACTTTTTTTTTGTTCCTCTACTTTGTTTTTCTTGATAAATAGCCACCATATTTTAGGAATCTCACTCTCCATCATTGTTTTTAAAAAATATGATATTTGTATTAATTCTTTGAGAATAGCACACATACATACAAGGTGTTTTGATCTTCTTTATCCAGCTCTTCCCCCTAACCCCTCCCAGCCCCAGCCCTCACCCTCTCCATGTTCTTGGCATTAGCTAGGGCAGAGGTCAAAGAGCGGAGGTGGGACAGTGACCGCTGGTGTCTCTGCGTTATCTCATGAAGTGCTGGTCCCCAGAAAGGCAAACAGCCTATCTCAAGATTTGCTTTGCAAAGGATATAATCAGGAAATCCTCTGAAAGGACCGGACAGAAGGTGTGCTTAATCTCTTGTAATGTTGGTTCGCTCCAGTTTCAGACCAAGAGTGATGATACTTGGGAGAAAGGTTGGGAATCTGCCTGCGGGCAACATTCACCCCTGATGGAGAGATTGCTGCAGAAAGCTAACCCGGGAAGTTCTCAACGTCCAAGGAAGGATTTATTAAAGGAATTAATATCTTTGAAGTCTCAGAAAGCAATCCTGTTTCCTGCAAGATGGATGAAAGGCAGAGATTTCAAAACATTTGCTAGAAAACATCAATAGCCAATCCTGCTGATTTAATTTTTTCTATCCCTCGGGCATCAAAAGGAGTTGTGACTTGTCCGCATTTACCTTGGAAGCAAAGCAATATTGTAAATTAGAAATGGCCAGGGCTTCACTGGCTACGTTTCATTTCTAATTAGTTGAAGTTTCAGGAAACTTTGGAGCATTGCTTCTGCAGACGCTGAAGAGCTTGCCCTTTGTGTTTGTTGTGAACGCAGGCGTATCTGGCAACATCGCTTACATATGACAAAGCTTTCGGGTCCAGTTGCCCATCCTAAGCACCCCAAGAAATGGCATTCATCCACCCCCACTTCTCTTCCAGTTTATTCTTGAGTAAGCACACATCTTATTCTTTGGTTGGGAACTCACCAAACATTTACTTGTCAAAGGTGGATCCTAAAAATCAAGTTTTTAACCACGCAAAACACCCGTGTTGCAAAAGGGCTAAAGCAGTGGCTGATTTTGCTTCTCATGGTAAACCAGTGGGAGGCAACACTAGGGTTGCCCATGGCTTTGAAATTAAGGTTTCCTCTGAGAATAAATCTAAAACAGAGGTCATATAGTGCAATAGCCTGAATCATTCACTCACGTAACATACAAACATGTGGCAGTGTGACTTGTCTCTGCTTGCTACTCAGGATCATTTGAGGCCAGGAGTTCAAGGCCAGCTTGGATAGCACAGTAAGGCTCCTTGTTCAAAAAAAAAAAAAAACAAATCAATGAAAACTCCAAAGAACAAAAAATATTTTATTGACCACATTAAATAAAAATTCAATGTCTCTGGCTGGCAACAAACTCCCGATCTTCCTGCATTAGCCCCCTGATTGCTGGGATCTCAGGCCGCAGCCATTCCTGGGCTGGTTACTGGGTGTCTAACAGAATTTCAAGTCCCCAGTATTTTTAAGATAAAGCAGCCAACAAATCAAGTCCCTAAATGTCCAGCAACTTACGTTCATTCATGGAAATACCTATCCCTGAACAATAGCTCAGAAACACTTGACCTCTACTAGAGTAAGGAGACTGTATCTTCTTAAATAGACTATCTTAGTATGATGACTAATCTTGATCATCAGCTTGACGGCATCTGGAATCAGCTGAAATGGAAACCTTCGGGCACTCCAGGGAGGGATTTTCTTGGTCGAATCACCTGAAGCAGAAGAACCCTGATTGTGTACAGCACTTTCTGTTGGCAGCTCAGTCAAAGGACACAGAAGGAAGCTTTTGCTTTGCCCGCTTGCCCTCACTCTGGTAGGCAGGTTCATCTGTTTTGTTGCAGCAGCGTTCCTCTGTGGATATTAGAGGCAACTTCTGATAGAAGACCAGCTCCCCAGGAATCCTCCCCCTTCAGACCGAGACTGCTGAGACAGCCTGCCTCGGGAACTGAGCAACTACTAGGTTCTCAGCCTCTATGTGAACTGGCTGGGTCATAGCATGGAGTGACTCATAAATTTCTCTCTCTCTCTCTCTCTCTCTCTTTCTCTCTCTCTCTTTCTCTCTCTCTCTTTCTCTCTCTCTCTTTCTCTCTCTCTCTTTCTCTCTCTCTCTCTGTCATACACACACTCTCTCTCTCTCATATATACACACACACTCTCTCTCTCTCTCACTCTCTCTCTCTCTCTCATATATACACACACACTCTCTCTCTCTCTCACTCTCTCTCTCTCTGTCATACACACACACACTCTCTCTCTCTGTCATACTCTCTCTCTCTCTCTGTCATACACACACTCTCTCTTTCTCTCTCTCTTTCTCTCTCTCTGTCATACACACACTCTCTCTCTCTGTCATACACACACACACACTCTCTCTCTGTCATACACTCTCTCTCTCTCTGTCATACACACACTCTCTCTCTCT
>NC_022009.1:57922918-57942238 GCF_000317375.1 Microtus ochrogaster | reverse complement strand
ATACACACACTCTCTCTCTCTGTCATACACACACACACACTCTCTCTCTGTCATACACTCTCTCTCTCTCTGTCATACACACACTCTCTCTCTCTCTCTCACACACACACTCATACTCACAATACTCTTACACAGGCACATACTTATAGACACTCACACACAGACACATACACACACTCACACAGATGTACACAGACACACAGTCTCACACAGACACACACAGACATACACACACATCCTCACACACTAAATAATAAAAAGCTTTTTTTTTTAAAAAAGGAAGGGATAATAGGTATTTCAGTCTTAATTTTTTATACTGTCTTTACATCAGAGATTATACTTAATTATAAAACAGTATTTTATAAAGTTATGCCATTAGAAGATTTTTAGCTTGAAAAGGAGGCTTACTTGTTTTTATTCTATGTGTAGGACTGTTTCTGTGTACATATGGTCAACAAATGCATGCAGTGTTCGAGGCCGCCAGAAGGGTATTGGGTGCCCTGGAGCTGGAGTTACAGGTGGTTGTGAGCCACTCCAGTGGGTGCTGGGGACCAAACTCAGCTCCTCTGCAAAGGCAGTAAGCGCTCTCAACTGCCGAACCCCAGCCCAAGATTTTAAGTGAAATTAATTTGTAGATCCTTGTAAAAGAAGCACACATGCCGGGCGGTGGTGGCGCACGCCTGTAATCCCAGCACTCGGGAGGCAGAGGCAGGCGGATTTCTGTGAGTTCGAGGCCAGCCTGGTCTACCAAGGGAGTTCCAGGACAGGCTCCAAAGCTACAGAGAAACCCTGTCTCGAAAAACAAAAAAAACAAAACAAAACAAAAAAACAAAAAAAACAAACAAACAAAAAAAGAAGCACACACAAAAAGTAATTTTAGCGTGATTCTTTGAATTTCAGATGATTAGCCGGTTGGAAACTGCCACTTTTCTTGTTGAATATTAACTTTTGAGCTGGGCGGTGGTGATGCACATCTTTAATCCCAGTACTGGGGAGTCAGAGACAGGTGATCCCCTAAGTGAGACCAGCGTGATGCACTCACTCCCGACATCACCAGCCGCACAGGCTGCGTCCTCTCAGAACACGCCACAGATCCAGGTTCTGGCGACCCTAGCAGCATTGGCTCCACAGGCCTCTCGCTCGCCAGCCGGCTCACCCCCTCCTCCTCTGTGCCAGAAACGCGGCCACCAGCACTATGTCCTACCCATACCGAGCACTGACCCCGGAGCGGAGCGGAAGAGGGAGCTGTCAGATGTCGCTCACTGAGTTGTGACTCCGGCTAAAGGCATCCTGGCTGCAGATGAGTCCACTGGAGGCATCACCAAGAGGCTGCAGTCATCGGCATGGAGAACAGACGCTTCTACCGCCGGCTGCTGCTGACTGCTGCCGACTGTGTGAATCTCTGCATTGGGAGCGTGATCACGAGACACTGTACCAGAGGGCAGTGGTGGACGTCCTTTCCCCCAAATTATCAAGCCCAAGTGTTGAGTGTTAAGGTAGACAAGCGCGTGGTGCCCCTGGCAGGAACCAATGGCGAGACCACCACCCAAGGGCTGGATGAGCTGTCTGGACACTGTGCCCAGTATAAGGATGAAGCCGACTTTGCCAAGCGGCCTTGTGTGCTGAAGATTGGGGAACACATCCCTTCAGTCCTTGCCGTCATGAAAAATGCCAGTGTTCTGACTCGTTATGCCAGCAGATTTGCATTGTACACATCCTGGAGCCGGAAATGCTCCCTGATGGCGACCATGACTTGAAGCGCCATCAGTGTGTAACTGAGAAGGTACTGGCTTTGAGCCACCTTGTCTACCTGGAAGGTACCTTGCTTAAGCTGAACATGGTCACCACAGGTCATGTCACAGCATTTCCTCTCACGGTGCCCCCTGCTGTCCCCGGGATCCCTTCCCTGAGGCGGCACCACCAAGCCAACCTCAAGGCTATCAATGAGTTCCCCCTGCTGAAGCCATGGGCCTTGACATTCTCCTACGGCCGAGCCCTGCAGGCTTCTAAAAAGGCTTGAGCAAGAAAACTGGGAACGTGAAGGCTTCCCGGGGGGAGAGCATTAAGTGTGCCCTAGCTGACAGTCTCGCTTGTGAAAGAAAGTAACCGACTGCACTCCAAGTGGTCAGTCAGGGGCAGCAGCCAGCTGACCCCCTCTCTGTCTCTAACCATGCCCCTCCAACACCTCAGCCCCGGCCTACCCGCCTGTTCTTGAGAAGGAGGCCTCCGGGCTCTTTCCTGTCAGTCACTCTTGCTGCTCCTCATGACTTTGGTATGTTGTGTTGTCTGTGAATGCTGACTCTGCCACCCTGTCTAGCCCTCTGCTCGTCAACAACTATATATATAAGGGACAAAAGAGCCCCCTCCACCCCTTTCTCTCGAAGACTGGATAGGAGCGGATGGGGTAGAACATCAAATCATCTCCAGGGGGGGCTGGAGAGATGGCTCAGAGGTTAAGAGCATTACCTGCTCTTCCAAAGGTCCTGAGTTCAATTCCCAGCAACCACATGGTGGCTCACAACCATCCTTAATGAGGTCTGGTTCCCTCTTCTGGCCTACAGGCATACACACAGACAGAGTATTGTACACATAATAAATAAATAAATATTAAAAAAATCATCTTCAGGGTATGTGTCTAATATCACTTACAGCCTTCCCGTTGCAGCAAGTCCACTTCAAACAGGTGTTTCTTCGTTTCCTGCCTTCTGCCTAGGCCCTACTGTAAACTTAGAAAACTGGTCTGTTTTGACAGTCAGCTCCTGCCAAGCCTTGGGTCTACATATCAGCAAATGTGTTTAACTATCTTTTCACAGTCATAAGAGAAATAAACATATAAAATAAACGCATCTCAATGCATAGCTGTGCGGAGTACAGATGTTTTATTAATGAAAATGAATCCAGCTTTTGGTAAGTCATGGCAGCAATCTAACATTTCATTGTTTGGTTCTCTGTGCTAGACAGTCCCTGCTGTTTCCACAAATTCCTGTAATACCTAATGGACATCTGGAAGAATTCAGCCAATTAATCGAATTCACATAGGAGCTGGGCTAATGGCTGTCTGAAAGGCAGATTACATTAAATCAAACTTGCAATATGAATGAAAGCACTTAATCATACATGCAGCATTCATTAGATGCGACACAGCGCGTGTTTTGATTGCTTTAATGAAAGATCAGGTAAAGTGCATCAACTGAGCAGATTGAAAAGGCAGCCTGCTTACAAATGTTTGATTATGCCGAATATCAACAGAAACGGTGCCAGTAATTTATAGCAAAACATATTTGTGGGCGTCTAGAGCTACTGAAGGCAGGGAAATGTGGAGTTCGGGTGAGCAGCGATTAATATGTGATAAAACTTTAGTGTCAGGAAGAGACCTGGGTTCGGTCATTTGTAGGCACGGGCACCTCACGCTGTGAGTGACGAGATCTCGGTGAACCCCAGTTTCATTTACTTTAAGGTTCTTTGGTGAAAAGGTAACACCAGAGTAGGAACCCCAGAATTAAAAGAGGACTCACCCCCTGGAGGGCGGGGGCTTCAAAATCTTCTGGCAGGAGTTAAAATCCTAGTGTCCATGGTTACGCCTGCCCTCTAGAGCTGTGGTTGTTTCTCCCTTCCCTGTATTTTCTCAGCAAACCACCCCATCATTCTAGAAAACTAACAAAGTATGTTTCCTACATTACTGGCTTTACAAATTCTAGAATAAAATGCCATTTGCAGATTTTTTTTGGCAGAAAATAAGGATAAAGAATAAATGATATTTTAAAATTACATTTAATATGTATGCTGTTTGTAAAATAGGGTCTTCCTAGATAGGCCAGGGTGGCCCTGAATTCAAGGTCTTCTCTCCTTTATCTTCCAGGGTGACAGCTGTGTATCAGTATACCCAGTAATACATTTGGGATTAATTTTGTAATAAAAAAACTATAAAACAAGGATAATTGCATTTTAAAAACCTGTGTATGACTTCTCTATGGTGAATTTTAATATTGGACAGGACTGTCTTTAGAGATGGTGAGAACCACTCTTTCTCCAGGAGCGAAAGAAAAACCGACTTTCATTGCTTTAGATTGGTAGTAATGGAATTCTGAAAACAGAAATGAGAGCGCACCTGGCAGGTCCTACGTAGACATAGTCTCCAATTCAAGCTGACCCACAGTTGAGCAAGGGTTCCATTGCTTTGGTGGCAAGGGAGACACCAAGACAGCAGGAGTGGCATTGTAGCCACAGGTGTTTCTAATGCCCTGTCCAGCAAGGCATTGCAAAGGAAAACCCAAGCAGCAATTACAAGCAAGAGAACAAACAACTCAGTTCAGAGTTCTCGCAAGCATCAGGAAGTAGAGATTTATGAATTTTTTAAAAGAAAGGCAGGGAAGAGTTGGAATGGGAAAATGGATATCTGAGACGCTTAGTTCACTCTTTAAGAAATATGACGAGATTATTAAAAAGCCACTGTTGAGGAAGGAAACCTTCTTTGACCCATCTGGGCTGCTGTAACAACGTTACTAGGAACCAGGTGGCTTATAAAGAACAGATTATATATATATATACACACACATACATGGCGGCTTCATGTAATGCTCCTTGCTTAAGTCTATCAAAAACATTTACTTAAAAACATCCACATTGTCAATCATTTCCCCAGTTTATAGGGAGAGAAAACCAGCATTATCCTAAATAATTTGCTTTGTCACAGTTATTTATTATTGTGAAATATAGTGGTATATTATAATCTTAAAATTTCAAGTTATTAATGCTTCTATTTGGAAATATAATTATTCTTATTATTTAGATTCAATCAGGTGAGTCAACATACACTAAAAGCCTACATTCCTCTCCTTGCACAAACCATCCATCTCTCAGAGTAAATGGCAAGCAGCTGAGAAACTTAATCTTTTAGCAGCATCAATTTTGACCTCACTCACTCTGGAGACCCCTCCTCTAGTACAATTCTAATAGCAATCCCTGTGGCCTTCTGGTCTACCCATCTTCAGGAACCAGCCACAGGTAACATGCCGTTGCTTATAAGCAGGCCTAGGCTCTGCTCATCCCTCTACTCTTTGGACCACTTTGTCGGACTTGGCTGGCGAGCAAAGGACTTGAAATGTCTTCCTTTCCGGGCAGCAGCCCCGTGGAAAGTGGAAGTCTTCCTATCCAGGTTCAGCGGCTTTATTTACTTAGGGCTGGCTTCGAGTTTGTGGTGATCCTTCTGCTTCTGCCTCCTGCGTATGGGTCTATTTGCAGGCATGTTTCACTGCGCCTGGCTTTATTCTTCTTCTGCTAAAGGTTTCCACCCTCCAAAGGAAACTCAGAGTGAGATAGGACAGGAAGAAAGTTGTCATGTAATGCCCAATCCTGACTCGTTGGGTTCCGTTCACTAGGCTTTCCCTGCAGCTGCTTGGAAGAAAGTTTTATGTTACTTTTGGTTGATTTCACATGCCTGGCATGTTTTAAATGGTGTTGACAAAGCCTTTTGTTTAATTGCTCCACTGAGCCAGCAAGGGCTAATACACCTCCGGGAGGGTAGGGAAGCAGATTCAGAGGCTAAGCAAGCCCCTCAAGGTAACGGAGCAAGTTTGCTAGCCGGGATGAGACGTCACATGTGTGTGGTTTTCAGGCGGTGTCAGTAAGCGAAATTTACTCAGCACTGCTTGTTGTGTGATGTTTTGCCCTTTTGACTTTTGTGGGGCCCACCACCCAACTCCCAAATAAATCACACAGAGGCTTATTATCACTTATGCCCGGCCTTAGTGTGGCTTATTTCTTGTCAGCTTTTCTTATCTTAAATTATCCTGACTACCTTTTGCTTCTGGGCCTTTATCTTCCTCTATTTCTGTATACCTTACTTCTTCCTCCACGGCTTGCTGTGTAGCTGGGGGGCTGACCCCTAGTATCCTCCTCTCCTTGTTCTCTCTAGTTCCTCTTCCGTTTATCCTCTCTGCCTGCTAACTCCTCCTAGCCTTGCTCCTGCCTCACTATTGGGCATTCAGCTCTTTATTAGGACCATCAGGTGTTTTAGACAGGCAAAAAACCCACAGCTTTACAGAGTTAAATAAATGCAATGGAAGCAAAAGTCACACACCTGAAAATAATATTCCCCAACGCTGGCTCTCCTTGTATGACTTGTGTCTCCCTCTGTCACCAGTGTCCTTTTTGTACAAGGCTTCTCTGTGTAGTGTCTGAACTGTCCTAAGTCTCTTGTGTTTGAGACAGGGACAGGGGCAAGGGCTTGCTATATGACCCAAGCTATCTTTGATCTCTGCAATCCTGCCTCAGCCTTCTAAACGCTGGGATGATAGCTGTAAACTTCCATGTCCAACTAATCTGTAAGTTGTATAGTGTAATCTTTATTAACAATTCCACAGAGAGAAATTCAAGTAGATGTCTACACAAATATCCGTAAAGTTGTCCCAGATCAGCTTCCAGGGCTTTGCCAAGTGACTCTCAACAAAGGGACTATTTGGAGTGTGGGGATAATGGGCAGAAGATTCACTACACTGAGTTCAGTTTGGCTCAGGAGTTTCTGCAGTGCGCGATCTAAGAAAGTCTATGATTTAGTTCTATTTAATTGCCTAGGATCGTCTCTTGAATATTTGCTATGAGTAAAACATTGTGCTGGGCACTTTGTGGATAGGTCCAATTAGTTCCTTCACTTAAGGCTGTCACATGTTTAATTAACGTAAGCACAGAGCTGGTGGCTAGAGTGTGAGGTCGCAAGGTGTCGTGCGGTGGTGTACAGTGCTGCTCCCCTATACTGCCGTGTGGGGTGCTGGGATTCTGGAGTCTTTGTGGGTCTGAGATGAAATCACCTGTAGGCGCTTCAGTCACAAAACAGACCATACTCCTGTCAGTTCCGGCGAACCATCTGCGGTTCTGTGGTAGTTAAACTCTGTGGGGTCACAAAGACACCGAAGAAAGCAGAAGTAAGCTTCAACATCCAATAGCACAACATTTCTCCTCAACAGTCACACAAAATAAATAAACAAAAAAGAAAATGGCCAACTTGAGAGGAGCGAGAAGGGCAGGTGACAGAGCAGCTTTGTCTCCATTAACTCTCACGGCGAAGGCTTTTAAAGTACTTTACAAAATATTATGCCTCACCCTCCGTGAAAGAGGAAAGCGCTATTATCTCCAGAGAAAGGTGGAGGGGAGGAGGAACAAAGGGTTACTCCTTTTATTCCAACTGTTTTGTGGAGTATTTGAAAAGAGACTTGAAGCTAGAGGAGCAAGAGAGAGGAGGCTGGAAGAATTTGTAATCGAGGGGCATAATTTCACACGGCGTAAGTGTCTAGAGAATATTAATACAGCGAGCGGATCTTCATGCCCAGAGAAGTGGGATGAAAGCCTTGGCTGCTTCCACGCAGCGGCGCATCCCGCGAAGAGCGATTCCAGCTTCAGAGAACCCTGCACTCACGGTTGGGTGAAAATGGCCATGATGAGCCTTCTGGCACAATCGTCCAAAATGTGTCTGTACTGTTCCACTAGGCACACACGCTTTCTTGGGCGGACTATTAAATATTTGCAGGACATGGCGCGGACTTCTGCGGTACATGCAGGGAGACCCGGACACAGCCTGATTCTGGTCCTGTCCTTTTCATCATGCTTTTCTTGCTTTGTAACCCATTTCTGTGATTGGTTTCATGGAACTTCCATGAAGGAATTCTACACATATTATTACATCTATTAAGATGTAATCGCTTAGTAAGAAAAATATTGCTCTGTTTCATAGTTATGAGAAAGTCTATAAAATCTGCATACACAGTAACTTCCTTTGAAGACTCCTAGTCCCAATGTTGCCATCGAGAAAAATGGCACCCATCGTTATTCACATATATATTATATATACTTATTTTTATGTATGTGCGTGTCTGTCTTCATGTGAATATGCTACATATGTGCATGCCAAGAGGCCAGAAGAAGACGTTGAATTCCCAGAGTCCCAGTCAGTTGTGAGCTGCCTAAGGAGGGTGCTGAGAGAACTCAGGTCCTCCAGACAAGCGCCAAGTGCTCAGAATTGCCGAGACATTGCTCCAGTTCTACGCACGTTTTAAAGAGATGATGGCATCTGTTATCCAGGATGGCTAGGCACGAACTTCTGGGTTCTAATGATCCTCCTGCCTCAGCCCTCTGAGTAAATGACACTCACGAGCAGCTGATGTGTGTGTGTCCACATCTATACACATATGGTTATATATACTTTTGGAGGGCAGTATTGGGAGTTGAACCTAGGTCCTCTTGCTGTAAAACAAACACCCTACCACTGAACCACAGCCCCAGGCTGTTTCATTTTGTATATTTCTAGTTTTTAAATAGCCTCCACACTCTTAATCACTGCATGCATGCTCCATTCTGGGGAACCAGGGCATGGTAGGAAGCCTAGCCAGGCCTGAGGTTGCTAGGCAATGCGCCCCTCTTCCCCCATTGGGGAGCCTCGTGCAAATCCCAGGGCAGGCTCCATGCCCTGACCCACCCCAGGTGAGGGAGCTCCTTAGCTGGCTCTGAGCCCCTTTCATGGGTGTCCGGAGAAAGGAACCCTGATTTCTTCTCAGTATTGACAGTGTGGAACCTTCAAAGTCACAAGGAGGGGGAGCCTTCTGTTCTGCTGCAGATGTGTTCACTCTTTGAAGCTTCTGGAGAGAGGAAGTTCATGCTGAAACGTCCTCAGGGAAGCAGGGACAGTTCCTTGATGGCCACATCTCGCTCCTCCAGGCTGCCAGCATCCTTTGGCTTGCAGCTGCATTCTTCTGGCTTCTGCATCTAGTCACATGGTCTCTCTTTCTGTGAGTCAGATCTCCCTCTACCTTGCTCTTTTGTTTAGAATTTTATTATCTATTACCTGACATTAGACAGTGTGTCTTGATCAAATCCACCCAACCCCTCCCCCGGCTCTCATCTTCAGGTCTTCCTCCCCATCCCACTTCCTTATTCTGTGTAACAATCCACCGAGTTCACCAGGGTTGAGAGCAGCGCCAAGCTCTGAGTGCACACACAATATCACGAAGGCTGTTTGACAACATGTCTCTTAGCATTTCAGTGGAGTGCTGGAGGCTGAAACATTCAGAAAGCGGGGTTGTCCATCAACAAGTTGTATGAATGGAGTCTATTGATCTGGATGCCTAATTAGAACGAGTGTGTGCTTGTGTGTGTGTTCCAGATAAGCACATGTGTCCTGTGTGCAGGTGTGCATGGAGGCCACAGGTCAACTGTGGGGGTCTTCCTCAGTTACTCTCCACTTTATTCTTTCTCTGTGAGGCAGGCTCTCTCACTGAAGCAGGAGCTCACTGAGTCAGCCAAGGCTGTCTTAGAACTCCCTATCTACACCAGGCGGGCCTCAAACTCACAGCGATCCACCTGCCTCTGTCTCCCGAATGCTGGGATTAAATGTGTTCACCATCATGCCCCACTCTACATGTGCCTAACAACCTCCCCTCCTCCACACGAGCAGTAATAATCATGCCTTTGGTCAGATCTTTACTGGGAAGCAAGGTAGTCCTTTCCCTAAAGGCGCTGCAGTTACCTTGCACCTGGGCAGGTGAAAGCTTTCTTAATGATTGGCAGCTCTGCTATACAACGCTATCCAGGCCAGTGTTGTCATGACTCCCGTGTAAAGTGCCTAGAGACGTGGAAAGGGCAAAGGAAATGAAACCAAGACTCAATACGCATCCTTTCCCTCCTCAGTAACACTTTCCAGCAGAGTATTTAATGCAGTGCACTGAAGAAGCGTGGCTGCTATCTGAGAGCAGAACACCAGAAAGCAAGAAAACATTAGGATAATTGATCCTGTGAGTTATGTCCTTCATTAAAAAAGCAAAGGAAACAGACGGCTTCCCAGTGAGAGCAGTGAGGACCAGAGGACACACTGACCTTAGGCCTTTGGAATTCCTTTCTGTATGTTTCTCCTGGGTTTGGGCCACTTAGTTATCACAATGGATTTTTATTATTTTATAGCTACTTCAGCTACACTCTTCTGGTAAAGGACATAGTTTGGGTGAGTAAATAATGATGAGTGTTTTGTTATTTTGTCTCTCCTTGCTTGTTTGGGTGTTCTCAGAAACGGCACTCTCCTGAGCTGATTGTAACAGGTCCAGCAAGGCATCACACACACTTAGTGGGTACATTATCCCCTAGCAGTTATTTCGAGTGGATTTCGAAACATGGGTTTGTTTTAAGCATTTCCAGCAATCCACCGAGAGCATCAGGGAGCCTGCCCCAGCAGTACAAGCTGAGCCTGAAGGTAAGCTAGCAACACAGAAAGGAAGCAGAAGTTCGCTCCTCTCTCCCTTTCCAGAAAAGCACTTTGCTCGTGCGTGAACTGTTTCAGGTAGCCTGGTGCCTCTTTTGATTGTCTCAAAGTTAATGCATAGTTTTAGACAACTGCCACTTACAAAGGTCAGCTACAGACTTCAAAGGCCGTCAAAAGTAAGTGAAATTGCATCAACAATATCACATCTTTTAGGGGAGGGGATCTTATGCCGGATGGTGAATAGCTTTTGCTTATTTACTTTGTTTTTTTCATTAGTTTGTTTGTTTTTGAGACAAGATGTCACTATGTAGTTCTGACTGGCCCAGAACTCACAGAGATTCGCCCTCCTGTGCCTCCTGAATGCTGGGCTTAGTGGTGTGTGCCACCATGTCTGGGCTGCTCGGTTATCTTAAAATAAAGGGCGCCTATCCTTTTGTGTGGGTTGTCTGAGACAGGGTCTTTTGATTTAACCTAGACTGAGTTTGAACTTACTATGTAGTCCCAGCTATACTTAAACTCTCAATCATGCCGAGTTAGCCTTCCAGGGCTAGGACTACAGGCATGTACTACCACATCTGACACAATCATAATTTTCCTTGAAGTACGTTGTTGACCATTCTTCCATAGCACAAGGTATAACATTTCTCAATAAGATCATATCTAATACATCTCATTATTAATTTCTGATATAAAATTCAATTTCAACTAAATGTTGTCAATTACCAGGAAATCTAGTATTAATAGATACTGAAGGCACGTATAAAGGAAGATTTTTTTTTTTTTACATTTCCTGTCAATGTAGTAAAACGCAACTTAAAATATTTAATACCATGGTTTAGGAAACAATGTTGCCAGCTCCAGCTGTGGTATGGTTGAACACATAGTATGTTTCAGGTAACCTATCAAATACAAACCTTTCAGAGCTAGGCTTGATTGGTTTAGATACTTGCCTGCTTGTTGCACAGAACACTTCGTTAAGTGAAAGGAAGAATAATGTCTCCAATTGGAAAACAGAGGGAGTTTAGGGCTGGCAGAATGCAATTGCCCAAGTTAGAGCTGGCCAAATTGATCTGAAATCATTTAGATAACAATGTGATGGGCAGTGGAAAGCATTTGTTTATGAAGACAGATAATGCCAGGCAAATCTGATTTATTTGGTCTTATAAAATTACTCGACAAGTTGGTGGCTACAGAAAACTCCACGGACAAGCATATATCTAAATGTTTGTAAAAGCCTTTGATGTGGGTCTGCATAGGATTAGGGTAATTGAATGCTCGGAAGATGCCGTCCAGATAACAATGCAATTGTATGCCTATCAGATTTAAACCAGAATAATCGTAAAACAGATCATAATGTCTAGCTATTATATTTGGCACAGACAGTAGAAAGGGCCAGTATCTTCACAGACCAACGCTGTAAGAAAATATGAAAATGATTTAGCCCACTTACATCAGCTCTTCCTTTCTTTAGAGGTGCACACGTGAGAGGTTTGTCTAAAATGTCTCATGGCTTGTTTTTGTCCTCTGCAAATTCACAGAATTTGGAATCTGTGGTTTTCCTCAAAGGCATTACGATGGAGTACTGCAAGTCTGGGTGGTGTCCAAAGCAGGGTCAATTTGAGTGAAAATTTTATGTAAATAAATTCCCTTGCAGATTTTTAAGACCCGAAAGATAATTTATAAGAGAATAACCATGAAGATGGACACATGCCTTTAATCCTAGCACCAGAGAGACAGAGGCTTTCAGGATAGCCAGGGCTGTTGCACAGAGAAATCCTGTCTCAAAAAAACAAAACAACAGCAACAACAACAAAAAACAAAACAAAACCCCAAAAAGCTGTCATACTTTTTTTGAGAAATAAAAGCAGAAAATAATCAAATTAAAGAAATTAAAAGGGATAAGGAAGAAAGTAGAATTATGTTTTATTTAATGGTTTGTTTTTTTTAAATATATATATTTCCTGTATATAACCACAAGGGTGACAATAAAAATAATGTAAGTGAGGTGGCTACTAGCCAATCAGAGAAAAGGCAGGCCACAGACTTAACCCCGAGCCTCGAGAGTCTGCTGGGTTGGACCTTCTGGTTGGGATGGTGGAAAACAGAGGTGTGGATTTGGCTGAGGCTGGAGACTCGGGCTGAGAGCACTGGAAAGTCTTCTCTAACCTCTGCGGAAGCATTTTCAAATTTTAACAACCAGTGTAGCTTTGCTGGTGGGTACCAGCTGTGAAACTGCCAGAGGACTCCAAGGGAGATATGTAACAGCAAGTCGGATATGATTAAATTACAAAAAGAAAGACTGAGGATGTGGCTCAGTTACTGAGAGCTTGTCAAACACTCACGGGGCCCTGGGTTTGAGTTCCAACATAAAAGGAAGTGAACTATCACGTTAACAGATTACGAGATGTTGAATTACATCAACAATAAATGCAGGTTTGTTTGAAGACAGCAATACTCTTAGCTTATCTAATTGACATTCCGTCCGTCATCAGTGACAGAACATAATAACCAAAGAAAATGGAACTTTTTGCCTGCTGATCGGCATCAGATAGATGTTTGGAAGGATAGTTTGCAATATTTAGTAAAAACTTTGAAGATGCTTAATATGGTACTTCTGATAATGGCAGACTCTTAGCTGCATCCTCCCAGTGAAAACAGGAAAAGCGCTGGCGGCAGCCAGGGTGGCTCCTCAGTTTCTTGTTGTTTTCGCAGAGGACCTGGGTTTTGTGTGCAGCTCCCACACCTCCCAGCACCTCCAGACCTGACACTCTCTTTTGATCTCCTTGGGTATGACACACACATTCTGCCTCCACATCTCCAGGCAAAACACTCATAAACACAGAAAAGGAAAAAGCGGGATTTCAAAGCATTCTTTAAAACATTATTATTATTATTATTGTTGTTGTTGTTGTTGTTAGTCTGCCTGCCTATGTATGTCTGTTTCTCTCTGTGTGTGCCCACCCGCAAATGCCCTCGAGTGATTGTGCATTGCCACGGTGTGAGTATGGGGGTTCCTCTTCTTCCAGATGGACCCCCAGGAATTGAACTCATCTCACAGGATTGGTGGTAAGCACTTTAACCTACTAAATCGTATTGTTGACCCTGAATTTTTCTTTTTTTAAATCTCCTGCAGCTCTTGGTGAAGGCCCAGCTTAGCTCCTCCCGTGTCTATGTTCCGCAGGACCAGTCCCTTCATGCACTCCAGCAGGTCATAGACGGGGCAGATGTTGGGGTGAGCCAACTCAAAGACCTGGAGGTGTGCCTGGGTGGCAGCTGAGCTGGTCAGTCAAGCAGTTGGGACCACTCACCTTTGGTAAGTTGCAGAGCCAGCTCTCCCATGCCCACGGTGAGGGATTGGTCCAGCTTTCCCAGGCCCAGGTTTGGATGCCACCATGACCCTATCGACATCACCTGATTGCAGGATAGATGCAAAAATTCTTCATAAAATACTTGCAAACCAAACTCAAGAACACATCAAAAAGAACATCCACCATGATCAAGTGGCTTCATTTCAGAGGTGCAGAGGTGATTTAACATATGAAATCAACAAATACAGCCCACCACACAAAGAGACTGGAAGACAAAACCACAGGATCAGAAGAGACATTTGACATAACCCAACACCCCTTCATGATAAAGTCCTAGAGAGACCCAAGGGACACACTTCAATATATCAAAGACCACCCCACAGCCAACATCAGCCTAAATGGAAAGAAACTCAAAGCATTTCCACTGAATTCAAGACAAGAGTGTCCACTCCCTGTATACCTTCTCAGGAGAGCACTTGAAGTCTTGGGGCAATAAGATGACTGAAGGAAAGAAAGAAGTCACAGTATCTTTATGTATGTAAGATTTTATATGTAAAAGACCCTAAAAACTCCTCCATCAGGAAACTTCTATAGCTGCTAAATGCTTCAGTAAAGTAACATGATACAAAATTAATACACAAAATCAATAGTCTTCCAATATATAAATGACAAATTTATATATTTCTCTCTAAATGAGAAAGAAAACAGGTCTCACTGGGTATGTTAACTACACCCCAGGCCAGGCCAGAATGCTCAGGAGGAATTGGCCAATACAAAAGCAACTCAGTGGTATTTTTGTAAACTTCTTATCTTGTTTAGCTTTGTTTGGGCATTTTTTTTTTGTCCTTGATCTTTTGCTTGCTTATTTTGGTTTTTGTTTTTGTGGGTATGTTCAGATGTGTTTCTTGTTTTGTTGTTGTTATTGTTGTTTTGTTTCTTTTATTTGAAAGTGAGAAAACATAAAGTTGTATGGGTAGGGAGATGGAGAGAAATTGGGGTGGGAAAAACATGATCAAAATATATTGTATGAATTTTTTAATACAAAGTTTGAAAAAACACTGTATTTTTCTTTATGTGTATGTGTATATCTATGAGTATTTATGCCACATAAGTAGAGATATCTGCTGAGGCCAGAAAAGGGCACAGAATCCTCTGTAGCTAGAGTCAGTGGGGCGTGTGAGTTGCCTGACATGGCTACTGGAATCTGAGCTAGTGTATAGGATAAGTAGCAAGGGCTTTTGGCTGCTCAGCCATCTCTCCAGCCCTTACAACAGTTTTTTTTTCTTTCAAGATTTTATTTTATGTGCATTGGTTTTTTGTTGTTGTTGTTGTTTTTGTTTTATTTTGTTTTGTTTTTCGAGACAGGGTTTCTCTGTAGCCTTGGTGCCTGTCCCGGAACTAGCTCTTGTAGATCAGGCTGGCCTTGAACTCCCAGAGATCAGCCTGCCTCTGCCTCCTGAGTGCTGGGATTAAAGGCATGAGCCACCACCTCCCTTGCATTGGTGTTTTGTCTGAATTCATGTCTGGGTGAGGATGCTGGATCACCTGGAGCTGTAGCTACAGACAGTTGTGAGCTGCCATGTGGGTAGTGGAGATTGAACTCAGGTCCTCTGCAAAGAGCAGCCGGTGCTCTTAAGTGCTGAGCCATCTCTCCAGCCCCCACTTAATAGCATTCTTAAAGCATAAAAAGATATGAAAGGACAGTGTGAAGTGGCTAGGCCAAAGTGAAGAAATAACAGCAAGCAGAGCATACACGTGGCGGAAGATGATGGAATTTTCCTGTCCATGATAGTTAGGAAGATCCGTCTCAACAGATGTGCAGGACAAGAGAGACAGAACTAGAAACAAAGCCTGGATAAAGGAGATTTGACAGCAGATCTTCCCTTACAAGATGCTGGGATCCAAGCCTTTCTAGTTTTTATTGGTTCATTCAAATTGCTTTCCACTGAGTCTCAAGTCCTGAACTCAGGTTAGAGCACTCTGGCTTACAGTGTCCAGGAGCAGCAAATTCAGGTCCTCTCTGAAGTGTGATTCCTTCATCCTGGGCCTAAAATCAATGTCGAAACAACCCTTCCCCTGAAAGGTTCCATGAGTCAAGAAAGCATAGATAGAGTTCAGGTGGTCTAATGTCTTTCTATTATTAAAGAAGAGTTTTGCGTGATAAAAGTGTTATCTAGCTTTAAAAACAAGAAAGGAACATAAGTGAAGGCTTTAAACTGGTTAAGAGGCGTTGCGTTGTATGTATAAGAACCAGGCACTAATCTAACAAGGAAGAGAAGAGGAGAAAGAAAGAAACGCGACTGAGCAAACACAAAGCCTTTAGAGAGACCGGTGGATTCCATTCCAAATGTAATAGCCATTAGGCATAGGGAGGGGCTAAAAGTTCAGTTACATTCAAGCCATCACTGGCTAAAATAAATGGGGACTGTTCTTAGTAGGACTCACTGCCGACATAACGATAAAGAAAGGTTGAAAATGAAGATGTGTACCTTGGGGACAACAACCAAAAGAAAGCTGACATGTCTCCTGAAAGAACAACCCAGCCAATGCACTTTATGGCAGAAAACATCCCTGCAGATACTGAGAGTTGATGGTGGTGAAGGGTTTGCTGAGCTAAACAGATGTGGCTGAGATTTGTATGAACCTTGGAACTGTGTAGCAGAATTATATTCAGTAGCAGTTGGGAGACAGCAAAGAGAACACTCTGTAACTTGCCAGGTGGGGCAGGCAGATAGATACACTTACACAGTCTTGGCATGTTCAGCTGCAAAGTGCACGTTCTTTTCAAGCATATGATGGGAAAGTAAGTCTAACAATATACGTGAATAAAGACTGACAAGGCCTCACTCCCCCAGCCGGGCAACACTTTCTTCAAGTGTCCAAGGTGCTCAGGAGGCTTGTTTGGAACAAACACACGTCCATTATTTGTATAACAAAGAGTGGACTGGATTGTCTCTACCCCTGTGGGTTCACACTACCACGTATGGAGACTTGTAGTCTCACGACGAGCGTGACCATGAGCCAACCCTGCAGAGGATTCTAGTTTATCTTGTTTAATTTATAGTCTATATTCTACATACTGCAATGCCCAATTGAGAGCCAGGGAAAAACACATTTAAACATTTTCTAGTAAGCTGCAGTGCCAGGATTCAAACCTGCATTTCTTTTTCCTGTGCAGTGAATGCATTTCAGAAAGTATTCCCTTGAGATTGGAAGGAAGGAGGGAAGTGTGCTTCCAGGAGAATCTGTAGTAATATTTGAGAGCTACCTTCATGCACTGCTGACAAAGGCTTTAAGCATCTGTGGTGTGGGAGTGCTACACCCTGGGCACAGGAAATGTGTGAGGGGTCTTGGAAGGGAAGACTGAGCTCTGGAGTGTGACGCTGGCTGGAAGGACCCAGCAGGCACCGGCCATGATGGAAACTGAACTCTCCTGTAGGACATCTCCTGCCACTGGAAACCCTTCCCTGCAAGTTCAAGTTCGCTATTTTCTCATTACTTGCAGTTCTTAAAATGAATCCCAATTTCAAAAGGCAGCCAGCCTTTCACAGGCAAGTGAAGGTCAAGTGGTACGTTCTCTACTCTCAAGTTTTTCAAATGTGCATCTGCTTTACTGCTTAACACAGGGAGAGCACTTGGATAAGTATAATTACATAGTTTCAATCAATTATTTAAATATATTCAGCATTTTAATGATTAAGCCCGCATTACCGTCTATCACGGACTATGATATTTTCTGCCTGACCTACTTGCCTCACAGTTCATCTTTCTCTCAGTTTCTCCACATCGTCTCCTCAGCCCCCCAGCTTGGCTCCAACACAGCCCACAAACTGATCTTTCCAAAATAAAGATTAGAGGTGAGATGGAAGGGGGACATGGAGAAGGGTGTGCCATGATAAAAACGAAGTATGCATGAAAATGTCACTATAAACCCCACTTCTTTGTAGAAGAAATTTTAAAAGTTAGCTACTGGGGACTTGGGAGATGGCTCAGTGGATAAAACAATTGCCCCAGAAGCATGAGGGGCAGGGTTGGATCCCCAGAACCCACATAAAAGATAGATGGGCAGGTGGGATCCCCAGCACCCACATGAAAACTGGGTGGACAGGTGGGATCCCAGCACCCACATAAAATCTGGCAGGGCAGGTGATGTCTTGCTTGTATTCTCAGCCCTCTGGAAGCAGAGACAGGATCCCAGGAACATGACTAGCCAGACTCACCCTGTGGGTCTCAACCTCTCTGGGAGTCGAACGACCCTTTCACAGGGGTCACCTAAGACCGATAGAAAACACAGATATTTATATTAGGATTCATAACAGTAGCAAAGTTACAGTTATGAAGTAGCAACAAAAATGACTGTATGTTTGTGGGGGGGGGGGGATAGCCACAAACTACTACATGAGGAGCTGTAGTAAAGGGTCACAGTGCCGGGACGGCTGAAAACCACTGTGCTAGCAGAGAAACAGCCTTACGGTAGGAGAGTGCGTTCTGCATCCGAGGAAACTAAGAAGGTCAGCGTGGATGGAATGAGGAGCAGAGGAGTAGGAAATGTGGTTTAAAATAGCTAAGGGTCGGGGCTTGGCTCAATGGCAAAGCACTTGCGTAGCAGGCGATAGACCGTGGGCTAAACCTCCAGCATTGAGGAAAACCACCCACCCAACCAACCAACCAACCAACCAACCAACCAACCAACCAACCGAGCAGGGACCTGGTTGAGAATATGCCAGAGACATTTGTAGGTGGGTTGATGCTTTCGCCTGACATTTTCAAGTAAAATCAGTTCCCTCTGTGTAGGAGAGAGCAGTGGTGGAGGCAGAGGCCGAACGTGACGGTGGGGAACCTGAGAAGGATTCGGAGTCAGGAAGGGTCTGAAGGTAGAAATGCTGAGAACTGCTAAGGGCTGAGTATGGGGTAGCCTGAGCCAAAGGACTTTGGATTTTGGCATGAGTGCCATTTGCTAAAATGAGGACACCTAGACAGGATTAAGTTTAGGGGGGAAATATCGGTAGTTAACTATTAAGATTCTTGAACTACGATTGACTTCCAAGTCTTTGAGATCCGTGGCCTCTCGCAGCGACAAATGATGTTAGTTTTTACAGGAACATCTGTAGGCAGATGTGATGGGGTAGGAAACAGAAGATAAAGCTGTTCTTGAGCAAGTCCCCAGATAGCCAAGGGATTAAAAAGTAGACCAGCCACCGAACCTGTCTCATAGACACGATGATCTCAGGGCAAGGGGATCTTCTTTCTTCCTAAATATTTCCTCAGTATTTGAGTTATTTTGCTGAGGTGATGGTATATTGTTTGTACAAAAAAAATGGGTTTCATGATGGCAGTCCCATGCATGTATGTAGTGTGTCCTAATTTGCTTTCCATTGATTTGATAAATACCATGACCTCCTGAAACTGAGAAGCTTCTGTAAAGCAAAGGACACGGTCAACAAGACAATACAGCAGCCTACAGAATGGGAAAAGATCTTCACCAACCCCACATCAGACAGAGGTCTGATCTCCAAAATATACAAAGAACTCAAGAAATTAGTCATCAAAAGAACAAATAATCCAATAAAAACAATGGAGTACAGACCTAAACAGAGAACTCTCAACAGATGGATCTAAAATGGCTGAAAGACACTTAAGGAAAATGTTCAACTTAGTCCTTAGTCATCAGAGAAATGCAAATCAAAACAACTCTGAGATTCCATCTTACACCTGTAAGAATGTCCAAGATCAAAAACACTGATGACAACTTATGCTGGAGAGGTTGTGGGG
>NC_022009.1:57910930-57922643 GCF_000317375.1 Microtus ochrogaster | reverse complement strand
AAATAGCGACATCTTGAATTTTGTAGGAAAATGGATGGAGCTAGAAAACATTACTTTGAGTGAGGTAACCCAGACCCAGAAAGACAATTATCACATGTACTCACTCATAGGTGGTTTTAAAACATAAAGCAAAGAAAACCAGCCCACAAATCACAATCCCAGAGAACCCAGACAACAATGAGGACCCTAAGAGAGACATACATAGATCTAATATACATGGGAAGTAGAAAAAGACAAGATCTCCTGAGTAAATTGGGCGCATGGGGACCTTGTGGGAAGGTTGAAGGGGGGAGGGGAGAGGCAGGGAGGGGAGCAGAGAAAAATGTAGAGCTCAATAAAAATCAATTTAAAAAAGATAAATACCATGGCCAAAAGAAAATTAGAGAGAAAAGCGTTTATTTCATCTTACAGCTTACAGTCCACCATGAAGGGAGGCAAACCGAGGCAGAGGACATAGAAAAATGCTGCCTACTGGCTTGGTCCCTCTGGTTTGTTCAGCTAGCTTTCTTAAGCAGCTAAGGCTCTTCTGAGAGAGGGCAACCTGGCTTCTTACATCCATCATGACTCAAAGAATGCCTCAGAGATATGTCCACAGGCCCATACGATGCACACAACTCTGCAAATGAGGTTCTCTCTTTCCCAGGTGACTCTAGTTTGTGTCAAACAGATGGAATCTAAGCAGTGCAGTAGGTGTGGAATATATTGGGCGCACGCCCGCTCTTGTCCCCCGTTCTTCCCACTTGTCTCCCTTCTGCTGTCAGGTCCTTTCTCCCTTCAAAATTTATGAATTGAAGTCAAACTTATTCCACAACTAAAGACTTAAATCTTGAGAGATGATTCTGCACACATGAGTTTTTGTCCAAGTATGATGGAGCAGAAGAAGGTTCTGCATGTTTAAAAGGAGGAACATGTTGGCAGCCTGAAGAGGAAGGAGGCGGGTACCACAAACTTTCACTCACTTTCTGGGCCCCACTCTCTACATCTTGATGCTTTAGTGAGAAGACAGAAAGGATTGCTGGTGTTCTGAAGAATCCTCCAGGTTTCTACCCGAGTGGGAAGTATGCTACAAGTCCTTTTGTTCACCAACGTTTTAAATCTTTCCAATTTTCAACTCCTAGGAGTGCTCTCCAGTTGGAAGTTCTGCATGGCAGAGACCGCCACCTCTGTGTCAGGGACACAGAGAATGCTTAGGAAATATACAAGTCTCCATTTGGTGTTTGTGGTGTCCTAGGGAAAGCTGCCACATTTAATCCTAGCTTTTTTGGTGATGTATTCTTTGTTTTTTTTCCTTCTGATAACCAGAGTTGTGTGTTCTTTTTGCAGGGTACTTAAAAAATCTAAAAACTCCTACAATTCTTCCTGGGTAGAGGAAAATTACAACAACACTTTGGCACAGTTTCCTCCCAGTGTCTGCATTTTATTCCCCCATAGTTGAGCACCTTGATGCCCTGTCGTTTACGCTTACCGCCATGATGAACACTTTTAGTTCTGTGGATGCTTATGGCTAACTCGCCATCTCCAGCTTCACAATGATATTTCAGATCATCTACAATCACCAATACTAGGTGGTAAACAATTTTCTTTAGAAATATTTTCCAGAAAGTGTCAGATTAAGATATTTTTTTTAAAAAAAGTTCCTAGTGTACACGGCTTTCCAGAGGGCTGTTATTGAAGGGGCGGGGCACTATAGGATCTTAGGGAAAACACGTGGCAATGTTTTTTGGCTCAGGGAAAAAGCCTTCCTGGCAAGGGTCTATCTTAAAGTATTACCATCCTTACACCTGTGTTTCCACATCACAAGTATTTCTGGGTCATGAAAAGAAAGAATAAGAGGAAGACAGAGATAAGTTTGTGTTAGAAGTGATGTCATGTGTAGCCGACATGTCAGAAATGATCAGCTTGGGAAACTGAGCTTATCAAGCTACTTAGGACCATGGTATTTTAGTGATTCAGATATGAGTTTTGATAGCAAAATATTGTACATGACTCCACGCTATTTAATGAGAAGCACTGTAACTTCTGGTCTTAATCCAATCCTTAAAACACAATGGGGCTGGCCAGAAAACCTGAGAATCTAGTGTGTTGTTAAGTATTATTTTTTGAAACTTGTTTTCAGGTGTGTGTGTGTGTGTGTGTGTACTTTAAGACTTACTGCTCATTGTGAGAGGCAGTTAAAGAAGTCGTTTGAAGTTACTGGTGTAATAGAAAGAATCTAGGCATTGGAATCTGCCAGGCTTTGGTTTGAATTTGTCCTGTGTGATTCTTGCAAGTCATCTACATTCTAACTTAATCTACCTATTGTGTAAAGAGTTCTCTCTCTCTCTCTCTCTCTCTCTCTCTCTCTCTCTCTCTCTCTCAGCATAATCTGATACATAATCAGAGTCGAATAGATATTTGTGCCCCTTTCCTTAAATAGTGTCCTCCATGTAAAATCACTTCACTGATAGTGGGGCCCTTAGTCTACATTCCAGATTTTTATTTTATTATTATTATTATATTATTATTATTATTATTATTATTATTATTTTGCGAGCAGTCTTGAGCACAGTTCTTTGCCCTTCCTCTTCTCACACTGCACAGGTTTTTGTTATTAAAGGCTGGCACGGTCCCTCTGCCGAATACTGGCTAATTATTTCACTGTTCATTTAGTATTACAAACTTTAAAATCTCTTCTGTTTCTTAACAACAACAGCGAAGTGCCGGACTGGTGGCAGGGGGCCAGACAACAATCTGTTGAGTTGGGTCCACCGCACATCCCTTGCAGCGTCCCTTGTCATGTACAGGGAAGCAGATGCGAGGCCGATTCCACCAGCATTTCTCACTCAATCTCCTCCATGCTAAACAGGCCAGCTAGGCATTAAGTCATGTCTCTGGGTAGCTTAAGTGGAAAGTGTGAACAGAGAAGCCACTTTATGTGAGGACAGCCGAAAATTAGATCCCTTCCCCTCCCCACTCCTCTTCCCCCAGGGGAGAAGGCACTTATCAGCCAAGAGCTCGATGCCCGAACCGTGCAGCGTCCTGAGCTCCAGAGGTTTGCCAGCACGCACGATCTGCGGCGCCGAGAGCCCTTCTCTCCAGATGAATTCTCATAGTATCACAGACGCGCGCAGTCCGGATCGATACTGGATGGCAGACGTGCTCTCGCCTTCAAGTGTAGGCACAGGACGGCGGATTGAGCCGCCCTGCAGTTCGTTCGCTGCTTCTCATCAGCTCAGTCCTGGCAGAGGACATTAACCCGTTCCCGCACGGATTCCCACCCTGTCGCGGCGGTCGTCCCTCCGTTGTCCTCCCGCGGCGGCGTAGTCTTTCAGCCCGACGCCCAGGGGCGGGCTCGGTCTGCTCCCGGCGCGTGGCGGGCTGGTGGCGCCCGGGTCCCCAGCGCGCGGTCCCTGGAGGCAGGACAGGGCGCTCCAAGACCCTCGCGCCCGCTTGTCTTCCCGCGTCCCGATCCCGGGGCCCGGCCCGGCGAAGGCCCCGCCCCGGGATCCGCTCCCACTCCTGATTGGCCGGCGCAGCTCGAGGGGCCCGGCCCGACCCGTCCCGGCGTCTTAGCTATAAAGCGGGTCGCCGCATGCCCGGCCAGGCCCAGCCCGCCTAGCTTCGGGGCTAGCACACGCACCCGACCCACCATGCCGAGGGGCTTCCTGGTGAAGCGAACCAAGCGCTCGGGCAACTCCTACCGCTCGCGCCCGGCCGAACGGCTTTTCCACCCTCCGGGTCCCCGCGCTGCACCGCCCTCCCCCGAGGAGCCCAGCCGGGGGCTGTCGGGGTCCCCTTGCTTCGAGCCCGCGTTGGACGGCGCCGAGTGGGGCGCGGGTGGCGGAGACGGCCCGGGACCCAGCCCCGCGAGGCCGGCGGGCCCCGAGCTGCGCCGCGCGTTCCTGGAGCGTTGCCTGCGCTCACCAGTCTCTGCCGAGTCCTTCCCCAGCGCCACAGCCTTCTGCTCCTCGGCGCCCGCGCCCGCGACCTCGAAGGAGCAGTTGGTGCCGTCTCGGGTTGCCGTCCCCAGCTCTGTCCCTGCACCGGCGCCCGTACCTGCTCCGCACAGCCTCCAGCGCCGGGGCAAGGGCGCCCTGGGCTGCGCATCAGCACCCGCGGCCGTCAGGAAGCCTAAGGCGGTGAGGAGGCTGAGCTTTGCAGACGAGGTGACCACGTCCCCGGTGCTCGGTCTAAAGATCAAGGAGGAGGAGCCCGGGGAGCCGGCGCGGGCTTTGGGCGGCGTCCGCACGCCGCTGGGGGAGTTCATCTGTCAACTGTGCAAGCAGCAGTACGCGGACCCCTTCGCGCTGGCTCAACACCGCTGCTCCCGCATCGTGCGCGTCGAGTACCGCTGTCCCGAGTGCGACAAGGTCTTCAGCTGCCCCGCGAACCTCGCCTCCCACCGCCGCTGGCACAAGCCACGTCCCGCGCCGTCCTGCGCCGCGAGTAAACCTCCCTCCGCGCCGTTGACCCCTCCGGACCCCTCTCTGGCGGCGGGCAAGGAGAACGGCCGCGTGCCGCGGACCGACGATCAGCACCCGCAGGTCCGGGACAGCTCCGGGAACGGTCAGCACCGGGACAGCGCCGCGCGCCCAGGCCTGCAGGCGTTGGTGCACCCGGAGGCAGCACGACCGCAGGCTCCCTACCCCGAGGTGATGCTAGGGCGCCGCGGTCTTGGGCCAGGCGGTGCCAGCCCGGGGGCAACATCCGAGGTCTTCGTGTGCCCGTATTGCCACAAAAAGTTCCGTCGCCAAGCCTATCTGCGCAAGCACCTGGGCACCCACGAGGCGGGCCCGGCGCGAGCACCAGCCCCGGGTTTCGGCTCGGAGCACACAGCACCACTTGCATTTGCTTGCCCGCTTTGCGGGGCGCACTTCCCGTCCGCGGATATCCGAGAGAAGCACCGGCTATGGCATGCTGTCCGAGAGGAGCTGCTACTGCCCGCCTTGGTCGGGGCTCCTTCGGAAGCGGGCCCTGGAGGGGGTTCCGACGGTAGCACTCAGCAGATTTTCTCATGCAAGTACTGCCCTTCCACTTTTTTTAGCTCCCCGGGCTTGACCCGGCACATCAATAAGTGTCACCCCTCAGAAAGCCGGCAAGTGCTGCTGCTGCAGATGCCACTGAGGCCTGGCTGCTGAGGGTCCCAGGCCTGGCGAGATTTCCAGGATGGCTGGAGAAAACAATACGGGAACTCCTGTGGGGCTTTTTTTCATCTTGCAATTTCCTCTTTCCTTCCCTTGCCTTCCCTTTTAAAATTCTCCTAGTCATGATCCTCCCGGGGAGAAAGCAGCGAGATGTAAAACCCCCTCTAGAGCAGGTATGTATCTGGCATAAAAATTCATGATCAAAGCTGACAGCTTTAAATTCCTCATTTCCCCACTAAAACAGGGCATCCCCTTCCTTAAAACGCTGGAGACCCCAATGAATCCTATACGGTTTGTAGTTCCTATGGAAAGTCGCAGTGAACGCGTGCAAGTCTCAGTGTGTACACAAGGTTCTTCCCAAAGTGGTGGTCATCGACCATTTCTCCTCTCGCCAATGCAGGCATTTATGTCGTTTCTGTCTCAATAGGGTCAGATTTCTTGCCTTGTATATTCTGTGAATCAAGCTATGTGACTGATGCCAAACTTGCAGGGAAGGAAGACTTAGACCCTTGTAGATGGACAGGAATATAAGAGGATGCTGCTGTCCGGTGTGAAAATATCCCTGGAACTTTCTTTCCTCGATTCAATGTATTCATCCCTTCTTTTAAATTAGGTTTTGGAGGTGCGGGAAGGAGTTGGTGTGCCCTCTGCATTCTTTACCTATTTTATGTGCTGCATCCAGGAGCTAAAGGTTTTCTTTACATAACCTTTTTCTTTTTTTTTTTAAATACTATACTCATTCCTAAAATTTGAATGTTTTAGAAAGATTTCATTCAAATTATTACAATTTGCTGTAAATCTGCTGCACACTGCATTGTAAACTGTTCAACTTAAGGAAGATGTTAACACCTGTAGCCCACTATGGAACTGAATGTCAATCAATTCACTCAATATTCTATATTTTCTTTTCAGGAACATTTGAATTTCTTTGTAAATCATATTCAATGTATATTCTGTGTCTATTCCCTCAATAGCCAGAGTCTGGGATACTGGCTGAGCACTATCCAACAATAGATTTGTAAGCTGCTTCCACCAAATAAATGTATGTAGACGGTGCCTGTTTCATTCTGTCTTAAGTGGTTGAACACAGTGTATTTTCCAAGGCACATCTCTTACTTCCTCAATACCAACACTCAACTTTAGGACCTTAGGGACCTATTTTGAAAAAAAAAATGCCATCGTGTTGAAATGCAGTGGAACTTCCTCCTTTAGAGTATAGCTGCAGACTGCAGCTCCATGGAGAAAATACACTTTTTTTTTGCTTGTTTTAAGTCCATTCAACAGGGTTACAGAAATTATATAAATGGTGCTAATCAGTTTCACTATTTCAAATCAGCATTTCTGTATGTCTTGTTACCTGTTATCAATACAATAGAAATATATAGGAAGTTTGATTTTTCTTTGAAAAATTCTTTCTGTTGGCTGTGGGAAACTACACTGTTTTAAACACATTCCCACAGGATTTCTCTACTCATCTAATTGTTTTATTTATGAGCACTAATTTAAAAGGTGTACAGGAACTCCAAAATTTGGTAAAAAAATTTATTCCTGAAAGTATACTAAAAAACACTGAAATGTAACAAGTCAAATGTCATGAGAGAGATACGTTGATTTTGGTCGAGTTTCTGGCAGACTTAGGAAGCGGTAGACTTCCTGTACGGGAACTGACAGTGGGAGGGCCTCCGAGAAGCCACTGGGCTGCTTCTGAAAATGGCGTTTGTGTTGATTTTTTCATGATTAGCTAAGCTACCCTAGGGGGCATGTTACATCTCCCAATTACACAGCCCTGCTGCTTTTAAGTCTGAAAACACATGAATAGAATACAATCATGGACAGGAAGTGTGAAGAATATTTTTATTTTGTTTTATTAAATACCATGTCATCTTTTTATCCCATTACAAATCTGTAGACACTACATGAATGATACATAATTTATATTCTGTGGTTTGTCAGGATGATGTATTTACACATGCAGTTGGTATCAATCATGCTACATTTCCTTAGGAGATGCCCATGTTAAACAAAAAGGGGCAGCTTATTGACTACAGGAAATACTTCTGGAGGTGGGATGCATACCAACCTGCACCTGCAGCAAGTTCAGTACTAAAATATTAGATTTAACTTAGACTCCTGGGTTATGTTCCCTTACTTTTTAAACAATACACATAATTTGAGCAAACATTTATATGAGAACAGTCTTCCACCCTCCTCTCCACAACCTTCTCTTTTGTTACGCTGGAGCGCACACAGACACACCAGGATAAACTGGTCAGTGATATAGGACCACAACCTCCAAACAGAAATGGTACTCAACAGTGATACCACCTCAAACAGCAGAACAAAGTTGTTTGGGAGCTAAAAGAAATCAAAGTACTGTGGTGATTTTCCTAGTTATTCGAGAGGTTGTGTCATCATTTGCGCTGCCGAGAAATGAGACACTGACTTGGGAGGAAAAAGTTAATGAATGTAATTTCAGTTGGAATCTGAGCTGCTGCATGGCCATTAAAGTTTCTGTCTGTAACAACCAATCTGTGCACATCCTACATAACGAACATGTGCAGCTTTTGCTCTAGCTTTATAAATGCTTATAGTCATTTATATTGTAGAACTGGGCTGTGAAGGACAGTGTGCTTGCCTAGCATGTTTGGGATGCTGGCTTCCATTCCCAGCACTACAAAAAAGATTACATTTGTAGAAACTATGTATTTATTAAATTATAAAGTTGTAATGAGGCACAATAAATAACACAAGACTATCTGTCCAATTATATTTTGGCTCAACATTAATCATGAACTTGAAGGTAGCACTAATTAGACATGATTATCTAGGAAGGTCAAGAGTATGAATTAAAACTCGATCCCCTCAGAATATGACAGCATGGAGTGTGGGAAAAAACCTGAACTAAATAAATAGTCCAAATTTAAAATAACAAGTTGCAAATTGCTTTAAGTCCAGTGTTTTCTCAAAGAAATGTACAGGAAGAAACATGAATGCTGTGGCAAACATGAGGCCTGAAAGAGTTAACACTATGTTTGTGCCAGGGTGGCTACTGCTGATCACTGCTGGGCTGTGTGTCTCCTTAGGATTTATTGGCTGAGCCAGAGGACCGACGCAGCTTCATGGACATGCGGCTTTTGCTAGTCCGAGGAGACATTGGAGAGGCCAGGTCAGCCCCATCTACCTGTGCTGCTGTGGGAACGTCACTGGGTAGACTCTCTGGGTAGGATCCTGCGGGAGAGAGCGAGCATGTCAGTATTCTCCAGTCCCAGACCATAACCACCTCCTGCTGCTATCCGGAGCAGGATCCCCACCCCTCACAAGGACTTCAGAAGTTAAAAGAGCAATCCCCAGAGTTTACTAATGTATCTAAAACCCTGTGCTCTGGTGGCTCATGCCATATTAAAGAAAGCACCAATCATCATATCCAGAGCCAGCACCCTGGAAACAGCAATGGGAAATAAAATCTTTGGGTCTGAAAGACCAGTGACCCAAAGCACCACCAGCATGCAGGGCAGGGCACGGAAGGTGGGAAGGAAGACCAGCCACACTGCGCAGCCATAGGACACCCTCACACTACATGCTAGGCTCCAAACAGGAAGGTCCTCAGGAGACCATGCTAGGTACCTAAGTAGTTGTAGAAAGAGCAGACAAATTCTTGCGAGAAGGAAAAAGATATTTCATTTGAAAGCCAGTCAGAAAAGACAAATTGACCTCAGAAAAATGTCTTTAGGTATTGCTTTTTGTGTTCATTAGCTTAGATGTTTACAGTTAGCAGTAGAATTAGTAGACATGGAATTTCAAAATAGGCAAAACAAATTCAAATAGGGAAATCCTGTGTCATTTACAGGGCATTTCTTCTCACTGACATTTGGCTTGGGAGTAATTATGCTAGTGTTTCAATGTAATGGAACACCCATGCTTAAAATGAAGGTATACATATTTCTAAGAGAAAACCAAAAATGCTCAATAACAGATCCTGCTGAGGTATCTTAAGAACATATCTCCAAAGAACTCTCCAAAGTACTTTTAAAGGAGAAGTAGTAAAATTATACTTAGGGACAGACAGACATCTCCAAGAGAAATTATTCTGCCACTTGTACCCATGTACTGCCTGCTCAACATTTCCCATATCTTCCCCAACATTTCTTTTCTAGCCCGGATGAGGCTGGCCTATAAAGCAGGAAGTTTTTTTTTTTTTTTCCCAAAATTTCTCTTCCCGATGATCTGAGGGGGCTCATAGTAGACGCAGATCAGAATACTCAGAGAATGTGCATCCACAGCCCCCTTAGGGAAGCCTGGCACCAGAGTGGGAAAGACAGCAAGGAGCAGTAGCTGAGCTTCCCGGTGCCACGCAGGTGCCGCTGTGAGGAGAGGTCTTCCCTCCCAGTGCTGTTCCCGAAGGCCAGTGTCTCTGGCGGAGGTTGGGAGGGCCAGAACTAGCAGTACATGCCTTTCTGCTGTGAAGGAAGAAACGCAGTAGCAGGCAGAATGGAGAACAAAAGAGAAGACAGATGACAGCGTGAGGGAGACTGCAGTGCTACAGGCGATACCCGAGGAACGGAGAGCAATCAGGGTGGTATTATGAACAACTGGCATGCAATGAGTTCGGGTGCTGACGTTCCACAATGGCCAGTGCTCCGCTGGTTCAGATGCCATACTTACCAACTAACAAAACAAGTTCAAACAGGAAAAGAGAATAGGAAAAAGTCTGTGAGAGAGCCGAGAAACTACTGTCTAACGTGTGCACTGATTGTCTTACAATTCAGTCACTGGATCTCAGAGAGACAGTGTAAAGAGGTAATAGCTACAACTATGTATGAGGTAATAGTTCAGATTTCATGTAATTAAAACTGGAAATTGAAATTCCTTGCTACGCTAGCCATATTCAAGTGTTGAGTCACGCCTGGTTAGCTGCTGTCATCTTGGATAGAGCAGACACGTGATATTTACATCACCACAGCAGTTTACCAACAAGAACCTGCCGTCAAGCCTCCCAGGAGAGTATTTCTTTACCTCAAACCCAGTGCTAGAATGAAGACTCTGGAGAAAACCAAAATTTTTCCATCAACTATTTTTGTTGGTTGAAACTCTCAAACTCTTGAAGGCAGCCTGACAATGAGAATTACTGGTTTCCCATGACTTTTTAATGGCTGTAAAGAAAGCCTGTCTCAGCCGGGCGGTGGTGGTGCACGCCTTTAATCCCAGCACTCGGGAGGCAGAGGCAGGCGGATCTCTGTGAGTTCGAGGCCAGCCTGGTCTACAGAGCTAGTTCCAGGACAGGAACCAAAAAAGCTACGGAAAAACCCTGTCTCGAAAAATCAAAAAAAACAAAACAAAACAAAACAAAAAAAACAAAACAAAAGAAAGCCCGTCTCTGGGAATCAGGGTGCATACCCCATTTCCCTATTTAGAATCGGCTTTCTTCAAAATCAGCAATTGTCCCATGTCTTCTTTATTGCCTCCCAATTCGGTCATAAGAACTCGAGAAAGGAACTGTATAATGAGGTAGCTATAGCCACATTAAAAATGACTAAATTTCCTTTTGCGCAATTAAAAATCAACGGAGGCAGGCAGGGCTGGTGTCTCACGCTAACGCCTCTGCAGACGACACATGTGGAGGACACTAGCACAGCCACTCCACAGCAGCGCAGACGAGGCGGGCCTCGGCTTGGATTTGGAAAGAAAACAGTCACACTTGCCATTTCCTGCCACAACCTATTCTTCCTAATTATTGATTTACACCACGTGAGTCATGAAGATAGGACTGAGTTATTCCTGTGTCTACTGTATCTTCCAGGGTAGTGTAAGTAAGTACCCATGGCTCCTATGTTCATGCAGTACAAGCTGGTATACCACATGCTGAGTACAATAAACCATCATAAGTGATACCATGGATATGACTTTGGGGGCTCCACAGACATTTTAAAAGGGAATATAAATGGTTTTAAAATTTATTTTGGTTTGGTCTATACTGTCTGTTGGTAAGCATGACCACTTTAAAACTTCCTAAAGTATTTGGCTAATAAAGTCTTTAAAATATTGTAACTTTGAAAGCATCTTCAATTATATGAATTAAAAGACAATGTAAACATATTAGAAAGAATAGGTTAGGGACTTCTGGACTCTTTATAATAATAATAATTATTATGTATTCACGTTTGTTTGTTTTTTATTCCCTCTCCATCTGTGTGCATGAATGCCATGGTACATGTGTGGACGACAGAGGACAGCTTGTGAGAATCTGTTCTCTTCCTCTGCCATATGCTCCTGAGGATCAAACTTAGGTTGTCTGGCTTGGTGGTAAACACCTTACCTGCCGAGTCATTTTGCTGGCCCATCTCTTGCTTTGTTGACTGCTCCATATCGGGCAATCTGACTGGAATAATTTTCTTATTTGTGAAATGGAGACAATAATAGCTACCTTGTCAAGTTGTGGAGATTAATGACTATGTAGCAAAGGGCCTGGTGTGTAACAGGTACAAAGTAAGTATAGCTACATAAAAAGTTCTTACAGAGCCGGGCGGTGGTGGTGCACGCCTTTAATCCCAGCACTCGGGAGGCAGAAGCAGGCGGATCTCTGTGAGTTCGAG
>NC_022009.1:57876691-57910304 GCF_000317375.1 Microtus ochrogaster | reverse complement strand
CTCTCTCTCTCTCTCTCTCTCTCTCTCCCTCCCTCCCTCCATTGCCTTCCTCTCTCCCTCCCCCTGACCCTCTCCTTCTCTCACTGCTAGCAATAGTAAGGGCTGAAAGACCAATGACAACTGTGATGTTGAGACCGTGAGCTCTGGAGGCAGACAGGGTCAGGGTACAAGGCTGACCTTGCCACCTGTGAGGTGCTCCTGGGATCATTCTTTCCCCTTCAAGGTTGCAGAGACATGCTGTGAGGATGTAATGAAAGGGTCCAGAGACTGCAGTAGGCACAGTGTCTCACACTCAATTATTACTTCATGAGTGTTCTATATGAAAACTTAATGAGTGTTCTATATAAAAGCTGAAGCCAGTTATTATTGCCACAAATTATGCTATTTAACTCAATTTTATCTACTGGTTAATAACATAAAAGTCAAATTTCCAAGTTGAAGATACTAAAAAGAACTTATTTTCCTGTCTACAATTTGGATTAATCCACTGACACACAAATTTGAGCAGGGAATACTTTAACATTTAAAGGATCCTGAGCTTAAAGTACCTAAATCAATGTCTAATTTTGATGACATGTCCTCCTTAAAGATTTAGGAAGACTTGACAGCCATACATTCTAAACTATCACACATGGCAACACTAGCATGGGAAAGAACAGTAAGACTGACATTTTCTAAATACACATATAAATACACGGTGTAAATATAAACTTATCTATATATACATATATTCATGTACATACATAGATAATCAAGTTATTAGTCAACTCATTAATTGTTAAAGAATAGCTAAGCTGCTAAAAAACAACTCAAAAATAGGTAGTATTAGGTTTACATATATTATATAGTATATGTAATTCCATATACTATATAATATTTTATGATTGATACAACAAAATTACTAGGACTAGAATTCTGGGTATATTTTTAATGGTGAAATTATGAAAGACAAACTAATTAGTATTTATTGTTCACAACAAAATAAGATTCTGTTCCTTAATATAATTTTATAATTTTAATGGCAAAAAATCCAGGTTAACATGAGGGAAAAATATGAATATTTTTGAACTATCACTGTAATATGGTCAGGAACAAGAACAATTTTATTTTCAAATTTACAGTAAGAAGAAATGTGTCATATATATACATATATTTGATATTTTCCACATTCATGCCTGACAAAGATAAAGCAAAATTTCCTGTAACTTTTTTTTAAATAAAGGACAAGAAAAATTTAATAATGTTTTAATGTAGTTATGGAAGATCAACACTGTGTGACATCACAGTATTTCCCTCAATGACCTTAGGGATAAAAATAATTTCCCTTAAGTTATCAGTCTAGTGGCACAGACAGTACATTTTGAGAAAACACAGTTATGAAATTTATGGATCAATTATATACCGAAATCTTTCACATCTATTTAAATAAAGTTACATGAAAATTTTTTTAGATTTAAATGTCACCACTATTAGTCGATTACTGTTAACCAGGAAATTTTAGATGAACCAAATTATATAAATACACATATACTCCCCCCCCCACTTATCCCCTCCCCAGTTAGGGAATGAGCTCAGCCAGGGCTCTGAGTCTGGTAAACATACATCTACCACTGGGCTATCCTTCCAGTCCTCTATGAATATAGTTCTCAATACCATTCCACTGAGTCTAAATAAAGTATATTACAGGGTTGGCTACAAGGAATACCTATATATTAGCATTCTTTAAGAACTTAATTTTATGTATATAATTATTGATTAGTATTATTTTATATACACAGGATATCTAAAGTTGATTCTCAATTGCAATAATCTGTTTCCTAAAGGGGGCAAAGAAACTTGATAATTAAAAAACTTGGTGCAAGCCTATATACAATCCTAGTGTTCAGAAGAGTTCAAAGCTAACCTGGGCCATGTAGTAAGACTCTTGTCTCAAAAAAAAAAAAATCAATAAACATCGTGCTATCTCAGTTTTGCAAAGGAGCAGTTAGGTCCCAATTGTTATGACATACTTATTTCAAAGTTTCTCATTTTGACTTAAAGTATGAAGGATTGTTTTCTATGTAAGAGGTGAAATATGAAAGGAAAAAAAATAAATGGAAGAAAAATTATTATTCAGGTACTATGTTTTGTAACTATAGTTTTTATTGTGTTGAACTGTGTAGTACCATTCTGATAAAAATTGTCATAACTATTAAAGTCTACAATAAATGATTAATATTGTTACATGTCATTCAGAGTTAGAACACCTTTACCAGAGCACATGTCTAATGGTCCAAAAGGCAGAGACAATTTAAAAGATTTTAACTTAAAAATTATAACACAATAATAGGTCCATGTTTAAATTCATATTTTTAATTATTGTTTAGATAACAATCACATCAAGTGTCACGTTGAATAAATTCATAAGAACATTCACACATTTAAAATGAAGTCAATGGAGCCTTGGATGGCTACTTTAACAACATCCTGTGCTAAATGTTCCGATGCTCAAAATGTCACTTCCTACGTGTCTACCTGCTAACTGTTCAGGAAATACAGCAAAAGTAAAAAGAACTTCAAGACGACAAACAAACCCTAAAGATTCGAGCTGGTGAACAGCAATAGGAGTGGAGCAGCACTTGGGAGCAAATGCAGAGAGCGAGCCCAGTGTGGAGCCCACTATCTCCTGACCATGGAACTTGTTGGCTACAAGGGACAAAGTCCTATTCCTATCACTTAACATGGCCTCACATCTCTCATCAGATGGCTCCATGACTGACAATGCCAATGCCCAGGTATACAAAAGGGGTTTTCATTCTGCCGTTCACTAATTCGCCTCTGATACCTTTCCTATCTTTCACCTTTTTTTTATCTTAATGCCAAACTGATCATTTTTATATAGTGCCCATCTATGAACATTAATCTTACACTTTTGATACTATTTTCAAAAAATTTCATCTCAGATAACCTATTTCTCTTTGCTAGGTCTTTTATTTTAGTTGAAAGGTTTCTAAATTCTTTGGCAAAATTACTTTTCGGATGGCAAATTAATTATTACCGGAAGGAAAACTTAAATTTCACTAATGAAACTTCAACTGAGAATTGCAATTCTATTTAAAAACAGATTAGGTTACAAAAATTGTTGTGTGTTTAAATTTATCTGCTATAAAGAGACAGAGTTGATGTAACGAGAATCGGAAGCACTATATTGTGACCAAGCCCCTATTATGCTCGTCCTGCTTCCCTTGACATCACCACAAGACCCATCCCTGGACTTCAGGTGCCCAGTTCAGTGCAAGGCACACAGAGAAAAGCCAACCATGAGTTCAGATATCTGGTAACAATAGAATATGTTGCAAAAATACAAAGACACACGAAGTCAATTCAATAGTGCTACTTTTCATGCTGAGAAACAAACAAACAGAAGAAGTCAATATAACAGGGCATAACTAGTTCAGTCAAGGAGTCGACCATTAGTTACTTTATCCCCAAACCATGTTAGTGTTTCATGCAGACCTGGGTTAGTTAGTATAACTCTGGGAAAGAATTTAGTGAAAACTTCTGAAATGTTTAGTATGAACCAGGGCAGTGTTAAGTCTGTTTATTGTCTGAGTTACAAGCACAGAGCTTGCTAATTCTGGAAAAAGGGAATGGGAGAAGAAAGAAGATGCTTTGGTTGACACTTTGTCTTACCTTCAGATAAACAGAACTGATACTTAATGATCTAAAGAGGGAAAATAAAATAAATGAAACAATCGTAAGGAGTGCAAGATATTACAGAATAGGAAGGCCACGAGTCATTTTTTTCTGATTTGTTTAAAATTAGTTAATTGTATTAATGCATTACCCTCTTAAAATCTTCAAATATCAAAACATAATTTTCTGTACTAATTGCTTCTAAATCTAGACTGGTTTAGCTTTACTTATAAAGTTAGAGATGATGATATCATATCTTTGGCCTTAAAATCTGATCCTCTGAAGTGGGGAGTTCCCTCTGCTTCAGAACCCCAGGAAACACAAGAGTCAGTGACTGTTATCTGGACCATGTATTGTTATGAAGATTATGGATTTTTTTTTTTTTTTTGGTTTTTCGAGACAGGGTTTCTCTGTGGCTTTGGAGCCTGTCCTGGAACTAGCTCTGTAGACCAGGCTGGTCTCGAACTCACAGAGATCCGCCTGCCTCTGCCTCCCGAGTGCTGGGATTAAAGGCGTGCGCCACCATCGCCCGGCTAGATTATGGATTTTTTTAAGGAGCCACATTCAGATAAAAGAAAACAAATTTACAGGCCAAACTCAAATAGTCATAAATAATATATTTCAATGATCAGAATTTTATTCAACCAAGATTTAGAAGAAAAGGGTATTGCATTTTGAGTTTGTAACAAGTAACCAAGACCTTCGTTTCTTCTTACCTGCATCAGAAGGTGAGTGATGGTAGGGAGCTGGAGAGAAAACCTGTGCTGCGAAGTCTTCAAATGTGGTTGGCTCTAAATGGTGCTGGACAATTGTTTGCAGGTACCGCGCTCTCTCCTCATAGCTGGTTCCCTTTTGTTAAGGATGAACTGAGATGCAGTGTACGCTGGGAGCAAGCACATTTTATGCGAGGACCATAAGAGTGCATCCTTACTTAGTGAACTGTTTCCTGTTCTTACACATGACTAAAAGTGCCCCTTCTTAAAGTACAAAAATGTACTTTTTAGTGGCAGTTTATTTCTATTGACTCCGTGACAATTGATAGTTTAACAGGAATTTACTAGAGAATAATTACACTGGCTTATTATTAGAATAGTTTGAGGAAAGATGCAACTGTTAGCTGGTCAGCCTGAGCCCTTCCTACCCTGTTAAGCAACATTCATCTGCAGATTTACTCCCAAAAGTCATTCAATAAAAGTATTATGCTGCATTTAAGATACTATGTCCCAAATTCTCCATTTTTTATTTGTAAAGTCTTATTGTGAAATTCCTACATATCTTCTTCAATTTTTAAAATCTCTGTATTTTCTCAACAATTGTTCTCCTTTTGAATGGAAGACTAGTGTTGCTATAATCCTTGAATAACTCCATGCAGTTACGATAAATGCATAGCTGAATCTGCGTGTCAGTAAAAAATACCCCATCAATTACAACCTGGAAACAAGCGGGAGTATTTGTGAGGAGTCTACGGGGCTCCTCACTACTGTCCAACAAAGCTTCTACAGGGCACTGACACTGACAGAGAGAGACTGTACTCCGATCGTACCACACATTATTCCCTGATATTATTGACAAGCAACCAGTACCCTGAAGTGCTGTTGCTTTTGAACAACCCACTCCAGGCTTCCTGTTTCAGCAGGTCTGATTGTGCTGTTAGCATAGAAAGGGCAAGAAAGGGAGAGAATATTTCTGTTGTTCATGAAAGCAACTATGGAAATGGCTGTCAAAGTGTAGAGCAGCAGGCAGCAACAGACAATTATCAGGAAAAAACACATGTCGACTTGGAGTCGTACAGTTCCTGAACCGAGAAACCACCTAACGTTTCTTCTTCAGGTTTTCAGTTCTCCTGCTGCATTTGGTGACATTTACATAGGGACAGTGAATAAACAAAGACAAAGGAAATGCACACAGACATTTACATAGGGGCAGTAAAAAATTCACACATTAGTTTTTCTTTTTCATTGCTTTTTTTTCTCCCCCTAAAAGCCATTTCAGTATTTCTGTCTTAAAATTTTTATTCTCTTTTAAAAATTATAACTCAATATTTCAGTTCTATAATTCTAGGAATTACAATTCAAACTAGGAAAAATCATTTGGGAGCTAATTTAAACTGATAATTCAATGGGTGATATTACGGACAGCTATGTTTACAAAAGTTTAATAAGAGGTGGTGAAAAGCTTGCTAGTTAGAGGCCAGACTGAACACCATTGGGACTTGACTTTGATGAATCATTTGCTTTTTTAATGGCTTGTATTCTAGCTTCTTGGATCACAATTTATTTTTGTGTCAAATACTGAAATAACCTGGATGCTAGCTCTTTATAATCTATTATTTTCAATTCTGTACATTGCAGCTGAACTCTAAAAGAATTTTACTTCTGAGATAGCAGCAACAGGGTAAGATGTATTAAAATGACGGTGTAAGGAAGGGTTTTATGGAAGGATAGCAGACATTTATGAGGCAAACTTAAGATGGAAACGTAGCAGAGCACGTTTCTAAAGAAGATGTATGGTTCTAAATGGAGGAGGATGAAGCTGACTGCTCAATCTAAATAATACCACATATCTCACAACTTGTTGGAAAGTACTTTTTTCATTGGGGGAGATTCACAGCTGCCGAATTTTCTGCAGTTAATAGAGTCCTTTGATTCACAGCAGTGCCCCTTGTACAAAAAATACTGGCCTTTGTGTATTACCAGAAACTAATTTTCTATTTGGCTGAAAAGGGAAAAATGGGGTTATTGCTTCTCCCTCCTACAGAGCTTTTCATTATGCCTGATGCACTCAACTTCTAAGCTCTTCTGAGAAAAAAAATAACTGAAGAGGCAAGAGGTAGAAAAGTGAGCTTGTTAGCACATTAGAAGTGAAGTATCTTGGTGGGCCCTAGAAACTCCCAGTGGTGTGTTAACTTATCACTCTATGCATGCTGGCACTGATAGTCTCCCAATTGATCACTCGCTTTTCGCACCAAAGGTGCTGCCAGGAAGCAAAGGCTGAAGGCCCACAGGAGAACAGTCTGCTATCAAAACAAGCTGTTTTTAAAAGTCTGCTTGAATGGGTAAAAACGCTTCATGAAAAGCAGGGTGGAGACAGCTACCTGCTTTGAAAATGCTCTACTTTAGTGGGTCTATAAATGAAATATTTTACTTTATCTTATTTAGAGTTTACATAAAAAACTAGGCAGAAAAAGCAAATGTTAATAGTCTTAAAACAAGGAGGATCGTTCCATTGTGCCAAATTTATCAAAGCAAAAAAAAAAAGATTAGGTAAATAAAGCACAATGAAAGGTAACCTCCTGTACTATATAAAGTAACTCTAAGCCATAACACATAGCCCTATAAAATGGGAGGAGCTCCAGAATCTAACATTTTATATAAAATACACAATGCATTTAATAAAAACAGACTTCTTAATTTTGAGAAGTTTAAGTCTCTGTGATGAAAGAGTAGCTTTTACACAGGAAACTCACCACATATTAGGACAGGCTAACACCCAAACTTTCCTTTTTGTGGGTTAAGTTCAGAAAATACTGCTAGCTTGGTAAATACTTCCAACCTAAAGGAACCCATCTTCTAAAAGTGAGTATTCTTTATAGTTCCCCTTTACGAGTGCTGCAGTCAAATTAAGTAACACAAAAATGAGCCAACTTAATCTACTGTACAAACACCATCACAAGTTGTGGCTCAGAAAACATATAATTAGGAGATGGATAAACCTGCACCACAGTCCTGGATCCATACTTTGTGACTGCAATGATTACAAAGCTCTAAAGAGTAGCTTTAGCATCTGAAGCTGTAATCAGCACCTGAAGCAGCTAATGCCTGTACCTCTTCATAAGAGATCCTAAAGACTCTTAAAGAGGCAGCTCTCTAGGGAAGAGTTATTAGTACCTATACGTTGGCTACACAGACTATGGGGCTAGCAAAAAGAGAACAATTCAAGCTACAGTCATATTGTAATTGAGTGTCGTAAGTAGCATTAAAATTAAAACACCGAAATGAGTAAGATGATAAAAAGGTGAAGGGGAACTAACAAAAATAATCAGAAGCAAAACTGAACTTAAAGTGAAGACCTCAGCTGAACTCATAGAAGTGTTTGTTATAAATTTTAAGACATCTCAAGGTAAAATTATCTTAAAAATTTGATAAAGGAGACTTAGTTGGTAGGAATCTTTAATATAGTAGTAGTCTACACACACACACAAACATAAACCTCATCACTACACCCCCACCACACCCTTACACATATCTGCACCCTTACATAGGCGCTCACACCTACACAATAGCCCTACAATACACCCCACCACAACACTCCTCTATACCCCCATCCTTACACACTCCCCACCCCCACACCCCTATACCTACATACCCACCCCCACACACCCTTACACCCTCACCCTACATACACAATCACATCCACACCCACCCTTACACAACCTCACACCCATCACACCCTTACAGATACACTTCCCAACACCTACACACACACACACACACACACTTCACACCCACCCTTACCCACACCCCATGGCCACACACTGCTCCCCTCCCCATGCATACAGGTGGTACAATCCTAGCACTATAACCACCCACGAATCCTGTCCTTATACTTTCTGCAAAGCAGAAAAGGAAAGGGACATTACAGTTCTGAACATGACGAAGGATACTACACACATTCTGTCACAAAATAGTTTATTTTTTTTCTTTTTTTTTTTATTGAGAAAAGGAAAAAAAAACAAGTTTCCACCTCCTCCCAGCCTCCCATTTCCCTCCCCCTCCTCCCACCCTTCTCCCCCCTTCCCCCACTCCTCTCCCCCTCCCTCTCCAGTCCAATGGGCAGTCAGGGTTCCCTGCCCTGTGGTAAGTCCTAGGTCCCCCCCCTCCGTCTATATTTAGGAAGGTGAACATCCAAACTGGCTAGGCTCCCGCAAAGCCAGCACATTAAGTAGGATCAAAACTGAACTTCATTAAGTTTACATTAGTAGACATTTTGAGTAATTGCTTTTAATTTTAAATTTCAAGACACGCTGTTAAGAAACTAGAGACCAGCTTTATCCTGACCCTGGAAGAAGTATGAATTCTCTTTTCTACAGTTTACAGGGACATCACCATCTGTCCTATTAACTTTATCAGGGCTTTAAAGAATATAAATACACTGTAATCCAAAGGTCCTTCTGTATCTGGAGTTGAGAATTATTTATTTTCATTGCTACTGTAGTACAAACGCTGTTATATATTTCTTGAACTTAAAATTTATTTAAAAGTATGTCCATATTAATGAAATATGGACTGTGGCTGGATAAATAGTTTCAATGAGCTTTTTAGTAATTATAAAACTCAAAGTAACTCTTCATCTATTCTACTGGACAAATTCTCCTTTGTTAGCAATGTAACCAATATAACATTACATTATTTTTGCACTAGTTTTAATGTGTAAATTAAAACGAAGAAAACATTAAGCACTAAATATTTCCATTTTACTAAACTGCAAGGAGACTAGACTAAAAGGGAGGTTTGTTCTTAAAGAAGTTACAACCTGGGGCTGGAGAAATGGCTCAGCGGTTAAGAGCACTGACTGCTCTTCCAGAGGACTTGGGTTCAATTCCCAGCACCCACATGGCAGATCACAACTGTCTGAAAATCCAGTTCCAGGGGATCTGACACCTTCACACGAATGCACATAAAATAAAGATAAATAAATCATAAAAAATAAAAAAAAGCGAGACAGGAAGACATCTCATTAAAAAAATAAAAGAAGTTACAACCTTCAGTCTCTACAATTTTCTTTTACTCTTTTGAGACAGGGTCTCCCTATTATGTAGCATTGGCTGTCTGGGAACTTGTTCTGTAGACCAGGCTGGCCTCCAACTTCCAGAGATCCACCTGAAAAGTTTTGTATGCACATGCACTTTAAACACATATACACAGAATGAGTAAAACAGAATTCATGTGTCACGAAAATTATAGTTGTAAATACCAAATACTTTTAACATTGATTACTTTTCTCTTTTATGGTTTAATGACTTATCTCCTAAATGGGGGGGGGCACCACAAAGATAGTTTCTTTTAAAGGAAGCCTGAAGCTGGTATCTGTTATCAATGGCAGTCACACGGAGGGATGTAAAGCGTGCTTGGGAATCGCCATCTTAGGCAGCTCTACACTCAGCCTGTGCCTTCTCTGTAGCTTTGAGGAGTAGGAGTTCCTTGCCTCTTCTCTGTATTCCAAGAATATTATCCCAGGGAGAATTCTGACAGAAACCATTATTTAGAAATTCTGACTACTAAGAATGAAAATAGACCCATATCTATCACCATGCACAAAAATCAAGTCCAAATAGATTAAAGACCTCAATATCAGTCTGAACGCACTGAACCTGATAGAAGAGAAAGTGGGAAATACTCTACAACACATGGGCACAGGAGACCACTTCCTACGTATAACCCCAGCAGCACAGACATTAAGGGCCTCATTGAATAAATGGGACCTCCTGAGACTGAGAAGCTTCTGTAAAGCAAAGGACATTGTCACTAAGACAAAAAGGCAACCCACTTCCTGGGAGATCTTCACCAACCCCGCAACTGACAAAGGTCTGATCTCCAAAATATATAAAGAACTCAGGAAACTAGACCGTAAAAGGCTAACCAACCCAATTATAAAATGGGGCACTGAGCTGAACAGAGAATTCTCAACAGAAGAAGTTCAAATGGCCAAAAGACACTTAAGGTCATGCTCAACTTCCTTAGCGATCAGGGAAATGCAAATCAAGACAACTTTAAGATACCATCTTACACCTGTCAGAATGGCTAAAATAAAAAACAATAATGATAGCCTTTGCTGGAGAGGTTGTGGAGAAAGGGGTACACTCATCCATTGCTGGTGGGAATGCAAACTTGTGCAACCACTCTGGAAAGCAGTGTGGCGGTTTCTCAGGAAATTCGGGATCAACCTACCCCTGGACCCAGCAATACCACTCTTGGGAATATACCCAAGAGAGGCCCTATCATACAACAAAAGTATATGCTCAACTATGTTCATAGCAGCATTGTTTGTAATAGCCAGAACCTGGAAACAACCTAGATGCCCTTCAATGGAAGAATGGATGAAGAAAGTATGGAATATATACATATTAGAGTATTACTCAGCAGTAAAAAACAAGGAATTCTTGAAGTTTGTGTACAAATGGATGGAAATAGAAAACACTATCCTGAGTGAGGTAAGCCAGACCCAAAAAGAGGAACATGGGATGTACTCACTCATATTTGGTTTCTAGCCACAAACAAAGGACATTGAGCCTATAGTTAGTGATCCTAGAGAAGCTAAATAAGGAGAACCCAAAGAAAAACATATAGGCATCCTCCTGAATGTTGACCTTCATCAGGCGATGAAAGGAGACGGAGACAGAGACCCACGCTGGAGCACCGGACAGAAATCTCAAGGTCCAAATCAGGAGCAGAAGGAGAGAGAGCACGAGCAAGGAACTCAGGACCGCGAGGGGTGCACCCACACACGGAGACAATGGGGATGTTCTATTGGGAACTTGCCAAGGCCAGCTGGCCTGGGTCTGAAAAGGCCTGGGATGAGGTCGGACTCGCTGAACATAGCGGACAATGGGGACTACTGAGAACTCAAGAACAATGGCAATGGGTCTCTGATCCTACTGCACATAATGACTTTATGGGAGCCTAGGCAGTTTGGATGCTCACCTTACTAGAAATGGATGGAGGTGGGGGTTCCTTGGACTTCCCACAGGGCAGGGAACCCTGATTGCTCTTTGGGCTGAGGAGGGAGGGAGACTTGATTGGGGGAGGGGGAGGGAAATGGGAGGCGGTGGCGGGGAAGAGACGGAGATCTTTAATAAATAAATAAATAAATAAATAAATAAATAAAAAAAAGAAATTCTGACTACTGAATGAACAATTGTATTGGAGAGTGTTATTTAAACTGCACTTTGAGTTGTAACTTAAATAACTATAATCTGAGTACTACTTAAATCATTAGCACCAACTGGTCAATAAACATGCTATCTGTAAGACAGCTTTGTAACTTGTGCTAGGTACCAAAACTACAATGATCAAATGCATGGCCTCCTCTGCCTCTGCTCCTAGACATCAGTCTCTCCACAGGTCTCATCACAAAACAATGAAAACACAGATAAACATGCACAGAACCTCTACTCTACAAAATGCAACAGCAGCACTGAAATCCCACCAGAATCTACTCCTCAAAGTCAGTGACAGAAAGGACTTTTTCTCTTCTTTCCTTTGTATCTTGAGTCAGGGTTTTAAGTAGTCCAGGGTGGCCTAGAACTCAGTGTAGCCAAGGATGAATGTTTATTCAGCAATAAGTCCTCCTTGCTTTGAGGAGGACTACTGCAAACTATACAAAAAACAAAGCTGCTGCTGAGCCAATGTGGGGCCAGACAGCTGGTCTTTAATGGAATGCCTCAGTACTCTTTATATCCAATTTCACTGATCTGTGTGTTTGAGGAGGAGACAAAAAATTCTAAGAGCCATGTTATCCCAAAGATGGCCAAGACAATGAGCATTAGCGAAATTCCGAGGCTGTTCTGAAAACATCTGTTTGTGTCTCTACACTATAATTATTGTACATATATATATATATATATATCATAGTAAAAAACCCATATTTGTCCTAAAATAAAAACTAAGAAAAGAATTCAAGTAATATTTAACATTTTAGTTTTAGAAGGCCATGGTATACTTTTATACACTGTGAGGCAAAAATCATTGAGTAGCCTTGAATCATGAAGATAAATTTTATTGAGATGTGCAGTATGTGTAAGTACATCTTACAAATACATTTCAAAAATTTCATGTTACTATTAATCATAAAGTACTATGTGAGCCTGACATATAAAGGGCATCTCAAGCACCCGATGAACTAACAGGACTATTCATTTATAAAATGAATGTAAACGACATTGTTTACCTTATAAAGCAATGTCTGGTAAACTAGTGATCTGGCTGGGGGAAGGATATTCCATTTTTTTCCTATTGTACTAACTCCGCTGTGAAACATGCAGTCTAGTTCACTTGCAGTGAAAACAAATTCTCCTAAATATCATAGTTTAACTGCACCACCCTAGCAGAAGTCCTTCTCAAAGAGCCTGCAACAGGTTATGATCAACTGTCTGTTTTCTGACATCCTGTATTAATACAGTTCTGTAGTAGCTGACTATCTACACCATTAGGAAAAGCTGTGATTTGTCAGCACGGACAAAGCTGGGCTTTAATCCATCCTTTAGCCACACTGCCAAGTCCGCATTGTTTTCCCTGCGTCTCAATTAGAGATAGGCAGGACACCTGGTACTTCTTTATCGGAGTCCCATGGCTGCCAGATGACTCAAAATCCATAGCAGGTGCTAAGGCAGTGTGAGCATAGCCCATTGCTGAAAGCTGGAGCGGAATACATTTGTACCATATGTAATTGCTCGTAAATCAGTCAATTACTAAATGAAAACATTAGAAGAGTTGATAAGTCCATTTCTACCAATGTTCATATAAATACATTAAGAAAGATTATCCTCAAATAAATAGGCTTAAAAATTCAAACCTATCTGAAGTCTCTGAAAATACTTCCTGATTTAATAATCATTGGTGATTTCCCAATGTCACTAGTATGACTACCAAATATTTATATATCCCTCTCCTACCTTCAAAAAAAGGTGCATGAAACAAAATATCTAAAAGAAAAACTAACTTATCTGTACTTTAAGTGTAATGAAATTAAAAATTTGTACCTTTCTTGTTAAGATATACTTAAGAATACTATCATTAATTTGTAATAATAAAGTTTTCATACTGAGTTAAGAACTGCTCCAAAATTACTGCTATTAGAGTAAGTTTAAAACTACTGGGAGGTCTGAGAAACACAGTGTCTTTGTGCTGTTTCATTGGAGAACAAATTTTCAGTACATCAAAGCAGAGAAAATTAATGTAGGAGTTTCAGTTAAATATTAAGCTTGAACCTTCTCAGATGATTGCAAAAAGGAGCAACAACAACAACATACAAATACATACACAGAAAACAAAAATGAAAACCACCCCAAACCAAAAAGTTTCCTAAACTCTAAAGTGAGATTTTACAGTATACAATTACTTAAGTGTTATCTTTACTTAAATGTGCACTAAAGTAATTAAGATTTTAAATGCTGTAATTATTGGGAATATAGAAAAGTGATTTTATTATCATAGCAAGTATTAACAAAGCACAGCAAATTGCCATTTCAAACATGGTCATAGAATCTACGATAAGGAGTACATTGGCTTAAACTAATGCACTATGTGCCCCCAGGGAATGATAGCCTGGGACACTGGGCTTTAACATCAAAATCTGTCCATTAATCTTGACTTTAAATATAATCTGCTCTGCAGTGGAAGGAAGAACGGGCATTCAATGAATTACTGTTTTTGAAATACTGCACTAGTGCCATTTACTAAAATCACTTAAGAGGATACAAGGAGAGGGAATTCTAGTAAATTTACAGATTCCCTAATTTTATAAACATGACTCTCTTCAACTTCAACAAGAACATCTTATTATATAAGAAGTTACAGTAACAAGTTTTAAAAATTGCTCTTTCTGCTCTTATATAGGGGCAGCTGCCTAAATTCTAACACCAAACATAACTTAGTCAATTTAATTTCAGCTGGAAATAAACTGTGGAGTCAGATTCCTTAAAAGCAGATCACTGTTTGCATGCTTCAGAATGATCAATGGCTTGTTGAGAAAGTTCCAGAAGGACATAGAAAGCTCCTGGAGTGTTTACACAAATACTAGGGCATATGACAGTTCATAAAAAGGAAACAGCCGTCCTGTTTTCCAAAGATACTCAAACTAGTCAGAGCTCACTGAGGTAAGGGTACATGATTAAAACTGCCCTTGGTGACTCATCAAATGGTAAATGTAACAACTGACCTTAAGATGTGCTGAATCATTTATTTTAGTGGATTATTTTAGCATCTGTAACTGTTACACAGTTGATTTACATTTCTATAATATATGATATATAATAATATATATATTCAGATGTCACTTGGGAATTCCAAGATGGCAAAGTGTAAAGGAAACTAAATTAGATTTATAGCTTTATCTGACATGTGAATTGTGGGGGTTTTAAGCCATTCTCATCTAGAAATTTGATGGATTTAAAATACATTTTCATCTAAACAAAGATATATCATGAAATAAAATCACATTGCTGTAGTAGAAGCTGGTGGGCTGAAAACAGACACGCATGTTAACACGGGAGTACTGCAGGTGGCTGTTTAAATACATTCATTTGCTTTCTTTTTGATAGTAGCTAGGTACTAAAGGAAAGTCAACACTCATATCAAGAGAGTAAGTAAATGTGGAAACATCAGTTCTACAGCAGCTATTTTTGCTCCTTCTCCTTTCTGAGCAGCAATTAGTAAAGCAAGCCCTTCCCCTCCTCCCTAGCTGTCAAGCTGTTCATGGCAGTTTGCGACTTGACAATGGTACCATTGTGAATGCTCTCTGGGCTTCCTTCCCACAGAGAGTTAAATGGGCAGTTCCTGCTGCCCATGATTGGTGTCCAGTGAAATAATACTCAAGAGCCAGGTTTTATCAGCTTCACGCCAAAGAAGTGAAGCCAGGGAGCCCAAGCCTTCATATCATGCTGGACCATATGCCAACCCTGATGGCCCCGAAGGTTTATCACTAAGAATCAGGATCCGTCATGTCCCCTGTGCAATTTCACTGCACATACCTTATGTGAAATGCAGAGCTTTACTAAAAACTGAACCTTCTTTGCAACTGGCATGAACAGATGGACACTAACAGTGGTTTGGCAAGCAAAAGTTAAGATTTAAATAGCCTATACTGTAGTGTTTGAGAGAATATATTTAGAAGAAAATGAGATTTGTGACCCATGCTTTAATTTTAATTCTATTATTGAATTAATAAAAATTCAGTTTAAAAACTCTTAGTAAAATGATAAGGATTAAAGGCACTTCAGGCTCTATGTCAAACAGGTTTAACGAATTAGACTGATTTCTGTCTTATAGCTTTCTTTGTTTGTTCTCTGAATCCCCCAAATATCTACAGTTTTTTAATATTTAAACAAAGACTAGAATGCAATTTGTGCATCAGTGTGGGGAATAATAATATAAATATACCAGCCTATCCTTATCACTCACAGAAAACAGGTTTTTAACATGGGGAAGAAAATTCTATTTCAGCACTGGTGAGAAGTTAAAGATAAAAGCAGACCAACATCAACTTTGGATGTTTTTTAGGAGCAATATGTCCAGGCCCTCAATGAGTTCTCTATCTTACCTCTGGTATACTGAGATATGACCAAACTGTCTAGACTGGTATTTGTGGACCATACTGTTTTAACACTAGATTTGACAAAAATGTATAAGATAGTAGAAGTAGTTTTTTTTTGCCAGTATTGTATAAAAGCGTAATACATAAAAACAATAAGTTAAGATTTTTATGTAAGAATGCATAGTCTAAACCAGGTATGGGAGTGCACATCCGTAAACTCAGTAACTTGGGAGGCAGTAGAGTGCTTATGTAGTGCACACACACTAAGCTTGATTCTCGGCACTACAAAGAACCTGTCATAGGAAACAGAAAATCTCAAATGCTCTTCAAAAAAGTGACAAATGTGTGTAAATATCAAACAGGTACGAATGCCTTCTCAATCTCACTAAAAAAAAAAAACAAAAAAAAACAGACACTCACTCACTATTACAGTTAATAGCTTGACAAGAATTGTTTGATAAAATATTTAAAAATTGAGATTTATGAAAATGACAGTTAATAAAGCATACACCTGCAAGGATTCTCCAAGGATAAGAATTACTAATTCAAACTGTGATTCCTCTACTAATCATCAGGCAAAAGGCATACAAAAGCAGACGGGATTGTCACTGGAACCCCATACTGTCAGAACACTAGAAAACCACATCACTTTGCTTTTCTTTCTTTCCAGTTACGCTATCTGGCTTAGACACTTCATTTTCACCTGCTACTGCTCTTCCATCTGCCCGGCATCACCCAACAGTGTGATCTGGGGCAGAGAGAATGCATGTGGAGTCAGAGAACAACTTTTGTGTGAGCTGGTTCTCTTCTTCCGCTTTGTTTTGAGGCAGGGTCTTCCATTCTGGCGGCTGGAGCCCTGAAGCGAGCCTCTGGCCATCTCCAGCGTCTACCTAACAGAGACGAGCTGGGGTACAGATGCACAGCACTGCAGCTGGCTTCCATGTGGGCCAAGAGGGATGAACTCAGGCTGCTGGGTTTTCATAGCTGATAGTTCAGTTTTACCCACTCAATTATCACCCTGGACTGGTCCCAACTTGCATTTCTTGACCACATTACACTTTGTATGTTGCCACATTCCTTTCCTACCTGAAAAACTTTGATTTTCTCTAAGTCCTGTGTATTTTTAATCTGCAGAACAGAATTCTTTGGTAAAGTCATTCCTAATCCGCTCCATTCCAACACCATCTTTTCTCCCTGACAATTAATCATCATTCCTCTCCTGCTTTGCAGGTGTCACTTATGCCTGCTGGGATCTCTGTGTGCAGCTCACTAATCTAGTTCACAGGGGACTTTTTTTTTTTTAAAAGACAAGGTCTTACATGCAATTTTGGCTGTCCTGGAACTCACAGATTCACCTGCCTCTGCATCCTAAGTGCTAGAATTAAAAACTGCGCCTCTGCATCCACACCTGGAGTAAGCTGTGGCTTTTTCAATTCCAGTTTTTCTCTGACAGCATCTCTAGACTGAAGGTGGACAACAAATACGTAAGTCAATGACCTTAAAATCCTTAGTGATATGGTTAATATTAGTTCTTGGTAGAGGATAAACTCTGTATCTCAGATGACAACAATGTTTAAAAAATAATATTGAAGCTAGGTGGTGCAACTTTAATCCCAGCACTCAGGAGGCAGAGGCAGGTTAAAGGCCAGCCTGGTCTACAGAGTGAGTTCCAGGACAGCCAAGGCTACACAGAGAAAGCCTGCACAGGGTGAGGGGGAAGTACAGGAGAATAAGAATATGGTACCTTTAGATTATTGGTTCAGTTTCACAGAACAAACTTTCTCAACTATCATCACTTATTTATTACACACCAGAGCTTCACATATATTACCTTTCTTTTTTGGGTTCCCCTCCCTCTTCTTCCTCCCTCAACCTCTTTCAATATTAGAGATTTGTGTATGCTAGGCAAATGTTCTTCCATAAAGTTCCGGCCCCTTTAAAAATAAACCTTTTTGTTTTTAAATTTGGAGACATAGTGAACTTATGCATTTTAATCTGGTCTAAAACTTGTGATCCTCCTGCCTCAGCTTTCCAAGAAGTTGGTTCTATAGGTGTTTGTCACTATAGCTGGTTGCTTTTATTTTTCCCTTGTTGAAAGTGGAAGTCAGATTTGGTATTTCCAAACCAGTAATAACTTTAAAAATGTGTGATAAAAGATTTCTATAATGACTGAAAAGAATCTACTAGAGAATTAGTAGTGTCACCAACGAGCAGATACTTTCCATTCAATATGAGTAGCTAAAAAAATTACGTAGTAAGGAATCTATAGTGTCACTACAGATGTGCTGCATATATCCAGGGCCCCTGTTTAAAGAACTGCTCTGTTTGCAGAAACACTATTAGGGTCGACAACAAAATATAGGTCAATGGGATATATAAGCATACCAAAAATTTCTTTTAAAGTAATATCCATGTCTTTAGTAAGAAGTTGTAAATGCTCCAATTAGACTGTCGGTCAAATAAGAATATTTTCAACTCTTGGAAAAGTCCCAACACAATTACTCTTAAGCACAATAGCTGCAAGCACATCAAAGACCCTCTTTTCTGGTTCTAGGTTTCCTCGTTGTACCTACCTAGCACACTCTTCAAAGTGGCAGCTAAGTTATAAAGTGTTTTAAAGACTGATTTTATATGTGTGAGTACTGTTCTTGCATGCATGTATATGTCCCACATGTATGTCATGTGTCAGTGGAGTTCACAAGAGGACACTGGATTCCCTGAAACTTGTGTTATAGATGGTTATGTGTCTCCAGTGGGTGCTGGAAATTGTACTTAGTTCCTCTTTAAGAGTAACGAGTGCTCAACCTTTAAGCCATTTCTCCAACCCCATGCAACTTAGTTTAATATGAATTACAAATAAATTTTTCTTTTACTTTTCAAAAATTAAACTAATCATAAACTTTGAAAACATAGTTAATGGACTGGAGAGATAGCTTAGAAGTTAAGCATAGTGCTTCTCTTGCAGAGGATCTGAGTTTACGTCCGACACCCATGTTGAAAGGCTTGTAACCACATAAAACTTCAGCTCCAGGGAGACCTGATGTCTCTGCACTCACGTATGTGTAAACACACACACACACACACACACACACACACACACACACACACACACACACACACACACACACACTCTATCTTAAAACACAATAGAAAAAAATCTTTAAAAACATAGGTAATAAGAATACATGTGAACTTCAGGAACTTTAGAGTACACTGGAATTGAGTAGCAATTTTCTGCTGAAGAAAAAAGTTAGCTAAGCCTCCATTCACGAATGATACCCTTTGTTTTATTATAATAAGCTATCACTCACTTACCACAGACCAGACAGTGCTGAGTCAGAGCAATCAGGAAGGTAAGGTTTACTAACATGTGCACAAACACATAAGTACTATAGCAAAATGTTTTGAGGCAGTGTGAGCAATAATTTTGCTTAGTGGAGAAATTACTTTTATTTTTTTGCCCCCTAAAGATGTTTCATTTAGGTCGTAATGAACAAGTGTATTAGATAGAAACAGCAGAGATACATATTCTTGGTGTTTAAACCATGAGCATTCACAGAAGATGAACTGGGTTTAGCCGGACAAAGGTAGCTTCCTGGGTGTTAGTGCAGTAGGCGAGCACTGCAGAGAAGGGGTGTGGGGTTGAAGAGGTGTGCAGCTGTGCTGACAAAGCTATAATGAGAATTACAAGGTTGGGAGGGCAAGATAAAAGAACAGTTTGCAGATGACCAACCAAACGTAGACCTGTTTCAGTAGGCAGTGAACTGCTGCAAGCTGTTAGCGTGCCCAGGTCTGTGTTCTAGACAGCAATAATGTATGTCATCAGTTCCCACACAGCTACGGTGTTGGGGCTGCTGCTGGAGATGACAGGAAGGCTGACTAGTACTCTTCACAGGATAGTCTTATTTAATCCTTACCCTAATCTTGAGTTTGATGCTATAATTATCTCCCTCTTACAGATTAAATTAAGGATGGTCCATATTTATTGATGTTATTTTCTAAGAAAATGCTTCACAAAAGACAGTAAATACATAAAATTATGTAATTCTTCAAGAATCTCATTTTCTTCTAACACGGAATGGCAGCAATATTGATGAGGTCCCCCAAGGAGCTTTACAATGTCCATCATGATGAAAGGGAGCTGCATTAGTGGAGCCAATCAATTACCATTCATTTAGTTTTGGCTCTCATACTTCTGCAACAGGTCCCTTACATTTGTGTAGTAGAACTGCAGCATTAACTGTGACTAACTGAAGAATTATCACTGGATTTTGAAATCTGTCTGATAAAGTTAAACAAAGCCAATTCTGGCATTCAAGAAAAAGTCAATCTACACAGACTGAAAAAACCAAATAATATTGGTTGTGGTAGGAAAGCATATTAAGCCCAGGTGTAAAGAATTCTTTAAAGATGCCTTTTAACTGTATAGTACCTTATACTGTGTTTCTCAGAGTATCACATATATTATATATAGATACATACAAAGCCCTAGCTATAAATCAGAACAACTATACATTGGCTGGGCCTGGTGGCACATGCCTTTAATCCTAGCACTCGGGAGACAGAGGCAGATGAATTTCTTAGAATTTGGGCCAGCCTGGTCTACCCAGCGGGATCCAGGACAGTCAGGGCTACATAAAAAGACCCTGTCTTAAAACTAAACCAATAAACCGACCCCCCCCAAAACCCCAATAACAAAAAGAATTATAGCATGTGACATTCCATCTATTCAAATCCTATCCGTTGAGATCCAGACTTTCTACATATTCTTTTTAAATTTTATTCCACACTAATTTCTTCCTCCATGGGACTCTAATATCAATTTGCTTGTAACCTTACTTAAATCATAATCATCACTATCCATATTCTTCCTTATCAAATTATTACTTTTATAAGAATAAGTATCATTTGAATGTTTGTATCATTTCAAAATCGTTGTGAATGTGTAAGTAATATGTGTATATACACCTATGTGGACACAGCTATATGTGTATATACATATATGTATACATATACATACACACATACATATTTTTTCTTTTTAGATAGAGTCTTGTTATTATTGCGCAGGTGGTTTCAAACTCAGTCCTCCTGTCTCAGGTACTACCATGCTGGAACTTACAGCTATGTGCCGCCAGCCCCGGTTTTTAGTAAATATACTTGAGTCTGGCACCATAGACCACCTGGCCATCTTGACACCCCAATAAATGTTTATGAAAGAAGAAAAAAAACCTACAGGTGTATTTCTGACCTCTTAATAGTAAGTATAATAATACGTCAACATTTAAGATATAAAGCAAATCATAATATGTTAGTGAATATTGTATGTCAATTTGGCTGGTCACAGACACAGTGTTTTTCTAAACAGCAGACTATTTTGTCTACTAAATTAGTGAACCCAAGCAAAGCCCTTCACCTTTGTAACATAGGGAGGCCTCATCCAGTCAAGGTTTTTGAGAACAACCTGAGGCCACTTGAGAAAAGAAGGAATTCTACTGCTAGATGACTTAAGACTGACAGCAACATCAGCTCTTCCTAGATCTACAGAATTGGTACTCACTTGCCAATCCCCACAGCCAGGGAAGCCAAATTAAAGCGCACCTTTCTCATTATTTATGTAACATTTATATTGTATTATATATCATAAGTAATCTAAAGATGATTAACATATAAAGGGAATTTGTGTGGGTTATATGAAAATGTATCAGTTAATATAAGAGAGCGGAGCTCTGGGTTTATTAATGTGATCATACACTACAAATTCTGAAAATTCCTACATGTCCCAAAACCCCACTCTGAAACAGAAAGCACAAACAATGGCAGCACTATACTAAACACATGTATGTTTAGAGTCACAGTGAAACTTAAGAATCTTAAGGATCAAAATGATTTCTTTAAAATTTTTTACTTAAGGAATAGTCACAACTAGTAAGGCTTTTAAATAAAAGTTTTAGAATTATTTCCATTGTAAAACCTAAAACTAAGCAAACCAACTGGAACTCTTTCGAGGTAGCTAATCCAGTGATGGCCTAAGAGACTTGAAGCACTCCTCTGGCTCAGTGGTCACCCAGAGTCTGACTGGCCTTTCTCCCGAGTGTGGCAATTCAATTCTAATTGTATGATCAAACCAACAAATTGAGCTGAAGAGACAAAAGTACCTAGCTGACAAAATCAGAGGTTGCATGAAAATGTTTCTCAAGTACAAGTCATGTAAGAAACAACAAGTGAAGTGAGAGAGGGTTTCAAAGCTTGAAAGACAGTCATCAATACTGACAGATTACTGTAATTCTGGTCGCTAGCATGATCGATTTGGGCAGCATATGACAATCAATACTGTCCTCATTTTCTGAACATTAGATTCATGGTTAGAGAAGATGCTCCTAGGATAGAATTTAAACTCCATTTAATGATCATAAATAGCACAATGTATGCTGTGGAATCTTAGTAGGTACTATTACTGGGCATGAGATAACTGACCCAGCAGTGTAATTACAATTGAGTTTATCACATTCTACCTCTTCACTTCTTTGATGAGGATTAAAGTATTAGCTCTGGTGGCTTTCAAAACTGACTTCTATTTCAATTCCTACTAACATTTATGTTAAGTGTATTGATATAATTCATGTTAAGTATATTTTAGAATACACAATTTTCTCCTCACTGAAAATCTGATGTCAAAAACATACATTTTAAAAATTGACACATTTATGAAACCAAAATGTTCTTAAAATGAACAGATATCCCTATACTTAAATACCTGTAAATCAAGTATCCAGCTGTAATTTATTATATAACCCTTCATGCTAAAATCAAGTAAAGGCGTTACTTCCCACACATTCCTCCCTACTTCCATTCATTCATTCACGCTTCTGAGCTGGGGTCACTCGGGATGTGGTTTATGTTCAATTCTTGATCTGAAGTGATCCTCCCAACCCCACACAATAGAATATTCTTTAGTTAACAAACAATAGGAATATATATTATTACATATTTCTCTTGGTATGTAAGGGTATTTTTCCCACCCAAGAACCACCATGGATAGCAAAAATCTGTGGACACTAAAGTCCCCATTGTATAATGGTAAAGTATTTGCATATAATCAAATTTCTTTATTACTTATAGTAATAAACATATAAGTACCATGTCAGTAGTTGTTACACTATGCTGTTAAGGGGATAATGATAAGAAAGAAGTCATTTTTTTCCTAAATATTTTTCACATAAAATTGGATGAATTTTTTTCAAATGAGGAACTCATGGATATGGAAGGCCAACTACTGTTAAATTGTGTGAATAATTTTCTACGCCTTGGAAAAAAATTGTTTGGTATACTATGTAATGTTTTCACATTACATTAAAATATTTTTAATTGTGTGTGTGTGAATGAGTACAGGTTCCTGAAGAGGCCAAAAGCATCAGAACCTTCTGGAGCTCAAAATACAGATGGTTGTGAGCTGTATGATGTGTGTGCTGGGAACCAAATAAGGTCCTTTGCAAAAGCAGTACACGATCTTAACTACTAAGCACCCCATTCTAAGTATTCTACAAGCGATTCTGTTGATAGGAACTGTTCAGATTTGATGTTTTAAAAAAAGTTTTCATGCCTACCATTTGAGCAGAAATTATTTTTTTTCATTCTAGAATATTTTGAATGTGGCAACCATTATCTCAATATGATAAAATACTGAAAATGTCATAAAGTAAAACTGAGAATTCACTTTAAGCAACTAATCAGCCTAATATAAAAGCTCAATTAAGCAACTCCTTAATCTTGGGTGGAGATGTTTTATATTGACTGTAATACTTATAAATAGTATAATTAATAACTACATAAAATCTGATTGAGCACTCATAATAATGCTGACATAATATTGCAATCCTTTTATAGATAAAGAAAGTGAGATTCAAGGGTACCGTAACTTGGACTGGGATTATGACTCAGTGGTAGAGTGACTACCTAGTATGCTCAAGGCCTGGGTTTAATTCTAGACGCTGAAATGAAGAGAAGAAAAACAAAACAAAACCTGGTTCTGTAGCCTGACCAAGATCACGAGGTAGTTATTGGTACTGAGTTCATTCCCTAGGCAAGTATGCCCGGGCTCAGGGAGGCTATCCAGCTCCAGATTGGCAGCACCTGATCAGACAGACTGGCTAAGCATTCCCCATCTTCTCACACCTGCATGTCTCCTCAGTCTGCTGCACCCGGTTTAGAAGGTTCTCTTCCATCTGATTATTCACCATTTAAGACTGGCTCAATCATTTTTCTAAGTGTTTCTGGACACAAACTTCCAGTTGAGTGGCAGGCCCCTTGTTAGTATACATCCTGCACACTCCTTTTAAAATACAGTAATGAAGAAATATGTTTTTCCATGTAGACTGAATTCTTTTCAATGATTGTTTTGATTATTTCTGCACCTCCAGAGCAGTCCAGAGCATGATACATGATTCCATTTAACTAACTAGGTCAAAGATTAATATTTATTAAAAGTATGTAAGAAAACAAGCCATTCAAATACAACAACTACTCAGTCACTATGAGGAACTCTGCCACTTCAAGAAACAGAAACGCCTGAGTCTTAACACATAAGATACCTTTACCTTTTGTAAAGCAGATGTACACTAGTGTCCTAACCACACAGTTAAGAAAGGATACAAGTTCTGATACAAGGGAATCAGTGATTTCAGAGCACGGCTAGCATTTATTGCTGTGGATCGAACCATGATGGGCAGAACTTTTCCATTCACAATAGCACCATCAAAAAGTGGACCAAAGAAGGGAACCTGATGGAGAGATCAGAACACAACTTTAACTGTAGAAAGACTGGAGTAAAACAAACAAGATCTTTTGCACACATGTTTTTGCTTCCTCTTTGGTTGTTCTTTCAATTAAAAACATTCAAATTCAGTTCTTTACATGATGAATCACCTATAGACAACAAACAAAATGCTCAAGGTCAACAGGGTGTCCATTCAAAAGAACCATGTACTTTGTGTAATTATGTAATTTATATCCTCTGCCAGTTTCTAAAGTTCTGTAATTTCAGCTATACACACACACACACACACACACACACACACACACACACACACACACACACACACACACACAAATCAATTCCTCTACTAAGTAAACATATGAAAAGACATACATTCTTAAAGGTAGGCAGTTAGATGATCATTTTTGTGAGATAGCAGGTTTTTTTTATCCTTATGGTTTGGACATTAAATGTTTTCCCCAAACTCATGCTGAATGCTTCATTCCCAGGAACATGTTTAGAAGGGTAGCTTTGGGAAGAGACCGGGTCATGAGAGCTTTGACCCAAAGGCACAGAAGCAAGAAGCCAAAAGACCATGGACTGAAACTATGAGACAAAATATATACATCTTTCCTCTTGTAACATGTTTTCCAAGATTTTGTCAGAGTGATACAAAGTAAGTATAGAACCTAAGACACACTTGGCTTGGTCAGTTAAAAAGCAAAATCTGTGCTTTGATAACTAATGGTCACTTTTATTAGTTGACAATTTAGAACTGTGATGTATATAGGTCAGTGGTAAAGTGCTAACCTAGCTGGGTGTAAGGCACAAAAAACAAAAAACTATTAAATATGGCTGATAAAAATGGTAGCTCAAGGCAAGACAATTCTCTGTGGATGACATAGTGTTTTAAACTTTGTGGCCATATGATATCTCACTTTTGTAAAATTTACAATTTTTGTAAAAATGCTTGAAAAATATAAAAAACATTCTCAGTTTGTAGTCTACTCAAAATTAGGTTGTGGCCTGTCATGAGCTGACTTCTGGTTTATATAAACCTTAAAAAATACTTGTCATTCAGAAAAATTTACAGATGGAAACTTGGCCCAATTCAAGAAATTCTGAAGATTCTGAATCAACTGTCAAAACAATTTTCTATTGAAAGCATTCATCTTAAAAAAAAAAGAACACATGAAAATAATGCCAAACTTTTATTATCTTAGAAAGAAATACTTGTGAAATAGTTGTTGAAATACTGTGGTACATCTAATATGTACGTTAGATACGCAACTGGAGGATAGGTAATGTCTCTTTAACATCTAAAAATATTTGCAGTCATTTCATTTATTATCTTAAAATTATTTTTGGATAGAGGCTCATTAATAAGCAACACAGACTAGCCTTGAACCTGTGGTGACTGATTATCTTGCCTCTGCTCTGCTAGACTAAGACTATACCTCACTAACAGATGGCTGCTCTTACTGTGCCTTTTGGGAACTGTAACTGTTTTCTGTGTCACTAAAGGGTAAGCTAAGCACAAAGGAACTTCCACCCAGGTCCCACCCAGCCGTCTCCCTAGCTGGGTTGGTCTTTCTAACTAGGCTTAAGACAATCGACACAGCTACAGAGTCTGTGGCATTTCCCCCTATTTTACAATGGAAAACCTATTACTAAGGCAGAAGCGGAGTTCTCACCTCTGGTTTTTTCATGATCTGGATACTGAACATATGGTTTTTCATTGGATATATAACAATGAGGACATCGCCAAATTCTGTAGGAATAATTCCTCTTCTGTAGTCTCTAGTATGTTCTGACCAAACAATGTGTACTTCATCATTTCCTAGGTGTCTCAACTGGAAAAAACAAGGAAACAGTTTATAGTATTTATAAAAGCCGTGTGAGCATCGTTATGCAGCTAGTGACAACAGAGCATACTGAAGAGAAACAGTCGATCATTTTCATGACACTCAAAATACAAACACTCAAAGCCATCAAGATGAAGACCAGACACTCTCAATTCCCAGTCAACAAGACAGAAAGACCGCAGAGAAGAGACACAGCCCGTTTCAATTAGCAACTGTGCCAATGCAATTCCATGCTCAAGCCTCTCAGAGACTGTTTTAAAGAGCGACTGACTTAAGATTCTTCTCCCCTTCTATGCATTTCTGAAGTGCTAATGAGTAGCAAGGTGGTCTGAAGAAGGCAGTCAGAAGAGAAGCAAAACAATAGGTGACTGTGCATTTTATAATCCTTACTCAGCATGAGAAAGTTGGTCTAACAAATTAATTTCAGCATCTCCCCCCAATGTAACTTAGACACCCTCCAAACAGAGCCTGGATGTTGATTAGGCCTGAAGAATGTTACTTAGATACTTGTGCTCCTGACAAAGGTGCTCCTGGCAATCTTGAGAGGGTTTGTTATAATAATTAAAACTGTAAGAAAGAAAAGTATTAAAAGTTGTGTTTCTAGTGAGTTGTTAAAAAATGAACACAATCTATATTACTGACTTTTCCTCATAGAGATTATGGTATAAACATCAATTTTATTATAAAATTCTGTCATCTAGTATATCTGGAACATGTGAGTCTATGTTTGGTAGATGCTTTCCCCTGGCTTTTCCATTACTGTCGGGTATCTAGCCAGACTGTGGTTGGGAAAGTTTAGAAGACGAAAGAAGAATAAAGCCATGAGAAAATGTATGGTGATTTCTATTTTTACATATGCAATTGTTGGATTAAAAACCATGTGACAGGTATAGAAGAATTTAATGTCTGACAAACAAAAAGAGGACTAAAGTTCAATTTCTGAAAGGATCCTTTCAGTTCCTCCTTAGCCCAGGAATTGACTACTTACACCTTGGTATACAAACAGGCATGACATAAATGCAGACTTAGACTATGCCATTTCTAAAAAGAAAAAAAAAAAGAAAAAAGAAAAAGACAAAAAACAAAAAGATTACAGAGCCTAGAAAAGCTATGGCCCCATAATTTCATTTTTTAATCAAAATACTTTAAAAATATCCTTCCTATACAGCCATCCCCATGTGTCAGCTTCCCTAATAGGTTTATGTTAACTGAATACAAAAGAAATGTGAAATAAATGTAACCAGGAGGGATGATCCAATCTAATTCTGATACATTAATGTCATATGCTGTACATGTTACAATAGCAGCCAGATCTAATACTAAGCTCCAGGCTATCCTGAGATTTCCAAATGGCAGATTGTTCTAAGTGATATCAAGTATAATTGAAGTAATAAATGATAGTAAAAGCTGAGCACACTGTCAGGAAGAATTTAAGTATTTACTTTTTAAATTAAATGAGTTAGGTTAGGACAGACAAGACAACTGAAATAATGCAGGTCTCAATTTACAGAAAATTCCTTTTATTTATCTGCTACATTAACCCTTGAACTCTTGCCAAAATTATCTATCATTTCTAGTGCCACTTATCTAAAGAAATAAGAGAACAAGGTACTGTACTATTATCTTTTAACCAAGGCTGTCTTCAAACATCTTCCACATAGTATTTAAAAGTCTGCTATAGAAGCTTAAAAAAGCACACTTTTTTTTGTCAAGATGTTGTATTTTTTTTTGCATAGAAACATGTGCACCAACAAATCACTCTATATGTGTTTGATATTTAAAGGAAGAACTTTCATGAAAAATACTTTATTATTTAGATTCCAATTCTATAAATATAGTTGTTTGAGGCTATATTACTGTCCTAATGATATCGTTAACTTTAAAACATGAAATATAATGGCTAAACTGAGATGCTAATCATCGCTGTTCATTGGGGTTTTCTGAGAGACTACTCAAAGACAGCTTTCTAGGGACCAAAAGGTGGCAGAAGTCATAATGCCAACAGTAAAAATAAGTTAGCAAACACATGTCTATATTGATGCAGAACTTTTTATACAATTTTATATTTATTTATTCCTTACCTCTTAAGGACTTAAAAGACTATATCCTGGGTATACTCAGTAAGTTTTTCTGTACTCTAAAATTTCTCAAAGGAGTACCTATCTATATGATATTCTCTTTCCTGTTTTTTGAGACAGGGTTTCTCTGGGCAGCCCTGGCTGTCCTGGAACTCAATATACAGATGAGGCTGGCCTCAAACACAGAAATCCTGCCTCTGTCTCCTGAATATTTGTGCTAAAGGCATGTGCCCCCATATCCAGACTACCTGATTTTGAACCCATGCGCAAATCACTTTTTGAAAGAGCAGCAGACTGCTGTGTATATGGGATAGATCTTTCTGATGACTGGCAACCAAAGTATCCATCTAAATTCACTTTCAAGTGGTACTAACATCACTCTGGAACCTAAACTGTACTGTATGTTACAAATGACCAGCATTAATCCATGAAGAAAATACAATGAAAGTCAACATGTGTAAACTGAAGTCTTTTATCCATTATAAGATGTTAGTATTGGAAGATATCCTAAAGGAGTAATTTCACACCCAATACCTCAACTGTGATATCCCAAAGAGTAGATATCTGACCTCTGCTTTAAAACTTTTGAAGCTGGAGTGTAGTTGTTCACAATTAGCCCAGTCTGCCTTTAAGGAGTGAAAATCGTAACACCCTTTACATGAAGCAAATGGGTCTTACCATATGAATCCAACATGTATTCTATCTTTTTATATCTTTTCAGGTATTTGAAGGTTATTTTAATATCTTCACCTTTTATCAGGTTAAAAGTGTCTTTTTGCTGGATTACTGTCTTAGTTTTCTGGAGATTCTATGAGACTGCAATATCTGGAATGAATATCAAATATATGCTCTGATACAGTAAACTCTAATGGGACTATTTCTTCCTCTGTCACTAAATTATTTTCTGAAACATTAAGGCACCAAACAGCTAGCCAAAGTTCTTTTTTAAAAACCTTGCCAGGCGCAGTGACTCCGCTCTAGTCCCAGCACTCTGGCAGGCAGAGGTGGGTGGATTTCTGAGTTCAAGGCCAGCTTGATCTACAACGCAAGTTCCAGGACAGTGAGGGCTACACAGGGCTACCTGTCTCAAAAATCTAAAAAAATTCTTACAATTTCCAGATTTTAAAAAAAAATTTGTGTGTGTGTGTGTGTGTGTGTGTGTGTGAGAGAGAGAGAGAGAGAGAGGGAGGGAGGGAGGGAGGGAGAGAGAGAGAGAATATGTGTTTGCACACATTCCACTGTGTAAGTGTGGAAGTCAGCTTTTTGGTGCTTGTTCTAGGGGACTGAACTTAGGTTGCCAGGATTGGCAGCAAGCTCCTCAATCTACTGAAGCATCCTCAAAGTTTTTTAAGCAGGTAAAATCAATTGCTCCATTTAAAGAAAGGATTCCATATTTATTGTTACCATTTTACTTTGCAAAGTCTAGGTTATCTTGAAGCTTGCTAGGGTCTACTGTTAGCCTGATTCTGCTATTCAATGTGCTGGTTCATTCTTTTCTAGATCAGGGTTAACATTAAGTTAACATTCTTATGACTTCATTCAAGTTCTGAACATAAATATCAAATAGCTTACATAACAGAGTCATTGCAGCTTTTCCACTCTGCTTAAAAAGACGGCTTTCATTTATTGAGGGAATTTATCACATATTATTTATTAAGGGTACACTATTCTACATGCTCTATGATAATTCATTTCATTATCATGACAATTAAAAAACAAGTACAATCAGTATTACTACTATTTTTCCAGATAAACATTTGAAGTTTAAAGGATGAAGAAGTTTGGCTAAGATAAAAAAAAAGCTGTGAGAAAAACAATATTCAAACCCAGGCAATTTGGTTCTAGAAGCCAAACTTGAAACACTTTGCAATATTTCCTCCTGTTAAAGCATTTGTGTTCTAAATATGATTACGCAACCAGTCATCACCATGCATACCAAACTATTATGACCATATTGCTTCAACTTACAGACAACAATTACTTCACACAGTCTATGGTTGGTCCTGATCTAGTAATCCTATTAAAACAAATTCAGTTTTATGTGATTAGTTGTGCTGAACTTATCATGGCTCCTAGTGATCACCCCCTCATTATCTATACTCACAAGCCATCTGCTTAATAATCCTAGTTTGCTGTTGGAGTTGATGAGCGTTGGTATTTTCAGGGGCACGACCTGTTTTACACCCCTTTGTAAAATCAGATGTTTGCCACCGTTATAGATGTCTGCATGTTCCTAAAGTTTACATGCTAGCCTCCACTGGGATGGTATCAGGAATTTGGGTCCCACCAGGTAGGGACTTGGAGAGGTGATTACATCATTTTTAAAGGGGTTAGTGTCTATAAAAAAAAAAAAAAAAGACTCCAGAGAGCTTGCTTGCCACTTTCAACATATGTGGCCACTGCGGGCAGCCCAGTCATCTGTGAACAGGTGAGTGGCTCCTCAACAGACACTGATCTACCAATCTCCCGATCTTGCCAGCCCCTACCACTGTGAGGAGAAACTTGTATGTTGTTCAATCTTTGGCATTTTTTACAGTAGTATAAAAGAATTAAAACATCCACTTATGGCAATACAATACGTTCATTTTTATCAACAAAGAATCTGGAGCTAATGTTTTACTTCCTTAGTGCCATGAAATGGGGTTGGAGACTAGAAATCAAGGTAACTATTTCTGCCTCATAAGTTAGACTATTCTCTCTCTCTCTCTCTCTCTCTCTCTCTCTCTCTCTCTCTCTCTCTCTCTCTCTGAAACAGGATTTCTCTGTGTAACAATCCTGCCTGTCCTGGATTTATTAAAATACAAATATTATATCACTATATTTCCATCTTTGTCTATGATAAAAAGGCTATAAATAATACAAGAAAACTATATACAACAAGTACAATAACTATATACAATATGTACAGGCAATAAGTACATCAACAATGTTCAGTCCATTTGCATTTGACAAATTCAGAGAAACTACTTCAAATCTATCCTATCCTGGGGAGTCCAAATTTTGGTACCCAATTTACTTTCTACCATAACTTGCATTGCCATCCCAAGCTATCTTTTGATATCTCTCAACTTTATATACTTTACATTTCTTTAGTGGGTTTTTCTGAATATTGTAAAATAAGGGAGACTATAACTATAACTATCTAATCTTCAACTGCCTCAGAGACCTGAGAAGGAAATAATATTAATTGAGTAAGCATGAAGTGCAAGAAAGTGACTTCTGAAAAAAAGTAAGGACAGAAACAGTTGGCCTCGAACTCAGAGAGATCCACCTGCTTCTACCTTCCAAGTGCTGGGATTAAAGGTGTGGGCACCACTGCCTGGCCAACTCCCCCATTTTTGTTAAAAGCAGGAACCAACTAATTACACTCTCAATCAAAACCTGAGTCTTCTCTGATCCTACTGGCTGCATCACTACACCTCTAACAAGCTCTCCATTTGAAAAAAGTATTAGTTTTTGTTCTTTCCTTCCTATTTCCTCTACAGGTGCTCTACATTAGATAATTCATCCACATACCCAAACTAGTTGTTCATGAATTCTTAAAAAGGTCCTCTCTCGTCTATCCTTCCTTACTTCCTTTCAACTACCTTCTTTTCTTTATTACTAGGTGAGGCTGAAAGCTGTCTGTATGCACCATGCTAGCTTTTGCAAATGCTCTGAGGACTGACAAATGTAATCTCTGAGCTCAAAGTCTTGGGTTCCATGAAAACAACAGTAAAATAAGCAAACAAACACTAAATAAGTTACAATGTTCCAAACAGTCTTTTTTTTCTGAATATAAATAGCAAAGGACACCAGTCTATAATGGCACTTGCACTAAAAGCTAAAGTATACATACACTATTTAAACTACGAGTTAAAGTACACATGGAAGCAGAAACAGCCTCCATGAGGAAATCCAAATGGGACTCTTACTGCTCCAATCTCATCATTTCACTCACCCATAGAGCTAGATAAAGTTTTACTATGTAGCCCAGGCTGGCCTCAAAGTGAACTATGGCAATCTTCCTGCCTCAGCATCCTGAGTATCATATATTATTTTATAGTTTACATATTTTCAAGCACTCATTAGCTATGTGGGTCATTCATTATAATCAATTAAGAAAAGTTTAACAGGATATGGTGGTCCAAGTCCTGGATCCCAGCACTTGAGGCAGAGGCAGGTGGATCTCTAAATTCAAGGCTATCTTGAATTTATAAAGAGAGTTCCAGGACAGTTAGGGCTAAATAGAGAAACCCTGTCTTCAAAAAACAAACTAAAGTTTCTCTTTTCAAAGATTAATTTTTTATCATCTTAAATTATGTTATGTGTGTTAATTCAAGTATGGGTATGTGCATGGGTGCCTGTGACCACAGAAGCCAGGGGTACTGGAGCTGGGACAGTAGTGGGTCACATGACCTGGGTGCTTGGAACTGTACTCTGGTCCTTTACAAGAGCAGAAAGTGCTCTTACTCATCGAGCCATCTCTCCAAGAAGAAAAATAAATTCTTAAAAGCCTCCCAAGTGGTGGGATTAAAGGTGTGTGCCACCACCACCTGGCTAGATTAAGTAACATTTTGTTCATTACACCAACAGGCTTAGTTCTAGGTTCTAGAAACACAATACTTAAGAAATTCTTTATCTTTCTTGTAGTTCCTGGTATTATAGTGTGTACATGTGGAGAATCAAATAAATATATAAAGACTAAGTAAACAGTGGAATTGATACCTTCTGGGAAAGGGAAAACCAGTTTTCGCCAATGGAGTGATACTGTATATTAACCATACTTTCAAGACAGACCGCATGCCCAGGAGTAGTAGTTGCCGAGGCAGAATGAACTCCATGGTTGGTTGTTTTTGTCTGTGTTTTATCTTTTTTTGGATTTTTAAAGAGAACTCAGGAAACTAGACTTTAAAATGCTAATTAACCCAATTAAAAAATGGGGCACTGAA